>NC_092865.1:34503437-34505127 GCF_032062135.1 Pyxicephalus adspersus | reverse complement strand
ATCGGCGGACGATGACCGATGGAGGACGACGCTGGATGAGCACAGGGGGACCAGGTAAGTGAAAAATCTCGGGCTTAACCATCCTTGCAATTTTTTTTTGCCCGAGCGAAGGTCGGGCTTAACTGCAAGGAGGTTAAGTGTGCACAATAGGAAAGCACTGATGCGGACATCCAATGATGGAAATAACTGAGATGTAAAACAATGGAAAATACCAGACCAGGCTGGAGTGTCATCTGACAGCAGTTTAAAGCGGACCTAAACTCAAAATATTTACTTTACATAACAGGGTGGACAACCCTTTTATTTAAAGTAAAAATTGTATTTTTTTTTTGTAATCCCCCCTTAGCTGTATTCCCGAGTGTGACTCAAGGTGGATTTACCATGCAAAAAGCTGTAATCCCGAGTCACACTCAGGGTCACTAAAAACATTATAAAAAAAAAACTTACCCTTGTTGTCCTCCCGTGGCGTCCTGCTGGTCCCTGCAGCTCCATGGGACATGTTTTCTTCCTCTGATCTCCAGAGGGCGACTGCAGAGACAATCTCCAGTGTTTTCCGGTGATGTTGGTGCATGCGTCAGTGCCGGCGGGAGGAGCTGCGGGAAATTCAAATAATTTTGGATTGGATTCAAGACAAAATAGACAAAATAGCTGTATTGAGTCCAATACAAAGAAATCTTTATAAAATATATAATTACATTATACATGCTACTGCTTATATTACAGGTTTTAGTACTTTTATGAACCGCTGTTTTAAATATTGGACATATTTCAGTGAGGTATAACTAAGAATTATAGGCCTACAATGTAAAGTGAATTTCCATCCAAAAAAAGTAACCCTTTTTGCGTAGAAATATGGACAGAATTAGAATGCTAGGGGGGTTAAGTGCAACACCCTTTTATAAAAAAAAAAAAGGGTGCAGCACCTCCCCTTTTTGTCTTGATTGCCAAGAGCGCAAGGCCACCCGAAATACCTACATCACACATTCTGGGAGGCTCTTGGCTGCTCTTTGGGCGCATGCCGTGATCTCAGCCATGCAATGAAGGAGCCCTTTCTTTATTGGATCTCGCAGTGAGATCAGCAATCTTTTTCTACATCACCCAATCTCGGGCCTGCAAAGTGCAAGATCTGGTGACATAGGAAAAAGAACCCGGAAGAAGATGGATGCCAGAACGATGTGGGACCCAAACGAAGAATTCTCTCGATGGAGTGACAGATCTGCGGGATTAAAGGTGTGTTTTTTTTTATTTTGAGTTTAGTTCTGCTTTAAATTTGGCTTTATTTTTTTTCATTCCAAGAGGTTAGTTAGAAGAGGTAAGTGGAGGTATGGGGTGTATTGATGCCAAGAGATCAGAAGTCAGCAAAGGGAGCCCCAGTATAGTTTTCTTGTGGTGCCAGACCAAACTTACAGAAAAAGTTAGGATTTGCATATAACTTCAGTTGCCCATTTTTATAGAGAAACTGAATAATTTAATGAGCAGTTTGAATGAAGATAACCCCTGATTATGCATTCTTTGTTATCATATTCTAAGTTTGAATTGTCCAAGTTTTTTACAACTTTATTATAAATTAAATCTAATTTTAAAAAGTCCTGTTAACCAAACGTCAAAAACAAGAACAGGAACACTGTCCCTAAACAGCAAAATATAAACCAAATTAGGAAAGTGAAAGCATTCCCACACTGGTTACATA
>NC_092865.1:34471898-34503108 GCF_032062135.1 Pyxicephalus adspersus | reverse complement strand
CAGAAGTGGAGTCCTTTACATATGATGATTTCCTACTTTTTATAGGATATAAATCAATGGAAACACAAAGTGCGCATGACTGTTAATAAAATTATCCTAAATTAAATTATCTAGAAACATATTAAAATGTAATTTCACTTGCAATATGAAACTTTGATTAAAGCTTAACAGGCTGGTAGGAAATATGGGGATGGTGATAAAACTTTCCCTTTTCAGCTGTTTTGTCATCTATAACTAAAGGATTTCTGTGGTGGTGACATTCGTTATCAATCGTATAGTGGTAGTTGTCACCTGTTACGGTAAGGTTTTTTTGTACAATCACTGTTTTTTATGTCTTCATTTAAAAGTTTTTTTCCCATGCACCTTGTTTTCCTATGTTCTTCTCTTATATTTCCCATGGGGAGGCAGCTGTTCCTAAATTAATAGGTTGCCAGTCCTAGGTTGTTAGTAGCACTGGGTGCCTTATATCTCCTGCCCAGTTGCTTAAATTCCAAGTTTTTCTCTTTATCTCTTCCCAATGCCCATGCCTGTATTAGAACATGTGCAACATCATGGACAGCCTTGAGTGTCCAATAATAAAGTTGGTTGCTAGAAGAAAGAATAGGACAGTGATAGGCTAATGAGGAGCAATCTACGAAGGTTGTTGGGTGGCAGGAGGAGAAATGGCGGAGGAATAGTCCATGTGTGCAAAGGTTTAGCAGTGGTGGAATAGGGGTACAGGGGTGATTGATGAGTGAATGGGGAACATGTGAATGGTTGATGAGTGGTTCAAGGGGTTCAGAGGTGAGTGGTAGAAAAGAAGTGTAGATTGAGGTGTGTACAAGGTCCTTGTACGTTTACTCGAGATATGTGAAACTGAGAAATTTATTTAAATGTAAAAAAAACATGTTGCTAGGAGAGTCAGGTGGACCTGTGCAATAGTTTTTTTTTTATAATTCAAAGGTAACAAAGGAATTGTTTAGGCATTTTTACAGAACAAATTATACTTTTTCCCTCAGCTCCCTGACTCACCACCTGGGAATGTTGGTAACAATACCATGTGAAGGTATTTCCAATCAACTTGCAAAGTTGGCAAGTCGAATGTTCAAGATGGCCTTATTGAGCTTTATTTTTTTTTTCCAAATTTTGTTTATTTTCATGAATATCTTTCCACTCAGCTTCACAAAAATCCCCCCATGATCTCCAATATTTATATATATTTGAGCAACTGACTGGCAGGATTGTTGATAATCTATAAAAGTAACTTAAGTTTCTCTTACACATAGTGAGGTATTCAAGGATGTATGCCTGTTTTTGAGTAAACAAATGTTTGTATTCTCAGATCTGAATAAATCCTAATATCCCGTTCAGGGTGCTAGGACCCAGAGACTTGGTAGAGCTTTGGATGGCAATATGATGCATCCCTAGGCCATCATCTTAACCATTATCCAGATCTCATGAATTCATCACAAGGACTCCCTCTATGCCTCTCTGCTGTTACAGAACCGTAAAAGTTTCATCTGCTGCCTGTTTGTCCCAATTAATTGACACACTGTTAGTCAGGAGCTGACATAAATTTAGTTAGTGGCTCAGACACGTAGATATTTTGTTGGGTATATGCTGGGAACTTGCTATACAAAGCTTTCCTGGATTGGCTGTGTGTTGAGGGCATTGCTGAATAAAAGTGCAAGACAAACCTGTTCAGATTGTTCCTGTGTGTTCCTGTTATGTAAAGACTTCTGCTGCAAGTTGAGCTTGTACTTATACACCCCATATAACGCTATTGTCAAAAAGTAGAATGGGTAAAAAAAGTTAAATGGGCACCATCTGTAAAACAATAATAACTCAATGTAGAAAAGATACCTATTTCAGTTATTAGACACTGGTGTCACAGAACATATACAATACATTTATAACTTTAGTTCCACTTGCAGAATGTGGGAGCAGACAGGTATTTATTACCAAAAGGAACAGGCAATGTCCCTTCTGCAATACAGCATACTTATCTCCCTGTCCGCTATCTTTTTTTAAAAAACATGGCAGGTAACATTTTTTTAATTTCTTTAATGTTCAGTTTAATTCAATTAGTTTCTAACATAACAGAGAAGAATGGTTTACATTTTTGCCTTTCTTTGTCTTTTGTATAACTATAACTTTACATTCCCCCGAAAAGCATTTCAGAGGTGAAAGTCGCATTAGGAAACATAGAGGGGTGATGAATAGTTCTATCCCTGAGTAGGAAGGAAGTTGGTTTTAAAGTTTGTATAAACCTTTCTTGAGTGTTCCTCTTTTCTTTCCTTCCTTTAACAAGTACCATGTAGGTTTCTGGCTGATTGGACACATTTTGTGGTTCTAATAAAGATACAGCAGTACAATATCTGCAAACATGTTCATGGTTCCACATTCATGACACTGCAGTGTTGTGCAAATATAATTAGGATGTATCTTTCCACTCATACTGATCTTCTATCTCACTCTCGCTCTTTCTCTAAATATTTAAACACTATCAGAGGAACACTATAACATCAAGTGAGTTAAATGTCTAGGAAATCAATCTGTCTGTTAGAAAGTGTATGTGAATGGGAATCAATTTCACCTGATATGGCACAAATGAAAGCAACAATAGGTGAACAGGAGGGGCAGCATGCTAAACCCCCAAGGAGAAATGGTTTCACTACTTGCCTTGTCTTTATGATTGATTTTTCATCAGTCTTGTATTTTGCTTGTGCCCTTTTAATGAAGCAGTATCAGCAGCCCACTCAGGTAGTCCAGATCCTCCAGAATGCCATCACAATTTCAAGAGATGGATCTTTACACATGGATAGCTGAACGGGATAGCTGTAGAAGGGGAACAATCCAACAGCAGGACCAGTATCTGCAACTTTGTGCAAAAGGGAACAGGAGCACCCTATAAGATGTCCTCCAGCTGGCCACTTGCATACAAGTTTCTTACCAAACTGTCAGAAACAGACTCCGCTAGGGTGGCATGTGGACCCTGTACCAAGATCTGTGCTCACATCCAGGCACCATGAAGCTCAGTTGCCATTTGCCAGGGAAAACCAGAGTTGTCAGCTTTGCCATTGGTGCCTCATTTTTTCACAAATGAGAGCAGGTTCCCATTTAGCATATGTGCAAGGCATGAAAGAGTCTGAAGATCCAGTGGTATGCTGCCTGAAACATCATCCAACATCACAAGTTTAGCAGTAATCAGTAATGATCTGGTGGGACATCCATGGAGGGCTGCACAGACCTCCATGTGCTAGCTAATGGTACCCTGACAGGTGTTAGGTAGTGAAATCCTCAGACCCAATGTCATAGCCTACACTGGTACACTAGCCGAAGTTCATCCTGGTTCAGAACACTGTCTGGCCTTATGTGGCCAAAGTGTGTATTTTTAGTTCCTGGATGATAAAGGCATTTATACCATTGAGCTGCTCCCACGTTCTCCAGACCTGAATCCAAAAGAGAACTTCTGGGACATTATCTATCTGTGAATTCAACTCCACCAAATAGCTCTCTAAACTGTTTAGTAGCCCACTGATGCCCTGATCAAGGTCTGGAAAACAATCTACCAGGGCACCATCATAAACATGGTGAAAAATAATTAGTCCTATCATTTAACAATTCAATGCTATGACCATGTACATTATCACATCATAATAACTGGACACAACCTGATGTATTAATTCACACAAAATATCTGCAAGTAAGATTAAGAAATAGAAGGATTAGGGCAAGAGTTAGGTCTACGATAAATGCTAGGGCACAAATTACACAAAAGTGCAATAATACAACCAATTGTGGCATAAGTACATAATGGAAAATATGTTGAGAGTTGCATCTTGCACAGTTTTGCCATTTGCTAAACTTTGTAGGAGAAAATCCAGCGTGTCTTTGTCTTTAACACTAAATTGAAAAGATATTTATAAACTTTGCTACCATAAGGTTATTGTCAGTCATTTGGTGAGTTTGCAGTTTGATGTTACTGTGATCATTGAAGTATGGAATATCCACAGCCAAGAAGTTAAAATCATATTTGGTCCAGGTCTTTATAAACTGTCTAGCTGTCCTCTGTAGGTACTTTCTGTGCCATACTTCGGAGAGCCATGTTTTGCATACTGTAGGATGATCACATCAAAACTGCATTATGGAGGATTATAGAAAATGTTTTAGGCTATACCTGTGCTGTAAACCACTAAGTCTGCATTCATAGTTGGACACCAGTACAAAAATATTTTACAGCACTCCAACCACTATGCTTGTTTTTGAAGCACCTAAATCTCTTTTGTTATTAGAGGACAATTTTCCCCTTTACAGTTTGAAATAAGCAATGCAGAAACCAAAATATTGTACTGCAAGCAATTAAAAATACAAGGACTTTGAAGAATTAAAATGTACATTTGTTGAATATGTGAACAGCTTCAATTTTCTGTACTACAATTCTTAACTAACCCCTACTGAAATCATTATTACTTTGCAGCATAAAAAAAATTTGCCTTGCACACAGGAAAAAAAGAGATTAATTTCTGGTTACGCCTTTTTCTAGTTACAAAGTCTTCATGCTATGCCACATTGTTCTGTATTTTGGATGACAAATTGTTTTCCAGCTGCTTTTCTTTAGGAATCTTTTCTTGCAGAAAAGCTTTGGAGAAATGGCCTTGACTACAGAATTTCACACAATGCAGCAAAATGCAGTTTGTACAATAAAGCAAAGGTCAATAAGAGCTGGATGTTTTAAATTGTGAAACATCAGGAAAATTGCTAGCATAGTAATTTCGATAGGAAGCGCAGGAGGTAGCAGTGATCACTTATTGGCTGTACAGGTATTGTAAATTGAAGGGCTTTCAAAATGAAAATAGCAAAATATGAATACTTTCGTGTACGCTATATGCTGGCGGGGACTGGCAAATTTGTTTTTTTGTGAAACAATACATTGGATTTGAATATATTTGTGGGTTTTTTTGAGGTCCTTTGAGTTGTGTATTTCCAATCAGCCCTGTGTTAGTCATTAATTATGGCATAGTGTTACCAGATTATATGCATATCCAAACATTGGTCTGGGTCCGAAGTAATTGGTTCAGAAAATAACAACGTCAGGGACATCAAACAACTAGTACTGACATTTTTTTCTACTAGTATTCCGCAATGTTAGCATCTAAGCTGTTCTGCATGGGTGGATACAGCAAATGGCATTGTGTCTATCTCATTGTGGATGCACTCAAAAAAATGTTTCAGCTCACAGAGTGGAAGAGGCTGGAGATAAAATAACTGGGTGCTAAATGTAGGATCAGACCTGTAAGACACAGCCTATGTAACTCTGGCTCACAAAGAACCTCTAGTACTCTAAAAATATAACTCTCTTCAAAGGAAGGGGAAAAAAGACAAACATTTGTACCCTTCTCCCGCTCCCTTTTACCAGAACCAGTGTGTGCATGGTACCATGTGACCTTTTAGGGAGAGGTAATAAGTGATGTCCAGTTTGTTACTGTTTATAGCCCCTTCACAATAAAGTAGTTGCTCTAGGTCTGGTGACTTTGGATATGAGAGCTGTAGCTCTCAGCTAAAGCTGCACTACGGTATCTTGTTTTTGCACTCTCCCCTTCTCTTTTTCCCCAATCATGGATCTTTAATTTGATCTTTATCATTTTTAGGATTGTTGCTCCCATGATTCACATATCAGAGTTGGGTGATAACCTTTTTACAATGAAAGTACTTCCACAATTAAATGTATCTAAACTTTCTTCACATTTTCTATTTAATTCACTTTAAATTCCAAAATACTTTATTTAAAAAAAAAAACCTTGATTTCTAGGAAAGGTATGTTATTTTCCCGAAAATAATGAATATTTGTAAATTTAACTTGGGCTTGCCAACCGCTTAAGAGATAATTTTTAATAGTTTTGTTGTTGTCTTCTACTCTTTTTTTCAAACTTGAGTGAGTGGGATAATATCCCACAACATCCCAACATCTTACCAGACAGCTAAAGCAGATTCTAAATGGGAAGAATACATCCTTGATGTGTACAATTAGTGATATTTGTGGTGTTGGAGCATGGTGGCCACAATTCACAGGGAGAGATTATAGGGAGATTATTTTTAAAAAAGCAATCTCAATTCACACAACGGGCTAGATTTATTAAAGCTCTCCGAGTCTGGAGAAAATTCACTTTCATCAGTGAAGCTGGGTCATCCAGCAAATCTGGAATGGATTTCTTAAACGTCATTTGCTATATGTTAGCAAATGTTTTCAATTCCTGGTTTGCTGTATCACCCAGCTTCACTGATGAAAGTGTATCTTCTCCAGCCTTGGAGAGCTTTACTACATTAGGTCCAATGTAATTTGAAATTAAAACAATTTAGAATTATGTTTTCCCAGTTTTTACTTTCCATGTATGTTAGCTATAATTATAATGTTGCAAAGGAAACCGGATAAGAGCAAAACATGCTGCCATGGCTGTGTCTACTAATGGCTTGGCTAGTTGTTTGGCTATCTTACTGATCCTCATGCTGTACTGACCTGTGATAAGATATAAGCACAAGTGATGTGTCTCCTATTATCCGAATCAGGACCAGTCAAGAAGGAATTCTGTAATAGCTGTTTCTGTATTTCTCTGGTAAAGTCATTTTAACATACTGCATCATTGCAACCCAAACTGTTCTCAACCCTGTTGCATTAGTGGTACAAAGTGCATAGTGTACAGTTGCTATTTATAAGAATAGTTTAACATTTATTTGCTGGTTACTTGCAGGTATTAGTTGCACACTCAGTTATACCCTAAATCTGTCGTTGTCCTAAATTTGGTGACACAAATGAACCCATATGACATTTACAGAAGGTGGTCAATAGAGGAGCCACATCTAAATAAAAAACAACAGCTGACCCAAGTGCCATTGATTTCTATATTTGAGTCTTATCCTCATGACATGCAGTAAGTTCTCACCCACAGTGAACATGATATGGATCAACATTTCTTGGGAAGTGGCACTAATTTTTTTCAAAAAAACAAAAAACAATTTACTTGGAAGCTTCTTGCAATCTCTGTATTGCAGAAAAGAATCAGCACTTAGTAGCGATCAAATGTGCTGCAGTGCAAGGATTATGCTGACAGGTGGATGGTCAGAATGTCAGAGAGAGGAGCTCAGGAAGGGGCGATACCTGTGTTACCTAACAATAGAAAAAAAATCAGATCCCCTGCCCTGCTAAAGGTGGCCTTTGTGCCAGAGCTGTGTAAATCTCAGGATTAGATGGACAGAAATACAAATCCTTTGCCAGGTAAAAGAACTCCAATTTATGAATTTAATCTGTGTATATCTATTCACTTGGAGTTTATCTTTAAAGAATTTCCCATCTACAAGACAGCACAGTTGTACTACATGCTTCTTTGAACCAGTCAGTAATAATAAAGCCTTCCTCTGTGACTGCCATGACCAGGAGCAGGGCTTGCCAGCAGTTTCAAGCCAGCTGTAAACACATTGATTGTCTGGATTTTGCTCGGCTGCCCCCTCACTGTACTCCTCAGAATCTTTCTAGCGTGGAACAGAACACTTTGTACACGCGGTGAAATGGGGCTATTGCAGTACATACTTCTTTGCCAGACATTCTTATGTATGTACAGCACACAAACCTTTGTGTTCATCCTTATTAAATGAAAGCTGCGAGCCATGCAGCATTTCCAGGCAATATACAAGACCTTTGACTTAACCATTCTTCTTTCCGCCTACTGAAGTATTTCCCTGTAAGAGTTCTTTTCATTTCCAATAAAAGTACACAGCCCTAGAAAAGAGGATTCATGCTTTAGGGACATAAAATAAATTTATATGTGGTTCATATACCAGAAGCAAGATCTCCTTTCAAAGTTGCCTATCCGCCTGGGAACTTTGGGTGTTTTAGAGCTGAAATTATACTTCTTTATCTTCCTGTAAGTTTAGCTACCTTCATAGTTCAAAATCAAAGGAAATACTTATGAAAGTATAATGTTGAGAAGCTAAAGCTTCACCAACACCATCACAGCATCACCATTAGTATTTTTAGGGCTAAAGAAGAGGCAAGAGAGACTCCATACCTGGAGGAGCACAACTAGAGCAAGAGGCTCCCATCTGTACATTGTACATCTGTTTTATAAGATGTCGAGTAATATTATGTGTAAACAAAACGACTCTTTAATTAAAAGAGTGTTAAATATTTTCAACAAGGTAGAAAATCAGATCTACATCGGCAATGAATAAACTGTGAATTTGCATACATGCCTTCCTTAGGATCATCAATAACTCATACATAAAGTCTAAAGTAGTTTTCACAGCTACTTATTAAACCTGGAAGTTTAAATGAGACTGGTGGTACAGAAAGCAGCTAAGGCAATGATCCATATTTAATGTACAGCGCTGCTTAATATGTTGCTGCTATAAAAATCTTGTTTATTATTATTATTGTTTTATTATTATTAATATTAGTATTATTATTAATAATAATAATAACACATTTTAGATGAATGCCACAACAAATGACAACCTTTCTATGGAGGATAACACAGCTCATCCCCCCCGCCCTCTTTTCATCCTGCCACTGCAACTGATCAGAAACGAGAATAAATGCAGGGAAGCAAGATGGTCATTTTATTGGTGGCCCAGCTTTTACTTTTTCCTTTTTCTCCCCTACTACTGTTTGCCACAGGAATTAGGAAAAACAAGTCCTATATAAGCTCAAGGTCCTAGTTGGATCCTATGCATGGTTGCACACTCTATGAGATGGTGCAGGTCCTTCAGATGTTAAGTGCCAAGCACTAGTTATGTCACATGAAATGAACAAGGGTCACTGGTTTCCCACACTTAGACCTGTGTTTTGGATTTTTTAATTCTTCAAGCAGAGTACAAATATTGGTACACAGCCCTTTAATTGCCCATTTTCTGAACAAACTACAGCCATGTCCATGCACATTGAAGCATCCTTGCAGATGTGTACATAAGACATTTACCTGAATCTGACTGCAAGGGATTAGTAGTTTTTTAACAGAATATACATACCACTGTACCTGGAGTTGTTTGTTAAAGTTTGATCAAACATAGATTTTTTTTGTTGGCCTATATTGTATTTTTCTATTAACACTAAGCAAATGAAAGAAATAGCAATCCTTTTATATTTTCTGACATCTCTACATCTCTACATTTAAAAAAGTTTCCAAATGCTATTTTGGTATAATATACTCATTCTGTCTATTGTGGAGGCTCAGTGGGTACAGACATAAATGTTTTCCAGCATAGAACATGATTTCCTCAACTGTGTGCATCATTCAGCAGAAAAAGATGTCATGTTTACATCAAATTACACATATTAAAATATAAATATATATAGTTTCAGAAGAAGGAGATATAAAGTGAGATTTAGTGGGTCACTACTGTGCTCACAACTCTCTTCCTTGCCAAAGGCTTATGCATCCTAAGAGGCTCTTGGGTGGTCCTTCTGCGCATGCCCGAGCATCTCAAGGATGCGCAGAAGAAGCTTTTACATGAAAAGAGAAAAATTTGCAAATCTTACGCATGCGCAGTGAGATCGGCAAGTTTTTTTCCAACCTACATCACCCAATCGCACACCTGGGTCGGGTGACTTAAGAAGAAGAGGAGAAGATGGCAGGGCCCGGTGCGCCAGCGCCGGCTTGGTGACGGATGCTGGAACGTCACTGGACCCGATGGAAGACATCTCCGGACCGATCGACTACGCTGCAGGATTGAAGGTAGGTTGATTTTTTTTTGGTTTTCTGCGTTTTTTTTTGGTTTTCTGCGTTTTTTCTGAGTTTAATTCCTCTTTAAACCTAACTAATAAAGCCAAAGAAACCAAGCCATTCTTACAAGGAAGCCATGTAAACTGTGTGGATTTACATCAATTTATTGTTATTATATTTATACCGGCTTTATATTTATTTTTTATATTTTATATTTTTTATATTTTTGTTTATTTTATAAATC
Organism: Pyxicephalus adspersus; assembly: GCF_032062135.1. Taxonomy (NCBI): domain Eukaryota; kingdom Metazoa; phylum Chordata; class Amphibia; order Anura; family Pyxicephalidae; genus Pyxicephalus; species Pyxicephalus adspersus. The sequence goes on along the minus strand of NC_092865.1, from coordinate 34,493,169 downwards.
TAAAGTAAAATATTTTACAAATATTATTACTGCTGTCATAGAGCTTTATGAGTTTTGTAAAGAGAGCACAGCAGAAGTTGCTTGACTGTCTGTCTTGCTGACTGTCTTGTGTAAATTGAGACTCCATGCATTACTTTCATTTTTTTTACATATAGCCACTTAAAAAAAAGTGATCCAAAAATAAATAAATATACCTGCTGCTGGGACAGTAAGTGTAGTATTGGAGCAATGACTTCAGGGTAACAAAATCATTGCAAATTTAGGACCTGTATTTGTGGCAAAGGAAGATGGGCTCCCTAGCGACTTCAGATGCCAGAAACATAGATGACAGTGTGGCGAAAGTTTTCTGTGTACAAGTTGTCTAGAAAGTTGCTTGCAGTGATTTTAACACAGGGATGACAACACAAGAACACAATTGGATGACAGCTGTCACACCATAGCAGAATGAGCCTGAACAAGAATTTTCATGGCAAGATCACCAGGCATTGTTTAAAAAAAAACACAATATAACATTATAAATATTTAAAAGAGCATTTCAAATTACATCAGGATGCTAAAGTTTATGTAATATTCTGATGGGTTCTCCTTTATATGTAGATTTCCTATAGACACAAGGCTTTCTGATTATTCTCTACATATGTTAAATACAAAAATAGTTCTTTGGTAACTAATCTTAGTGTGAATTATATTCAGCTTTACTCATTTAAAACTGGTACAAAGCATCAGAAAGTTATTTATAAATGCATTAAAGCTGTTTCACATCATCTTATTGTCAATGAATGCAAACAAGGAAACACATGACACATACATGGTAAAATAGAAATAAATAAGAACAAATAGTAACAATACAAGCTACAGAGAAAAAGTAAAAAAGGCTAATAAATGAAAACTAAAGCTTATTAACGGATTGTGGATCTCCTAACCGATTTGCTCCAAATAGCACCAAAAAGGAAAGCCCAGGTCCAGTGCCCCCAGATAGTGTCCAAAGCTTTTATATGGAGGTTGTCAGTGCCTTCTGGTTGGCTGTGAACAAGAGGGCAAGAAGATATAGGTAATAATGTGTGCTCAAAAAGTCCCTGACGTAATCCTGATTCCTATACATGATATACTCGTTTAGGAGAAATGGGAAAGACAATGAATACATCTTCCCAGTGGCCATATTTACCAAACTTTGTCACTAGAAATACTGTGCTAGAAATTCCTATTATCACAAAACATTTACTTATTTTCCTGGTCCTAACTTGTCTATGTCAGAATATTATAAAACAACCTTACAACCTTAAAAGACAATTCTACTGAATGAGGAGCTAAATGTGTGGATTGTGCCTATTGGTAAATTTAACTCTGTACTTATCCATGCTTATTAGTATATAGTATATGTAACAAGACACTGAGGTTCTCACTGATTATGTCCTCCTAGTAAAATTATAGATATATTATTATATAGCTTCGAACATGGACAGGATCCCCACCAAGGATCACCTCATTCTGATGTGTTTCACTCCTAAAGGGCTTGATCATTGTGGCCTCTATGACTCTGGGCTAATGACTGGAGCTAGGAGGAACTCCAGACTCACATTTACCAATGTCTGGCAACACTGGGTTTCCAAGTCTTCAGTTCTTGGAATACAGTCCAAGATCTTCACCCAGCCTTCAGAACCTAAACTGTAAAGCAAAAACTGTTTGCCTAATATTCAAGATGCTACTGAAGAAAAAAAAAAGCTGGTTGATGAAGAGCAAAGTCCCTGCCAGCTTTAAAAATAATGAAATAGAGGAAAAGTGCATGTATCTATCCTAACTACAAATGCAGATCAAAACAGCCACAAGCAATTCCAAAGGACAGATCTCCAATGAAGAAAATGTTCCAGAACTTTATATTATACAGTATGACCTGTCTGTAAACTTCTGAGCTTAAGGTGATGAAGCTGCTGTTTTGTGCATAAGTGTGAATGTGTTCATTTCTCAAGTGGCCATAAGACGATGTAAACGAAAACTTTTATCATTTTAGGTAATTTTTTTGCATTTTTTAAGGTTATTCTGTACATATTTACCTGACTTTTTGAGCTTCTTTCCTTATATATAAGATCTTTGTTGCAAGGATAAAAACATAATAAATACATAAAATGGGTTTTTGTGAAGAGAGAGCACAGCGAAACCTTTCAGACTTGAAAGAGAGTTTTGCTGATTGAAACTTTTTTCTAAAGTGTCTAAAGGAAAAAAGTAAGAGGGGTAGGTTGGGTTAGGGAATTTGTTACATATGAACTCTGTACCCATAGTTTTCAAGAAAGGGCAACTTAGAAACCATGTGGAAAGAAGCCTTGAGCTGCACCTGCTTGATGAAAATGAGAATACAAAAAACTGTATATTTTTAGAAAAATATTTTACACTTTCCAAACTATGGCCCTGATTTATGAAAGCTCTCCAAGGCTGGGGAGAATACAATTTTAGAAGTGAACTGGGTGATCCAGAAAACGTGGAATGGATTTTTAAAAATCATTTGCTATTTGCTAGCAAATGTTTTGAATCCCGGACCAGATCCATTCCAGGTTTGCTGGGTCACCCAGCTTCACTGATGAAAGTGTATTCTCTTCAGCCTTGGAGAGATTTCATAAATCAGGGTCTATATTTTTTAGCTCAGACCATGAAAAATATAGAAAACACGTACATAACTAGTATACAGTTTGTTTAAAGTGAAACAAAACTCTAAAATAAAAAAATGTGACCAAGCAGATAACAGTTATTTATTTAAACTCACCTGTCCATGCTCCATTGTGGGTACTGCCATCTGAATCCGGTCCTCCTATGGGTATTGGATCTTTAGCCATCTTGATTGGCAAGGCCATGATGATTGAGTTCATTTAGATACATGGGCCGCTCAGCATACTTGAAAAAGAGAATTGTGAATAGGCAGGTAAGTGCAGTTTTATTTTATGAGGGGGTGTTGTTTGTCCCTTCTGCAATAAAAATCCTACCTGCTCAAAATTTTCGAATGCAGAACTTTAGTTGTGCTTTAGTAAAAGTAATACAATGTATATCTAATATTTACCTCATTTATAAAGTTGTCATTTCCATGCAGGACATATGCAGTCAAAATGGTGAAGAAACTACGAGTGATATAAAGATTGGAGCTCTAGTGTCTAGTGGTGTGAATCTAATTTGTGAATATTTGGCAAATTTTTTCAGTCCTGGACTAGATGCATTCTATGTTTGCTGGATCACCCAGGCTCTCTCGTGATAGTCTATCTTCCCCAGTCTTGGAGAGCTTTGATAAATGAGACCCAATGTCTGACTTCTTGCTAGATAGGTTCCATTTATTAGTTGACTTCCAAGCTCTGACAATTCGGTACATTGTTCTTTAGTGTCAAATTGACACCGATTATGTGTACTGACACCTTGACCTAGAGATAACTATCTAACTATTAATACCCTGACATTTTGTCCTCCAACTCAGATGCCAACAAAGTACCTGGTGTTGGAGCCTGGAAAAAACAGTAATGTCAACCCTCTCAAACACGTGACAATGTTAGAGCCTTGGGATTGGCTGGATTTTTACATCGGTTGGGGTAGGAGGAAGGAGAGACTGAGATTGCTGGGAAAATGATAATCAGTGGGAGGAGGGATTAAAATGAAATATCACTTTTCCCAAGAAAAGCCAAAGTGATGGTGTTTTCCTAAATGTTTAGAGTGTTAGTGTTAGTTATAAGGGTTGGGAACCTACTTTCAGTTTATTTTTAGTGGTATGATAAATTTTTTTTTTGGTGTTACAACTGAAAAAGAAAATAATATATGTGCTTGTATGCAGGTAAAACAGATTTTATTCAGTAAACATCTGCCCACACTGAAGTCATGTGGTGTGTACCATGTGGTAACTCTAGTTAGCCCTGGCTGCAAGTTTACCATACTTTAGGGCAGCTTTGCTAAGTAGGCAATATATACCAAACTAAGATATAAAAAATATTATGTTTATAATATAAAATGTGGGAAGCAAATGGAGAGTGGAATTGTTGCATATGTAATAAACTAGAGCTAAAATCAAGAAAATGTACAGATTTCTCTACAGATTTATCTACATCCCCATTATTTTTGATAATGAATACATTCTCTTTCTGCATTTTCATGTATCCTGCCCTAATGTATCCCCTTCCCCCATATATACAAACCTGTAATCAGAGGTATTATTCATTTTGTATTATCAGCTAATCCAGCTATGCCCTACATCAAAGTAAGTCACTTTCTTCTACCGAAATCAAGAAGTACCACGGTCCTCTCACTGCAAATTTACGTAAATTGGTAAATTATAAAAACCTAATATATATTTTAATGTCAGTCAGTGCCATTACTTGCTATTTTATTCAGTGAATGCAACAAAAATGCCAGTGCCATCAATGACTGTAAATTAGTAAAAGAAAATTTATAATAAACCAGTTACATATATAAAGGTCAGTTGATGCCATTGCTTGCTCTCAATAATGATGTTTATTATAAAACCTTGTAAAATTTAGGTTATATGTTTCCTAAACAATACAGTAATAGGCAACATTTTTCAGGGTTAGATATGATTCTCATAGGTTTAATGGAATGACATCTTCAGGTGGCCGTATTCTTGGCAAGTGCATAATGGGTATCACAGGAAATGTATCATGGAATATATATAAGCTGTAAGTATGCACCCTTTAAATCAAAAGTTAAGTTAGTCCATATTGTGTATGTTGTAGTAGCCCTTCATTACTATGCCTATAAATCTCTATGATGTGTTTAATTAGATAAACCTAATTTTAACTAACTCTCCTAACTCAAACACGGTAAATCCAAGGACATTATGTGCTGTTAGTAAGAAACACATTTGCAAGTCCTTTTGTCACTGCCACGGCATCCATCCAAAGCCTTGATAAAGCTTCCTCGGATAGATTCAGTTAGTGGGTGCATCTCATATAATGAAGGGCCAAAGGGATTGTTATATTAATGAAATTCAAAGACAAATTGGTGTTGGCAATAAATGAGCAAGTAAATGTTTATTTCATTTATCTCCTCACAGAATTCAAATTATTTCTGTGTCGTCTGTGGTAATCCAGGCTGCTGGAACAATAGAAACAACATTCATCTATTCACTGAGCAAAAACAGTTCATTTGTGAAACAAGAAAAAAATCATTTGCAAACAGATTTTATTTTCATGCTTTGTACTGCTTTCACACACATTATGAATAATTCCCACCCAATGGCTTTAAAAAATTCAAAATAAACACATATGGTGGCACTTATTTTGTTTACTGTTTTGGCAAATAAAAATGCTGCACAGTCTGTGAATTTAACTATAAAGATCTGTTTTTCTGAAAACTCCCATAGCGGAAGCTGCATTAATACTGAACAGAACATTACACAGTGAAAATTTTAACCTGTGTAGTCCACAGTGGCCTCATATACACCGGCCCATAGAGCTACTAGGGAATGAGTGCAGAATGTTTCCATGGTAACCATCAATACAAAAGTGAGCAGAACAGAGGCAACACGAGAACAAGCTTCGATTTCTGAGTCAGATGCTCCTGAGATTCTGTGTTGCTTCCGTCCCAAAGGATTAAGTGGTGCTCCAGAGAATCCACGGATGACACACAATTCATGGATCATTCTGTGATATTGTTTGCACTGGATCAGCAGCATTTGAGGAGCTTTTCCACAGTTCGCCCCCAACCACAGCTCGAAATGACCTCCGAAACTCTTCATTCTTCCAGGTGTAGATGAATGGGTTAAGCACAAACAATAGACACAGTAGAAGCCAGCTGCCGACCACAATCCCACTGGGTAAAGGTTGGAACAGGCCATAAAGGACTGACCATGCAAAGGGCTCCGTGGTCAGGGTGAAAACACAGCATACAATTAGCACGTACAGTCCAAGACGTTTGTCCTTACGAGGGCAAGAACAGGGCAAGTTGTGGACCACCTGGAAATTGAGGACACTTACCCGCTTCAGGCTGACCTGCACTTTTCTGAAAATGCGGAAGTAGCAATGGAAAAGAATAATTGTCTGGCTCAGAACTGTGATGGCGGAAAGGATAGCCGTGTAGGAGCTGGACACCGGGACCCCGTGACTCCAAAACACATAAAGCCTGAGATGCGGGCAAGGAAAAGTAACTCCATAAGCCCTTTGTCCAAAAAGCCAAGGGAGCAGAAATGCGAGGGGTAATACCCAGGCCATGGCAATCATCCACTCCGTGTTCCTCTTCTGATATACAGTGTGGTAAACTGTTGGCAGTTTGGTGATGAGAACAAAGCGGTTCAATGCAATCAGTGAGTGCGATAAAAGAGACACTGTCATCCACAAGAAAAACACCCCTTCCATGAACACCCTGTAAGAGGGATTTTCCAAACGACCAGTGGATATTAATATTGCTTCTTGAGGCATCCAGAAAGCACAGACTAGAAGATCTGAAACGCAACCATTGACGATGAATGCATTACTTGTTGTCTTGAGTTTTTTAAAAGAGCAAACCAGATAAATTACCAAAACATTGGCCAAAGTGCCAGAGACGGAGTAGACCGAGTATGCCGTAGCCACCAGGACACGTGTTCCCAAGAGCCCGTCACATTGGCCTGGGGGAGAGGTGCTGTTGCTCATCCTGTACAAAATGGAAAAGCCATACCCAGAGCAGATGCAGAGAAAAAGAAAGGTAAAAGGGACACAGAGGGAAAGTATATGTGTGAGAAAGAGCAGTAGAGTGAAGCAAACAGCGAGACGGAGAGAGAATATGAGATTGAGGAGGGAGGGGGTGACATGGCTGTGACAGCTTTTCGTGTTATACTCTCAGCTCACTTTACGTCTTTGTGACATTATACTCTTGGAAAAAAAGCTTTTGTAATGGATTATTCAACAGGTTTCGAGGTAGAGGATGAGGAGCTGATTCCACAGTCATTTTCAAGAGCATATCTCTCTTCAGTATCTTTTACTATAAAACATGCTGAAAAGTGGAAAATTATTCATTATCGAAGGACAACAAAAATACTTAACATCAAGCAGTGTAAACTTAGAAAGAACATGAGAGATCCGCTTTACAAAAACATAAAATTTATATTGCTGTAGATTTCTTCTGTTATTCACTGCTTTCAATAGGAAATGTCACATGAGCTAAAACATTTATCCCCTTGTTTTTATTATCATCAAGTGTGCATAATGTCTGGTATTGGTTTAAAAGCTTCATCTTAGTCCATCCCAAACAGATCTGTAGCCTGGGAGTGACGTGTGACATTAGGCTATAGTTAGTGCAGACAGCACCTGTTGCATTATGCTGTATTCATTTTTATTTTTATTCATAGCAATATTAGTTGTAATAAAAATAATATCATTAGCAAAGATTTTATTCAAGGTATACTTATAAAGAACTTGTCAGATTTGCACAACATTCACCCATGAGTCACAGGCAACATTCACCCTATTTATGAAGCACTTTTCCATGTAGCATTCTTTTTACTTAAAGAAGGGTGAAAATTACTTTTTAACCCTGCATACTTACTTGATATTCACTTATAAAACTTTAAATTAAAACGCCAAGGGGCAGACATTGGCTTTTTACAGGAAACACATTTTGATACCACAAGCACGTTTAATTTTGCTAGGCGGCAGTGTTTTCTGCTCCAAGCAAAAATAAAAAATCTACAGGGGTTGCTTTACTCATTCATACTCATACTACTTTAACGATCACTCGGTCAATTTTGGACCCAGATGGTCGATATGTTTTCTTACGAGGTTGGTTAGATGCTAAACAGGCTGTATTATGTAATATATATGCCCCCAACATAGCACAAGTGAAATTTATTGAAATGGTTCTTGGCATGGCAGTCCCATTGACACACAACCATCTGCTTATTGCAGGTGATTTTAATTTGCCTCATACCCTTCAATGGGACAGACTTTCATTGGCTGCTACTGCTAGAGCCCCTGCCATATCTTGGTCCTCAGGTAGTTTTAGATGCCTTCTCCATCGCTTGGCTTAATAGCCGCTTGGCCTGTTCAGCATCCCACAGATAAACAATACTCCTTTTATTCTTATGCCCATAAGCTCAAGGAGCTAGCTATAGGTAAGGTAGAGAAGTTGTTGATGTATCTCCGCCAACGTTACAATGATAAGGGCAACAAGGGTAACAAGGCTGAATATATTAAATACTGAGCCAACAAGCCTCTTTGTCAAACACGGTTATTTGCCTAAATGGGAAGCGATCTTGGGTAGGGAGCTACCTCTTGAAATCTGGAAAATTATTTGGGATAGTGCCGGTAAGAGTTCAATATTTAAAGAAAATGCTTACAAAGTACTTATGAGGTGGTATTATACTCCAAATAAACTGCATGCGATTTTCCCTAATGCAAGCAATATATGTTGGAGATGTGGTATGGAAATTGGCACTTTATATCATATTTTCACTGTTCACTGTTCACTCATACAGCCCTATTAGGCAAAAATCAACTCTCTTCTCTCAGGGATTCTGGAAGTACATGTATTGCTTGATGTACCGTAGTTACCCATCTGCTAGGTCTTCATATTTCCACTCTAACTAAACTGAATAGGAAGTTGACACGTCACGTCCTCACTGCAGCCAGGTGCCATATTGCTGGACAACGGAAATCTACCTCACCCCACGGCTTAATGGATCTATTTGCTAGAATCAAAGAAGTCCAACTCAAGGAACTTCTTACGGCCAGTATTTATGATAGCTATGATAAATTTACAGCAATCTGGGCCCCATGGAACTCATATCTGTTTTAAAATACTAATATGTTTCAACATGTGACAGGTAATCTTCAGCTAGCCCCTTCCAATGTGTCTCCCACTATTATCCCCTTGTGGATAACGCCAGGAACTCCTCCTCATTAATTGCCATATATTTACCATTTGTTCTGCATTCTTCTAATATCCTCGGTCTTCCCCCCTCATCCCCCTTTTCTTCTCTTTTTTCCTTTTCTTTGTTTGATTTACCAAGATATTATGGGAATTGTAGATTGCACAAGATGTGGTGTATAGAATAAGCCTCCCGCAGAAATTCTGTACTTTGCTGTAATCCTATTGGAGTTATTCATATGCTACCTACCCTGATTATTATTATATTGTTACAGTTTTTTTGTATGTTTCTTGGTTGTCTACCTGCACCTTACTCTTTTATGTGTTGTTATGTTGTTTATTATATTAAAACAATAAAAATTAAAAATTTTCAAAAAATAAAACTTGCCTCAGTGGGGATGAGTAAACCATTGCATTTTGTAATAAAAGAGGAATTAATTGCCTTTTGACAGTGCTGAGCATGTGTTTTTAAGAAGTACTAGAGGTTTGACACTAATAGAGAGTTTTTTCTTCCCACTGGCATCACAATACAGACCTATATTGCAAAACCATGCAAAGCATGCACCATGCGTTGCATTGAGGTACTAAACAAAAATAAGTGCTTGCATGTTTGTATGCATCTATGCAGTAGGTGGCCCATATGAAAAAGTGAACAATACTGCGATGGCACCAATGTAAACCCAGCCGTATTCTCTACAAGTAGACTCTGGTATAGTAGAAATTGGATTATTGATTGATGTAATAAACCAAGCTGAATTTATTAGCTAATAAACTTAAGTTAAAAGTTTCCCATTCGCCTGTCCCTGAAAGTTAGGAGCCATGATATAAACATACACAAACATACATACAATCTGCACTCTACACACAAAAATACACATGGCAATTTCTTTTCCTGCACTTAAATAATAGTGGGAGCCAGTTGCTACTGTGTCGTCTTTTCTGTCAAAGTTCCAGATAGTTAGGAAGAGGTGGAAATTGCAAACCCTTTTGGATGGAATCTTTGTCTATTTTTCATTGCTGTGACCCCAATCTATAGATTTCCCCTCTGTTGGACTAGGTGACCATTGCTAAGGGTACAAAAAGTGATGGCTAATTTAACATTTGATTCAGGTATAGGATATACAGGGAATCTTCAAATGGAGGGACCTGTTCTGTTAACAACTGTTTAAGGAGAGAGATCTCTTTTTTCCAGCAGTGTCTCTCTGGGACAAAGTAAAGGCAAATTTTCCAGACAAGATAAAAAAATGACAGTAGTAGTAGTAGTAGTATTAATCATTTCCTACACAATCCAAAACCAACAAAGTTTTAAGGTTCGCATCAGGGATTTACTTTAACAATAAAATACACATATTGCTGTTTTACCTGCCTCTGTTTTTTGGCCTTCCCACGATTACTTTTCTATAGCTCTGCCACACCGCTAAGCCCTGGTTGACAAGGGAGGAAACATTTCTCTGCTGGAGGTCTCCTCTCCACCCCCTATGTGACTGGTCAGTGCATCATCTTGCTGTCACTCTGCATGTTCCTTTGTAATGTATCATGCTTGATTACAAATTGGTATCTTTTCAATCTGCTTGCAATTCACCTTGAATATACTCAAAGATTTTGTTTTACCAATGTGGTTTATTGGTAAAATAGAACCAACAAAATCAATATCTCTAAAATACAATCTTGATAACAGTTATAACATGCAGCCACCTACCATCAGTAAATACATGTCCCTCTCAGTGATCTGTGTCAAGTACTGCAGTCCATGGTGGGTTAATATTTTTGACCGCAGACAATGGAGTCTCTGGCTGATAACACAGGTGTCTTCATGCAGTTATACACGCTCTTCTGCTCTCAGCACATAAACACATACAGACGGTATGTTCTCCAGATCAGTACACGCTGAGGTGAAAATTAACTTGTACTCACAATGTGAGGCTGATTGCAAAGGCTGGAAGACTGGACAAAGAGGACCAGAATTCAATATATTGTGTTCAATACTGTAATTCAATAACCTCTGCCATATATATCATAATATATTATGTATGCTATATTGTGTATGTATGGATTATTATGCTACAACAATATATCATTTATTATTCTCTTATAACTTGGAGATTTTCCTCCTACTGTGTAAATCATTTTCCCCCTCAGGAACCTGTCACAAGAGAGTAATGGAGAATGCTATTGTCAAGCTTGCTGTCATAGCTAGCTGTCTGTCTGTCATGTTGGCCCTCTTGCTTCAATACTTTTAGGTTAAATATCTAAAGGAATGAAGACTTTTCATTTATTGAATGATGCAAATCTATGTTTACTTCCAGAAAATCCAGATCTTTATACCACTGAGTCTGAAAGTTTAAAGCCAGAGGATCAGCTTAGTTACGCAACTAGTGTTTTTAAGAAGGAGGCAGCACTTTTATTTCCCTATCACAAACTGTGTTCAATGACCAGATGAACAAATATCATATTGTAATATAATCGGGTAAAACCATGGGAACATGGATGACTAAAATACAGAATAATGCCTTTACTTTATTTAATAACAATATACTACAACCAAATGTAGTATAAATCCATTGCAATTTTTATAAGGTATCAGGGTGCTTCAAATTACAATAATAACCACATGTGAATGTTTGGTGTATTACTAATATTTACTGCTTATAAATATGTATTTTTAAGTGGCCTATTTATAAAGGGGCAAACAGATGGAATTATTTTTATACAAATAAGACAATTTTCTGGAGAACAATTATTTTCTACCATTTATCATTGTTTCTCAGCAGTAAAAGTAGCAATATTCTAAAAACTTCAATCCCAATGAAATGATTATGAAAGGTAAAAGTGATGTAAAGAATGAGATTAAAGAAATGCAAAAGTACAGGTAAGGTGAAAGTGGGTAGGGAAATGAAAAGGGAACTCGGTCAACTCCCAGTGACCAATACATAGGAAAATCCGGAGCACAAAGGCTCAGATAAGTTATAAGGAAAGCAGTGTGCGATCAAAGTCAGTGTGCGATACCGTATAATCGGCCATACCTGCTAAAACATCTCCAAGGAGTCAAACAAGATTGCTTTCCTCTTTTCATTTATAAACCAAGCCATTTTATGTTTACTCTGCTTAACTGTAGTGGTGGTGGTGCACCAAGCCTTTGTCAGTCTCAGTCTGGCTGAAGAGAACAGGAAAGTTTAGCAAGTGAAATTGGGTGTTAATACAGCTGGAAGATCGCTGTGCTTTTTCCTGAGGTTGACTGTGGACCTGATAGTGTACAAGCAGTTGCAGTGTGTCTCCCTATCAACTTACAGGGCCCCAATAAGGACAAAAATTCAAGGTGTCTCTGCTTTATGCCTATAAATCAGTGGTCCAGTAGTGGGTATTGATTCTAAAATTCTACCAGGCGAAACACTGAGATATAAAACCCTTCTCTGACTTCAGAATGTGAATTGGGCATTGTTCATGTAGGGCAAAGCAACAGGTTTACATTCTTGCAGATTTCCACAGACACGTGGTACCTTCCCCTGTTCCCCTGCCACTCTGTTTAGCCTTCAGAAGTAAAAGGAAAGCCCTGTGTAAACTACAAATTCTTGGAATCATAACTTTCATAGACCTATTCATTCCCCAATGGAGAACGCTAATTGGCTCAGCAGTCTTACATGGAATAAAGGAACCTTAAGTGGGCCCATTAGAAATACTCCAGTGCTCAAGGGCATCTTTGCTTGCCATCTGTCGCTACCAAATAATAGAAAAAAATAGAACTAATACAGTTGGAAAACACTACTGACATCATTTCACAGATGTTAGTAATCAGAAACCCCACTTTAGATGAGAACAGACAGTAGAAAAACAGTTTGGTTTATGAACTGGCTCTCTTTATTGAATAAAGGTAAGTATATTCCTTCCAGTGTGTGCATCCACCAGAGGCCCGACAGGCATAACGATGTAGTCTAAATACATATACGTACAATACATACATTTCCACTGCTCTGTGGATACAGAACATCCCCTATACAGGACAGTTCTGGGTGGTATTTTGTTTGTTTTTGAGCACAGTTACCTTTTTAAGTTGTTAGGAGAGCAATAGGTGATGGAGTATGTTAGAACTCACAATGCTTAGCCTTGCAAATAGCAATTTAGGCAGCTGGCTTTAAACTGCAAAAACAACTCAACAAATCAATTCAACGTACCACCAACAGTTTCTATTAAATTGTTGAAATGAGCAACACTCTTGGTGGTGAGTTTCCCTGATCTCTTTGTTAATTCTTCCAATGTGAAATGTTTCAAATATCCAGTAGAGTTTTAAAGCAGTTAGACAAGATATCAAAAGACTACCTTCCAGTTATTAAAGAACTTCAAGTCCTATCATGTCCTCAGTCTGGAGCTAGTTTACAGCAATTGGAGCATAGAAAATTAGAGCTACAATGCAGCAGGGCATCTTGGTATTTGTGATATAAGAAGGAAAGTTAATTGGTTAAATCTTTGCAGTAACTTCCTTCCTTCCTAAGAATGATATCTTGGCATAGAATCATAGCATTCTTAGTATATCCTAAAGCAGTCCTGTAAAAAAAAGTAAAAGATGCAGATGTTGACGACCATTTTAACATGGCGCAACTCTTAAAAGACAACTTCTCTGTATGCTTGCAGCAAGGGCTATTTCCCTCCATATAATAGTGGGCAGCTGGTGGCTCAGAGGTAGCACTTTTCCCTTTGCAGCGCCTTAGGTCCCAGATTTGAATCTCGGCCATAGCTCTATCTACATGGAATTTGCAGGTTCTCCCCATGTCTGCCCGGGTTTCCTCCAGTTTCCTCCCAAAAACATGCAGTTAGGTTAATTGGCTTCCCCCCAAAACCTTAGACTACATTAATGACATATGACTTCAGTAGGGACATTAGATTGTGAGCTCCTTTGAGGGACAGTTAATGAAACAATTATTGACTATGTACAGCACTGTGTAATATGATGGTGGTATATAAATACTGTGTAATAATATTATCACACTTCCATTAAAAACACATGGACCTGGAAGATTCTCCACCAGAGACTGTTTTGGTGAATGTCAGATTCATTGCTTTATATATAGACTCTTTAATGTCATCATCTAGTAAAACACTTTAGAAAGTAGTGTATCTTAGTATTTATATTTATCAAATAGGATAGTTGCATTGCACAAGGACAAATTATAGCGTGAAGCTATTAAGACGCTTACTGAGCATAGGACATTTTTGTAAAACTTTTCAAAGGACATGGAGGACATTTTTGTGAAAATTCTTTTCCACTTCATATTGTTATATCTATTTCACCTCTGCTTCATTTGCCCATCAGAAAAAAAAAGAAGCTCTATGTATATGCCAGATATCATACACAAGTCTTCATAGGTTTCCCCACCTGACATGGAAATTTATTTTAAACTGTAGACTATAATTCTTAGGGCATAACTCACCGAAATATGTCCAATATTTAATAAATTTAATATTAAACTTTAAATAAAAAAACACAAAAATCTGGTAAAAAAAAACAGTTAAACATGTAATGTAAGTAAGTGTACAGCAGCATATATAATATAATTATATATATAATATATGAAAATTTCTTTGTATTGGACTCAATACAGCTATTTTGTATTGAATCCAATACAAAATCATTTGAATTTCTCGACGATCCTCCCGCCCGCACCAATGTCACCGGGAAACCCCGGAGAACATCTCTGAATTGCGCGGCTGAAGACGGATGTGTCCAAAGGACCTGCGGGGACCAGCAGGATGCAGCGGGACAGCGACAGAACAAGGTAAGTGGGGTTTTTTTAGGTTAAAGCAACCCCAAGTGTGACTCAGGATTACCTCTTTTTGCAGGTAAAATCCACCTTGCGTCACACTCGGGATTACTGCTACGATGGGTAAATTAACCTGAGAGGTACAAATTGCTCATTGCTCAATGAACCCCTAGCAACCTCTGGACAAACCCTACAATTCTACGGAACCCTAAATGAGAAACACTGCTCAAGAAGAAAGGTGATATATAATTGATTACAATAGAAGGCTTTTCTGAAAAATATTACTTTTTTAACTTTTACTGGTATATTAGTCCTTGGAGTAAGCAATTTCCCTTGCACTGCTTTTGTTTTTAATATCTCTTGACATTAAATATGAACTACGCCATGTATGCATTTTGAAGGTTCGTCTCCATTTACTGTATTGCACTTATGACCATGTGTTGTACCTACGGTCCTTGTTCTATTTATATTTAAAAAAAAAAAAAACAAATTTACCTTTAAATATCACTACATAGTAAGCACATTTTTTCAGTTAATTAACTTACTAATACCTAGGCTTAGTGTACAGGTTTGGGTAGATGTCAATGTTCACCCTAACATCTGAATCAAACAAATTTCTGATGTTTGGTGGTTAGATTTGGAACAAAGTGATTTGCTAAAACTGTCAGTGACAAAGCTTATCTAATTCAGATCTGTGTGATGATTCCAATTTGTCTCAGTCATCGACTTTGATAGGATTCAATTTCGGCTATGAAATAACCTGAACACTGGGTCAATTTGAAGTCAGAAAACTGAACAAATTCAACCAATGCTATTTATACTTAAACTGTAAAATAAAGGAGCAGTAAACTACTATTTAGGCAAAGTGTGTATATAATCATATACAACATATAAAATTACAAAGTATACATTTAAACAAAGGTTTTTAAAGTATTACCCTTGTGATAATAACATTTATATCACATTTATCTCTTTTACAGGTTTATCTAAAACCTTACTAAAAATATGTACATTATCTATATTGTTAATCCTAAATTCGATTAGTGATTCCCTTATTCTCAGTGTATAATAAATCAAATACAGAATATTTTGATGTAATGTAGGATATTTGGAACATAACAGAAGGAGGAAAATGCTTAGAAAAGCATAAAAGATAGGGATGAAAACTAAGGAATTACAATGCACCTGTCAGGAAAATTATAGAGAATTAAGCAGCAGGAGAAAAACAGTACTTTAATGTACAATGATTGTGGCAGATCCATCCGCTGTTCTTTGAGAAGTTCACTGTGAACTGAAAACTGTTACTTAATATCATTATAATCCATTAGAATAGATGTACGTAAATGGAAGCGCTGCCCTATTTTACACCCACACAGAGACACTTAGCGAAATCTCTGTAAGCTGATAAGCGCCAATGTTTTCCAGTCATAAAAGAGAAATGAAATTAGAAAAAATGTTTTAAGATAATCATATTATCAATTATGACATATAAATAAGTAAGATGCATAAACATGGCTATTATAATTACATTTGAAAGGATATTTTTCAATGAAAAGACTTTGCTAAGAAGCTTATTTTAGACTACCATTTTTTAGACACCAGTAATGTGTAATATATGTTATTGTTGTGTAGTGAATCATACTGAGGATGTCTTTAGGATGTCTTATAACACAATAATTCTGCTGTTCTCTGTTAGTCAAGCAGTAGTGAATTGTGAATATATATTATTGCTATCGTAGCTACTTCAATATCCTGATGTTGTAGCATGCCAGTAGCAGACATAGCAAAGAGTGGGCACCTGTGCAGAAGTGATGTGAGGGCCCCCCATGCCTACATTTCCTGGCTATATGCCCTGCCAACCTTCGAGCACTGCTCACATTCACATCCCACCCCCACACTGACTGACACAGAATCACAATCGTAATTAGGAATCTGAATGGGTAGGATGAATTGACAGAATTGTGAATTCATCCTATCCATCCAAATGACCTACTTGCAGGTGTGCTCAAGTGTCTTAGAACAAAGCATGGGAACAAGTGCTTTAGCCAACACAGCCTTACTACTCTGGTTGGTCTTCCCATACACAAAATGTGTAATGGCCACTCTTACCCCAAGTGCAGCCAGCACAAGCCCCACAAGCTCAAACAATGGCCTCAAACTTCCATTTCCCCAAAGCCATGTCATTGAGTCTAAAAATAAAACTAATACCTGGGAATAAAGAAACAAAACAAACAATCTCAGAGAAGCTCAGCTCGCTAAGGCTACATACACACCTCCAATGGTTCTCTTTCTCAGCTAAGGGCCGATATCGGACAAGAATCTGGCTTGTGTACAGTTCCCATCGTCCATCGTCCGAACGACCGTCCTGCCGGGTCCACGAATGATGGAAGTGAAGGGGAAGAGCGTGCAGCCAGGTGCTGCTCTGTCGTTCTCCCCCTCCAGTCTCCATAGAGCAGAACGGTGCTGTTCATGCATCGTGCAGTTCTTAGTCGCTGGAAAGGATTGTGAAAGATTCTTTCCAATGACAATTATTACACGTGTGTACCCAGCTTAAGTGTCCTACATTTCTGGGGTGTATCAGATAACAAGACCCCACTGGGCTTTCTGGTTCCTTCTCCTAGGTCATTACTGTAGTGTCTTGTATCTTTAAATACAAACATGATTGTAACTACAATTAGGTGGATTCTCAGCTACTTCCAAACAGGAAATCTCTAGGCAATAATAGGTGACAAATTCTGCTCATACTGAGTGTCCAGCCTAAAGCATGGCCTGCAATAAAGCAAACATCCACCACTGGTGCAGAATGCCATGGGGAGTTAGACACGGGGAAAGAAACTCAGAAAATTGCCATGTTGCGTCCATAGTCTGGGCACAGGTGCACTTTAGGTTAACCTTAGAGAAGGTCAGTGTTAGGACTACCTGATGGGGTGGTAAGAAAGTGCATGTTAGAAAATTTTACCCTATTTTTGATGGTACTATTGCCATTAGATTGTGAGCCCCTTTGAGGGACAGTTAGTGTCACGACTATGGACTTTGTACAGTGTTGCGTAATATAATGGCGCTATATAAATAATAACTAATGAATGGATCAACCTTTTTTCAATGTTATGGGTGGTTGTTCACAGTGTTACTGCTATACTAAAAAAGTTTGGTACTCTTTTCATAGCAACAAAGGGTTAAACCCCATTGCCTAATAGACCCAGGGACTGAATTGTTGTAGTCCCATAGTCTTGTTTACATAAAATAAGGGATATAGGAATTTAAAGAGCAAGTTACTCACTTTGAGGCAACATCATGTTGAGTTTTTTTTTTAATTTCTTCTTATATATATTTCTAACTTAGGTTATCTTTACGAGGTTTGCATTTGTGGCTGCTAACTGGTCAAATGTCCAACAGCACCCTAGCCTTGGCATATAACTTAATATATTTATGACTTTCACATCTGAATGGAGAGTTTTGGATCACTCAGGAATGCAAGGCTAAAGGTGGCACTCACAATTTCAGCTGAACCAGTCATTGGACTTGAGTAGTTTCTTGCAACTTTTCTACAACTAGGTCAATGTACTTACTGAAGGCTCTAGAGACCTCAATTACTATTAGGATCTGCTACCGGGATTATAGTCTTCAGCACAGAAATCAGTTTGAGGTTTTTGTTGTGATCTTCTGAGAATGATTTTCTTACAGTACATACAGCAGAGATTTTGAACTTTATTGAAGTTCTTTTAATGCTTCTAATTTATAAAATTCTTTACAAACCATGGTGCACTTTAGTAACAGATGCACTTTAGGTTAACCTTAGAGAAGGTCAGTGTTAGGATTACATGGTGGGCTGGTAAGAAAAAAAGCATCTTAGAAAATGTTATATCTTATTAATCATTTTTTATGCATAGCACAGACATGTTTCATGGTGATTTTGTTCGGTAATGAAAAGTCCCTACCATAGTCCTATTTATTGAATGTTGTCAAAGACCAACCAGGAAGCCAGTTTTCCTACCAGTATGGTTTTGGGATGGCACTTAAGTGCCTGGGAGAAATCCATGAATACATAGGGAAAACATTCCAACTCCAAGTAGATAATGCTGCATGCTCAGAGAGTTAGCGACTAAGTCACAATGCTCATAACATATAAAGATACCTGTGCCAATGTCCTATCGTCTATCTTGGAACTGAAGCCTCCAGGACTTACTATTTTTTTCTCAGCAAATTTTTTTTTACATAAGGCACTCACATACATCAACGTCAGTAAGAGAGTGCTTTGTTGACATCCTCCAGGCAAAATTTAGTGCCAGTTGCACCTGTGAAGTGAGTACTCATGGACATATTTGGGGAAATAGACCGTTGGGTCTAAGGTTATAACTATAGCTAAGAACAGTGAAAGAGGCTGGGTTTGCATTCTTTGCTTAGAGCACACATGCACTTCTAAGTAATCTTAGGCTCACTATTAGATGTAGCATTAGGAATCACTAAATTTACAATGCAGAAAAACACATAGGTAAAGCATGAGAAAAAAAAAATCCTTGGTTTTTGGTTGAGTTATTTAATACGAATTCAATGCATTACAGTGGGTTGGAATAAAGTCCAGTATGTTGCATTTTAAGTTAATAGACCTCCATTCTACCACTCAAATCAACTTAAAATTAATTGATCATGATTAAATAAAAAACACGTCACAAACACTATCACATGCTTTTTTAATATATACCCAGTCTTACATAAGATGTAACAAGTTTAATTAAAGATTTATTCATAATGCTACTGGCTACTATTACATTTAGTAAAGTATATAGATGACCTATTATAAAGTCATGGTTTTGAGAAATGCCTCTGTATACAGATGAGCCTTCATGCATAGATCAGTTTCATGTATACTGTATTATAATATTTTTCCACTGACCTCTCACTACATTCTTTAGGCTATAGTCATCTCTGCATTGCTTTTCTTTGTATTTTCTTATTTATTTTATATTTCTATATTTATATTACCTTGCAGATAAACACTAACCTGTCATACGCATCATCCGCACCTCATCCAGCTCTGTTTCCTGCAGTTCCTCAGTGTCTTCCTTTGTATTCTTCCATCAATATTTCCATTCCCAGTTCCCCTAATTTTTTTTTTTTAGCTTTTACTGGGTTTTATTACATTATTTTTCAAATCCTAACATGCACTATTTATCTATTATTTGTTATTTAAATTTATTTTTACTTGTTATGTAAATGTTTGTTTTATATCTATACAGCAAACAACATATTCATTAGTAAACTCCATAGTAGTCTGTGTCATTATATCTTTACCACCTCCCCATATATCAAAAACAATAAGAAAAAAGCTATTTCCTATTATTTTTTATCTTTACACTCAACATTCAGAGGTTCTTCTTCTGTGCCCTATGTCCTAGAGTGTTATTATTTGTCTGCAACAGACTTAATTCTCTCTCCTGTCATAAATATTTTATGCAAATCATCTTGCATACCTAAAAATTGAATTTTGTGGTGTGGCATGTTTTTGACATAGAAATTACCAATGTCAGCTCAGTTAAAATGGACCTAAACTAAAAAAAGAAGAAGAAAAAACAGTTGGTCCTGGACCTGTCATCCATGCGGGGCAATTGTACAGTGTAAGTATGTGCTAATCAGCAAGTATGCATTATGGCAGAAACTCACCACCCACCAAAGAGTTTAGTTCCACAAGCTTCTTTACAGACATTTTATGATACACTTTTATAGTTACTTGTTGATCCTGTCACACTACTAATGTCTCCATATTCAATATTAAACACCTAGTTTCACATATATTTAAAGCCATAGGGAATCGCCAGAAACTTTTTGTCCCATTGGAGAGATTTGCAGTTACCATCCTGTCCTGAAAATACTAGTGTAGAATAGTGTGAAGATATTTTTTCAAAGTGTGAAACTCTTCCTGGCTTTTTTATTATGATTTTATGCAGTAAAAAGTACAAAAAGCAAAGCACAAAAATACAAAAAGTGTGTAACCCATATAATCAATAGGAATTCACTTTCCAAACACAAATCAATCACAGGTACTGTAGCTTGCACTTTAGTTTTAATACTAATCATTAGGTTTTGTCAGTCAGACCATATTATTACCACTCAGAGCCTTTTGAGTTAGAGGGAACACACAGTACAGGCTGTGTCTTCCATGAATAGGAACAGGACAATTGCTAAACTGAACATTATTTAAAGTTTAAGCAACAATGAAAAGGTTACCTTAAACAAGTCCCAGACTGAACTACTAAAATTACTTTGAAAAGAAGGCAAACTGTTGAAATGGAAAAAAATACTTAATATCTAATACTAGAGGTAAACAAATGATGTTGCCACATCAATTAGGATATACCTCCATCACATTCCAAACACTTTGATAATACTAAATTTACAAAATAACCTCCATTTTGGGATCACATGTGTCTTCCCTAAATATTTTAATAGTTTTTCTTTTGCAGTTTGCACTCCCTTACCTTCTGTCAATCCTGTAAGTAAACATCATGCAACTTTAGGTAATAAAGTGTATGCCTTAAAAGAGGTCATGATACAATGAGGCTGCAGTGTGTTTACTGCTTCCTCACACCCGGAACCACTGCCACTTCAGGAAGCGTTACATGTAGCGTCTCCCTGTGGCAGCCCAATACATCCTACTATGTAATGACATAGGATTACAGTAGGCACATTAGATTGTG
>NC_092865.1:34457078-34471750 GCF_032062135.1 Pyxicephalus adspersus | reverse complement strand
CAATGCTTTATTAGGGAAGTCAGTTTAATAATAAGAGAATGAACACTTTGAATTGAGCAATCCATAGGAATCTCTAGAACAACTCTTTTTTGTATTTTTAAATGTACTTTTGTAAATTTCATAATTAAAATATTACCTTTGGAAGTCATCTTGCTTAACATGATTCACCTTTATTAGACCTGCCACAGATTGGCCATTTGCGCTGGAGTTTTTGTGTTATATACAGTTTAAAATACAAGGAGGTAATACCTACTAGGTATTTAGAAAAACTGACATTCTGCACTATACATGCCATTTTTTTATCCTGTCCATAGTTCTATTTTAAATAATTCTATTTGCTTCAAAAGACAAAAAGAACACAATAAAAACAGGACAATAACTTTGGTACTTGACTTCTTTATTACATTTTTTTCTGGTTATTGGGTATCATTATTGCTGTTTATATATGTTTATCCTAGCAGAGGATCTGGGCTTTAAAGATGTTTTATTCTTACAAATTCTTCAATAAAAGTCTAAAAACAAACAAAATGCAATTGATACAAATATGTACAAACATGTTACAGTTAACTGTCACCAGCTAAAAGTTAACTTCTGATTTGTAGTTCTGGTTCTTGCTCTGGTTTATGTTGATCATTAAACATCAAGGTTGTCTAACTTCAGTCCTCGCAGTCCAGGATCCAAACACAGCAGTATTGAGATGCGCTTACAGAAAACTTGAGTCTGAAAATGACTATAGTTATATAGAAATCCTTACCTGTGTGTGGACTAGAGTTGGACAGCCCTGTTGTATATAATCACATTCTGCAGTGTTAGTGGCAAGTATATTGTATTTTTGAACTCTATTGCTTTTTTTTATAACATATATGGAATGTCACGCAAGATTTTTAATGCTTTTTGTCTGCATTTTTAAAATCTTGGTGGGAATGCCCAAAAAGTTTCCACATACATAAGAGGATCATCGGACCTGCAGATGTGATCTGACCAGCCTTCATTGCAAGTGACCATATGTTTCCATATGAGTTATGATGTATATATGGACAACGTGCAAACTACTCAACAATGAAAATTTTGACAAGTATAATACTGTATTCTCAATATATCCAGTGCTTTTTCCCCCTAACAAAAGTAACACTGTAATGCTTTCTGCTAATGCATCTTGTGAATTTTCTATCAAAACATGACTGGTATATCTTACAGTTACTCTTCAGTGGTGGACCACCATTTTAAGACCCATCACATCTAATACATTTGCTATTTTATTTTACCATGCAGTACTAAAAACCTAAATAATGTGGTGGATTTTTAATAAAGGATTGTACCACCTTTAGAAAAACTTTATTGCATTGGTTTGCAGGTCTGGTTAGCATCTAATTACATAGATTTGTTTAACATCACAGATTACAAAGACCAATTACGACGTGCAAAGTGCAGTAATCCTTTAGCAACTACTATTTCAGATTACGGTCAGATCAGTGGGAGATGGATTCTGATTTTTTACATCACAGCTATTTGCACATTGTGATTTGTCTAACTGGTTATTCCCTAAACTATTTCTTTGAACGTCAGAAGTTCATTTTGATCTGGGAGGTAGCCTAAGGCCCAAGATTTCAACTTTTAGAGTTCAATGGTACAAATACTGTATTTATGTGAAAAAGCAAGGCTACTGTTTAACACAAAAAAATATTCCAATACAGCACATAAAGTATGCTGGGTTAATTCTATAGAAATGATTTTTCAATGATCAGATACCAGTGATGTATTTGGTGTCAGATTTAATGGCTTGAGGTCTACCAAGGATCACTGCTGTCTCTAATTTGCCCCTGGTACTGAAGTTTATTCAAAAATCTACTTTATTTCATATCCAAAAAATAGAGAAACATCACATGCATGAAACGCATGCAAACCAATACCATCAAAAACTCTTAATGCTCCAACTTTCATACAGATCAGTTTCTAAATGTAGCAGCGGAATTACTTCTTCATTTAGAAGAAATTTAGGCACAGTCCCATGGTAGTAAGAAATTGCTAAAGCTTCAAATCCAACTGGATCATAAAGACATCAAGAAATAAGTCAAAGAATAAACAGAGCATAGATTAATAAAATGATTTCAATTAATACAATGTAAGACAAGACTTTAAATTGCCTTCAACAAATTATTGTTTTAGAGTAAAATATTAGAGTAGTAAAAAAAAAGAGTAAACAAAACTTAAAATAAAACTTCCAAGAATTTTTTTTAATGGCTAGAAGTTGTCACTGCTCCTATCCCACCGATATACAGTAAGTAGTTCATTCCTCACATACTGTATTTCTCTCCTATATTGCTGGGTCATTTTAGTTTAGGTATACAGTGTCATCCAAAGGGTTCACCTATCACCACAGCTAGGCTACTTAGATATTTTATTGCTATGTAATCACTATTGTATCTCTGAGTTAGTCTTTCATTCTCTTTATCAAGGGCTGCAGGTTTGGCTCAGTGGTTAGCACTCTGGCTTTTGTAGCGCTAGGCCCTAGGTTTGAATCCTGGCCAGGACACTATCTGCATGAAGTTTGCATGTTCTCCATGTGTTTGCGTTTTTCTTCCCACATGCCAAAGCCATGTAGTTAAGCTAATTGGCTTTCCATTCAAACTGACTTTAGACTGTATTATTGATATATGACTATTGTAGGGACATTAGATTGTAAGCTCCTCTGATTGCACTGTTACTGATATGACCATGGACTTTGTAAAGTGCTGCCTATTTTGTCAGAGCTTTATAAATACAAGATAGTAATTAGGGTATGCTGCAAGTCCAGGGAGGGGGGTGCCTCATGTTGTAACATTGGTGAAATTTTACCACATTATTAAATGCTCTTTTTTATGTATACATTTATTTTTGTAAACTGTATATCTTTATTTAGCTGTAGTTACTTAAATAATCCAATCACATGCAAAGTAAACTGATATCTTTTTAACAATACTCTGCACAAAACTGAGTATTAAAGATCAAAGCTGAAATCCAGACAAATATTTATGGGAGAAAAAAGTGTGTGTAAGTGTGTGTGTGTGTGTGTGTGTGTGTGTATACACATTACTAGGGTCATTCTCTTGTAATCCCCATTAAACTGGAACCCAAACTGGGTGCATGAACACATGCTTACATACTGCCAGGTGTAAAGCAGACTTGACAAAAGAATGATTTTATCAGTAATCTTCTGCTACTCCAATATCAATCACAATTAAAGGCCAAAGAGAGATCAAGCTAAACTGCCTGGGCCTGCTTTTTGGCAGGGCTGCAGAAATCTCAAACCTGGATGGTCAGGAATACAATACACACATATATATATATACACATATATATATATAACAGTAACTGTTTTCTCAATGTTAGTGTTCAGCTTTACGCAAACAGCAAAGAGAAGCTGTAAGTTCCATGGTAAGTTGCATTTATATTTACTGCACAACACTGCTTGAGGTCACAGTGTGATTGTTTTCCAATTATAAAGCTAAATCTCATTTAGTCTTATATAAAGGTAATATTTATCACAGCCAGCTGTGTGTAACAATATGTTGCTTACCCATTTTATAGCTACAAAAAATGTTATATGATAAACTATAAGTTATGTATAGTATACATATGATCATTTCAGCTTCTATTTTAGGTTTATTGGTCCTGTAAAAACACTTCTACTTTAATCATGTTATACAAAAAAGCCTTTAAACAAATTATATAAAAAGGTTGGTATATTGTACAGTTCAGTCATGACCATCACAGAAGTGGCTAAAGCCATATAGAGTTCAGTAACAGCAGGATTCCATAAATATGGAATAAAAATCAACTCGGCAAGTACCCGCAATCCTCTATTTCTCTTTAACTTGCTAGTTGTCTTTTGCAAACATGCAGCCTTTACTTCCTCATTAAATACACGCCTGACGAGAATCAATCACCACAGCACACAATATTATAAAAATATCATTCTAGACAGAAAAATATATCTTTTGATTTTTGGTTACAAACAATTCCTAATGTGAAAATATATTCTATAAGATATAAACAAATACATACATCTAAAACATGACAAAATACCCTCTTGCCTTATTAGCACATTCTTATTTAAAGACCCAGTATATACAATTCAGGACAGAACCCTAGAAAACAAATAGCTAAAAAATATTTTTTTTTTTAAATAAAAAAAGATCAATAGAGGTGTCAAAATATTAAAAAGAAAAAAGTCAGTAGTAAATTGTAACAGTACGTGTCTATAGCAATTAGATATGATGCTTTGCTGATGGTTGATAGCTTCCAACTTGTGTTGTTCAGTAGACGTTATCTGGACAAAGGATTCTTTCCCTTTGTCTCATCTCCATTCTTCCATGGCAGAGGATTCAGATCTGGGAGAGGGCTAACAGGACTGTGAGATCCTTTAGAACTGAACAGATTCAGACTGAAGGGACTAAAAGAAAAAAATATAAAGAAATACATATTTAAATAAAAAAAAGAGGAAAATTGGATAACATTTGACTAAACATAACAAACCGCTTACACTTGTTTTCTTGAATTTTCACAACTACAATGAAGAAGAGATGTATGAAAACAGTTTGTGAAATGCATTTGTAAGGGGATGTGTTGGTGTAAATGTAGAGTGCTTTCTCAGCCCCTATCCCTTCTGCAATAAACAACATGCTTTTTTCATTTGTATTTGCTTGGTAATGTGTGGTTCCACTTTAATATCAGTTTAAAATGCTTTTGAGTTTAATAAGAGTTCATTACCAGGTGAATTTGACTTTCAGTTGTTCACCTTCTGATATGTATTTGACCTGCGTTAGAACTTAATCAACCTGCTTTAAAGAGACGTTGGGCCTGATTTATTAACCTCCTCGGCAGTTCATTTCTGTCTGGTTTTATATGTCTAAAAGCAGTACATTGTTTTTCATGAAAATTTATTTTACAGTATATTAT
The DNA here is from genome assembly GCF_032062135.1 of Pyxicephalus adspersus. Lineage (NCBI taxonomy): Eukaryota > Metazoa > Chordata > Amphibia > Anura > Pyxicephalidae > Pyxicephalus > Pyxicephalus adspersus. The sequence goes on along the minus strand of NC_092865.1, from coordinate 34,466,812 downwards.
AATAGTATAAGTATAATAAAGTTTGAAACAAAAAATCATGTCAAAATAAATTAAATAAATACAATTTTTTAAAATTTTTAAAAAATTATTTTTAAATATAAATATTATACTTATATTAATATAATATACTGTAAAATACATTTTCATGAAAGACACTGTACTGCTTTTACACATATAAATCTACTGTATTACATTCAACTCCCCAGTGACTCATTGAGTGCGAGGACACTGGCCGAAGAATGAAAGATGACGCCAAGGACAATGGAGGACGCAGGGGGATCAGGTAAGACTCGATTTACTATCATTTTCCATAGGTTTAGCTACCCCGAGTGTAACTTGGGGTTAGTGCTTCCAGCATTTTTTTTCTACCCTGAGTCACAGTTGGAGGTTACTGGTCAGGGGGTTAAAGCTCTCCAAGTCTGGAGAGGATACACTTTCATCAGTGAAGCTGGGTTGTCCAGCAAACCTGGAATGGATTTGATCCAGCAAGCAAACAGCAAATGAATTTGAAGAAATTCTAGGTTTGCTGGATCACTCTGCTTTACTGATGAAGGTGGATCCTCTCCAGCCTTGGGGAGCTTTATTAAATTGGGTCCACTGTCTTTGAGAAAAAAAAAATTAGACTGCTTGCATAAAAAATTTTTTATAATAAGCATTGAATGTTGCTACCACTGCTATTGCAATAATGTAATGTAATGTTTTCCTTAATTTTCAAAACTTCCGGACAGCTGTTACTGCTCCATCGTCCCACCACTTGACCCAAGAGGGTGTTTGGCTGCTGCTTCTAAACCTCCAGCACTCTGTAAGTGAAAAAGGGGAACAGGCCAAGTTTCCTTTGCTGTACTGAGCATTGGAACTTGCTGATGTTACTGATAATTTGAAGGCAGTTTCCAATATGCAGCTTCAGGCATTTAAAGGTTCACAAAGAGCAGCCAGGAACCTTGGAGATATTAGGGTCAATGCAATGCTTATACAAAAAGCCAAAACATGTGAGAGGGTGAAGAAGATTACAGGGCTATTACTGACAAAAGATCTAATCAACTGCACTACCAAGGGCAGCATCTGTAAGTGCACACTCCAAACAAATCATATACTTAATATGATACCAGTACATAATATGTTGGCGCTATATAAATACTATATAATATTAATAATAAGGGGTCACAGCAAGCCACCTTTTGAAAATGCAGAAGCAAAAATATCTGTATGACAGCCAGGAAAAGATCAATGGCTGCCTCTCTATACCATTCAACATAGGTTGCTTAAAAAAATTGGAAGCAATCCCCCTCATTCAATCCTCCACTCAGTGGCAGCAATAAAAATCTGATTAAATTCACATATGCAGAGAACTATCACTGCTTATATACATGTAAAAGCATTTCATAAGCATGTCACTAGTTATCAGGAATAGCATTAGCTGAAGCTGTTACAGGTACAATCATATTGTAAAATTCTGCAGAAGAGAAATCAAGGGGGGGGATATATTACTTTCCAATGGAGATGTCTCTCGGGGAGGTTGTCCAAATGTAGTAATCGATTTGACTCTTATAAGTCTATTATTGCTGATAATAATAATAATACAAAATAAAAATAAATCTAATCTAAACAGGTGTATATATTTTGAGGTCAGTTGAGCTTAGAACATAAGCTAATAATGTGAAAGCTTTTCACATACAAAAAGACTTGAAGTCCCTTAGTAAAACAGTGACTCATAATAATAATAACACTACCAATAATAACAGCGGGAACAACCGGTGTTTATATTAGACGTATTTTGACAAAAAAAGGAAACATTACAGTTGATTGGTTAGAAAAAAAAATTTAATGCCACTTTGCGTGGTCTTGACCATAATAGTCTTATCAATGTAATAGAATATAATAAAAACTGCTTATGGTGACACACCAGGAAAAAAAGTGCATTTTTATGTGCCAGCTATTTCAAATTAAAAAGCTTTTCTTGGAAGGGAATCATATCTCATCATCTTTCTTTTATGTCAGAAATAAGAGAACTAGTTAAAGTGCTCTATAAAAAGCCTGCTATCCAAGAATCACACGTAGCTTGACAATTACATTAAAGTAGAATTATAGCTGTTTTCTAAAAAAAGGAAGCAGGAAGGTTTTTGTTCTTTTTTTGTTGCAGAGACGTCCACATATGACATCTCTTCTGCACCTTCAGAGCATCTTATCCTGTTATATGTGGTCATTTGCATGCAAGTGCACCTCAAACCCCCCAATACTGTATAACACAAATAAAATATGTATTCTTTTCAGCCTTCTTTTCATCTGTTGAACTGTATGTAGAAGCAATGGTTTTTTTAAAGCTCTCCAAGGCTGGAGAGGATACACTTTCTTCAGTGAAGCTGGGTGATCCAGAAAACCTGGAATGGGTGTTCTGCAAATGTTTTCAATCCTTGACCAGATCCATTCCAGGTTTGCTGGATCACTCAGATTTACTGAGGAAAGTGTCTCTTAAGTCTTGGAGAGCTTTCACGAATCAGCCCCAAGGACCTAAAATAGCTTATGGTCGCAAGACACCATCATCCTACCCTTTGATTTTTTTGTTTTATTTGGACACCTTGAGCAGTCTGTTATTTTCAACAAAAAAGCTGAAATTTCCCCTTGTTAGCATACAATTTTCTTCCTGACAATTTTGCCCATGCTTTAAATTATTTTTATGTCTTGTGTGTCATATTTCATTGTTACTCACATAGTTTGAAAAGACAAAAAAGCAGCATCACCCTTAGGTCACATGTGCAGGAAAGCATTAATACAAGCCATTGCAGGGATAAAGCAAATATTAGCAGGCTGCTCCTGATGGGAGTTAGGGAAACATGTAAGGGCACTTACAGGAATAGAGCGACTCAGGTAGCGTGCAGTGGAGGTAAGGCCTGTGTATGAGGGTCGGTGGGATCCGTAAGAATCATTGCCAGTAGTGGACACATTCCAGTTACGGTTGTTGTTGAACTCGCCTTGGCTTCGGCCAGGAGGACTGGAGGGGTACAAGCTGGAAGGGTGTGCTGGGGAGTAGCTGGGGCGGGAGGGAGAGGAGCTGCCGGTACCATCTAGCTCTTCCAAAGCAGAGTTCAGATTTCCAAGCGAGCCAGCAAACCGCGTGTTTACGGAGAAACTGGGAGGAAAAAACACGAGGGAAGGAAATGACAGAACCTGTGCATTGACCCACTTTGTAATCAAGCAGGAAAATATCAAACAAACATGCTCTGACAACATGCATATTCATGCTGGATGTATAAGACAGACACATAATGAATACAGGAACAAATGTTGCACATATTGTACAGTAATTGTGCATGTAAAACTCACATACAATTTAACATAAAGTGACATTTAACATTAGTAACCATGCACTGCAGCTTAATTAAAAACTTTACACATATTGATGCCTGCAAAGTTTGGTAGGGAGTTGGTTATCACTGCTGCATGTATATGATAATTCAAATTCACGAACAAAAAAATACATAAAATTCAGATGAGCAGCACAAAGGCAAAATGTGCACATCAATATTGATTGACCCCTAACACTAAAGTTAGGAGAAGTAGCTACAATAACATTTCCCGTAACTGATAAAACAAAGCAGTGCATTGGATTTTCCTGGTCTTCTGGGAGTTTCCACAAAAGTATGCAGTGCTTTGGTGAGCGGAAATGAAATGAACATTGTTTAGCTGATTTGGAAGCGAGTCAATAGTCTAATAATTGGTATTTACTGACCTCTGGGAGTATAGCCAAGAATCTAATACTTTACACACAGAATGAACATAAATCAGTCATCTGTAGTCACTGAAATTGTATACTTGTTATGATATAACACATAACTTGGAAAGGAATTTATACATCAGAGTGTCTCAGTCATTGACAGCAGAAGAAACAAACTGAAATTACACCAGTACTAGTTATTAAAGTGAAAATCCAGGCAAACAGCTAAAGACTTCTCCTTCTGTGTCACTGTCTGTATCTGTCTGTCTTTTGCAACTCCTATTTAATGGACAGCGCTGTGTAATATGTTGGTGCTATATAAATACTGTTTATTAATAATAATAAAAATAATAATAAATGCAAAATATATTTTTGGTTCTGCATTTTAGCTTACTTTGTCACCTCTTTTTTTCTTTTTAATACTATTCATTTAGTAAGAAAGATATGTGGAAATTAGACTTAGAGCATGGAACAGAATATTCAGAAACATCAACAAACAAAAGAGTTCATTGGAGAATCCTTTATATTACAACAATAGTAGATATAAAGGAAGGATTGAGAACTCCAGCTTTCTTAATGGGCACTGAATAGGGATCACCTTTACCAACGACCAGAAAGCTGATCTAAGCAGCAGCACAAGTGACACAGGAACCAGTGACACCAAACTGAAGAGAAGCAAGATGACCAGCAGAGGTTCAAATTAAAAGAATGATATAGTACAAGTATAAACATACATGTATTCCAATCATGTAGTTAGCTCCTTGTCTGGAGTTAAACTTTAACTGAATGGATGTACCATGCATTAACCAGCTAGACCTTTTTATAGGCCAAGATATATAGTTAGAGTATTCAGTCTAAAAAGTCAGATTTTGGCTGGTTTTATACCTACACTAATAAAGAATCACAACCCATACGCAGATACACTGATTTAAAAAGTACTTATGGACTTTCTTTTTATTCCTGTAGACTGCAGGAATAGATATATTTTAGAGTTTCTAGTGAATTGATGTGGCAGCTCTCAATGATAATGAAGTTATTAGGCAAATGACATAATGATACTGTCACATGCAAAGATACTAAATTATCCCACGCAGAAATTCGCAAAAAGCCTAAGATCTCAGGGAGACAAAGGTGTTAACATCTACACTGCCAACTGCTCTTTTTCTATGTATTTAGTCCTACAACTATTGAGCTCTTTTCACAAAATCTACCTAACCAAAACCAATTTGGTGAAGTAAATCTGCATTTTACCAAGCCACCAAGTCACTACAATTCTTCTCAAGTAGTTTGTGGGTGCAGATAAGCAAACTTCTTTCATATCTGCTCTGCTGACAAACTAGTGCTGCATTTTCATGAGACAGTTTGCAGTATTTAATATAATTAGATGGAAAAACTGTCTATATTTAGTTGATGTTTTTGAACATGAACACATTAAAAACATTTCATGGTGAAATATTATCATATACATGGTAATCTTTTAATAGATGGGGGACTGATGGCTGTGTAGGGCTGTTGAACTAAACAACTAAAAAACTCATCAGCTCTGTTCACTGTCTTCTGTATTGCATGTTTCTTGTGAACACACATGAATACAGCAGACCCTGGTAAGCTGCTGCCTGAGTGCTGCTATTTGATAGATGACAGAAGAATGAGGCCAATACAGAGATCCATGCACAAGCTGTGTGAATCTGCTTCAGCATTAAGCTTAGCTTGTATATGATTTTACTATTGCATTAGGTAATTATGCGGAACAGATTTCTGCATTATAAAGCAGTAAACTGCTTCTTATTCCTATAAATAGAAAAAAAAAACAAAATAAACGTGCTATTTTAGGATTATGAATATCTTGGAGTTCATATCGAATGGGTATAATAAATGATGCTAAAAATAACAGTATAATGCCATATACAGTTTTTTTTTAGCAACTAATAGCTTTAATTATTCAATTTATGAGTTTTAGTGAATGTGTATTTTTGAACCTCCAAACATGAAAATTACTTGCTCAATTGTTTTGCGATTGCATTCACTGCATTGTGGCTCTCACCTTTTTGCTTTGCTGCTTGAAGATCCTGAACTTTGCCCCACTCTCCTAGCAACTGCTGATGAAGAAACTCTGGAGGACTTCAGTGGGGACATGGAGCCCTGTGCACTGTTAGAGGCGATTACTCTGAGAGATACAAGAGCATCCAAATATATCAAGAAACATATAGTAAAAGAAATTTTTTTTTATCACAAATGAGATCATTTTAAGTATGATCAACAGCATGGTAAACTCCAAGCAAATATAAATACTTTAGGATCTCGTGATATGCCCCAACTTACACATGGAGAGGAAAGTTTCTCCACATGAACAGGTAATGCAAATGTAAACTCAATATGTTTATATATTTTCAAAAAAAAATGTTCAATCTTGGTGTTTCTGCTATAAAGGTCCAAGTTTAGATGCTTTAGGTTATAGGGTGACAATGCTTCGTTTCTTTCTCCAAATTATGCTACTGAGGTGTCATATGCTCCCCTACTAAAAAGTACTATAACACATTGCTCAGGCATGGTTCATCAGATCCCGATCCAAAGCAGTTATATACAACTGACAATGACATGAATGCAACTTGAAAGCAAAAGACTATCAAAGGTTTTGAGCTTCTCCTATCTTGGAGAACCCTATGACAATCAACTACGCAGGCACAGCAATTGTACTGAGAATTGCCTGTGGTGTACATAAACAGCAGGAACTGTAGACACATTTGTCATGTAGGTATGCATCCTGATGGTAGTGGGAGTGCTAGATTAGCTTAGCAGGAGGGCAGCAAAGATTAATTTTACTTTTCAGTCATAAGGCACAACACAGGGCTGTGTGTACCTAAAATGTTGGATTTTTAATATATTGTGACAGTGCTTTTACAATAAACCAAGAATCCTGTATTATGGAGTGCTTACAAAGATACATTCAATAAAGTGTAGCGGTGCATAAAGAAAATGTATAATATTCACAACTAGAAACACACAAGCAAAAATCTGCAAATCAAAAACTAATTTTTCTTTCTATATGAACAAAAAATCCCTTTCAGTAAGACCTACCTACAGGATAATGGATGTAAGGTATTGTAGAACAACATTGTTTCATAAAAATGTAATGGCTCTCTAGGAGACAAGTATAGGAAAAGGAAAATACCTGAAAGGCTGAGACGTTGATCTCACATGTGTTTTCATTTCATCCAACCTAAAAAAAAATAAAACTTTCAGAGTTTTCAACCTATTTCAGTGTTCTACCCATTGGAGTGACATGCCCCTGTCCTGAGAAATCTGCCTCTAACAAGTAAGTGACTTGAGATTCTAACATCACTTTTATATTTAAAGGATCACTCCATCTAAAAAATTTCCAAATTTGGCAATAATAGAAAGTGAAACCAGACACATCTCTAAAGCCCCATACATACGTGCAATATTAGTCGTTGGTAAGGATCTTTCACGATCCTTTCCAACGACTAGCACTGCATGATGCATGAACGAGTGTTGTAAATACAGCACCGTTCTGCTCTATGCAGAGGGGAGGGGGAGAACGACGGAGCGGCACCCCGATGCGCACTCTCCCCCTTCCCTTGCATTGGGAGCGTAAGTTGTCTATTGTCCGTGGATCCCCCAGGACGGTCGTTCGGACGATGGACGACTGGTGCAGTACACACGCCAGATTCTCGCCTGATATCGGCCCTGAGCCTTAGAAGACCCAATCAGTAGGAAATCTATACTTGTGTATCTAAATCTGCATATCTGCTTAGGACAGATATGGACAGGAAAGAGTTGGGAAATTTGATAGGAACATCACAATAATAAAAAGGAATTAAATATACTACAAAGCTGAAAGATGACTCAAATGAATAGACTTCCCTTTTTTAATAACAATACAGTCCAAGAAATTACATATATATATCTGTTCCTGAAGGGTTATATTTTTTTATCCTTCTCTCAAATATCCATTATTCTGGTTTGTTTCCTGTAAAGCTGTAAATATTTAGAAAAGATAAAGTTTGCATGGGCCAACAAATACATAGCCAAGCTGGTGCTGTCCTATCTGAAGCTAACCCAACATTTTTACCGTAGTGCTCCAGTGGTAGCCGACCGTGGCTGCCTCCTACTCTTTAAGGCACGTAGTTTGTCACCCTGCGTCAGGCCATTTCTTTCATCCGATTCATCCTCGGAATTATTCTGTAGAAGAAAATTCAGCTTGCTTAAAATATAACTAAAGCTTTGCAAGTTCCAAATCCAATTACTAAGTGACACACAAGTAATTACCTAACTTTTCATAACCGTGCCAAATTGTCATTCATTTATGTCTAACACACTCCCCCTCCCAGACACTGCAGGTCACAATGGGATGGTTCCAACAACACAGGCAGTGCTGACAATCCAGAGAGCAAGGCAGGACTAGATGTGGCCAGCTGCTAACTGAGACGCTTTAGGCTTGTGAAACAGAAGTGAAAATGCTGATCTTCTCCTGCAAGGTTATCCCACAGTACACCAAATGGGTACAGTCTACGAGAGTGGCAACTCTGCTCTAAACTCAAGAGCAAAGCAGCTTTGTTGCTGCACCATCACAGGAAGCGGTATTAGGTGGACTTCCCAACAGGCACAATAGATATTTTTGGGGCATTGCAGGGAAAACTTTACAGCTTGCATATCCTAATTTATATATTGTTTAGAAATAGCAAAAATGAGTATATTAGTGCAGAAAAAAAAAAGAATAACATATTGTGTTCCATAAAGGGTTCTTGCACAAATTTTTAAGCCTTAATCCTTGTAAGCATGCTTTATTTTACTCTATACAAGCTCCCCCATTGTTGCTCAGCAACATGTAGATGAAGACAATCTCAAAAATGGCAGATATCTACACGATCACATCTACAGATACCTGTCACTTCGTTGGTTATGTGATTGCAGCATGCATGCTATTATTATATGGTTTCTATTGCAGCATCTCATAGCAGAACACTGTGCACTCCATAGGTTTCAATAAATGGAACTCTCTGACAGCATTTCTGCATTATACCCTTATATATAGGCCAAAAAAACATTTTTTAACAACATAATGACGTTAGGTTGTTGTAGATATAAAAAACGTTGGCAGCTTAGGCAAGCATAAACAACAAGAAAAGAACTACAGGAACACAATGTTCTGTAGCACACAAATAGATGATGTTATGGCTGAGAAGCTTCAGAAATATGGAAAGTGGTAATGTAATTATGTGGCTGCTGCACTCCACATCCTTTATACTGGTAAAGTTCATTCAGAACAATAGCACAACTGTAAGTAACTGTAGCTATAATATTAAAATGTGACTTGTTTCTGGAGCCCTACAAAAAAAAAGAATATAATTTATTATGAATTACAGGGGCGTAATTGCCATTCCCAGGGTCCCCCACACACCCCATTTGCCTTTTCCAGAGAAATCCTTGCAGCACCTGGCTGCATATGTGATGCTGAAGAGACAAAGGCTAGTGGGAGCAGAAATGGAGGTAGCTATACACGTGAAGAATAAAAGAAACAGCTGAAATTGTCATTAAAGGATATGAAAGGGAGGACCAAAGAAATGTTAATTTAGAAAAAAAACCTTGACAAGATTGGTCAGTGCCATTCTGAGAATGTAGGGTAATAATAAGGCTAATGGCTCTATTATGTTACATGGGAAGGAGTAAGCTTGTCTGGATGCAATACGAGTGATTAGTAAGAAACACGCAGAGCTTTCACATTGAGTGCTCTGTGCCCCCACAGTACACTTATACAATGTGTAGCCTGTCAGAAACCACAAAACACTGCAATAGCTCAGTCATATAGCAGCTTTTATAAACCTATAAAACACATTTCCCTTGCCCAGAGATATTTCATACTTGCAGATTAAAAAATCAGTAACCCATAAAGATCATATAAAGACTGCTTTTTCAAATAAGGTTGTTAAGTAAGCCAATGTAACGCAAGTTTATATGTTAAATTAGTGAAAAACATTGATAAATACCTACCGTATTTTTC
>NC_092865.1:34407694-34456407 GCF_032062135.1 Pyxicephalus adspersus | reverse complement strand
GGGAAAACCTGGTGCGTCTTATAGTCCGGAGCGTCTAATGGTCCGAAAAATACGGTAATTTATTGCAACAGCTGTGTGTGTATGGGGAAGATTGTTAAATAGCGTTCACATGTCATTTGATTTTCTTATGATGTGCAAACACATGAAACTACTCCACAATAGATTGGGAATGGACTGTGAATCTATTGGATGCAGCTACTGTATGTGTGAACAAGGCAGGCAGTGTTGCAGAGGGTTATCACCAGGGAAAACACTGACATCCTCACTGTGCTGCAAAAGGTGACAATACTGCAATAAATAGAATGTTTGGTGAAAGAGCTTTGTCACCCTACTAAAATAATTAGTGAAACAATGGGTTTACTGGAAGAATCAAAATGTATTTTCTGTGTTGTGTTTGTAGAGAGTGTTACAAAATATTTTTGTTTTATTTATTGGCAACATACAATACATTATTCTAAACTGCCCATAGTTCTATTTTAATGTGTATATATTTTGTGTATAAAACACTACTATTATGTAAGAAAATATTTTGGTGTGGGGGGGGGGTGTCAATATCCAAAGTAAATTACAGCTTCTTCTAGAAAAACACTGATAATCCCAAAGAGTTCCAGACAGACACTTTGTAATTCCGAGAAAGCACATTTTAACTGTGTAAGAACATTTAATGAAAAAAGTAAGGAGATGTTCATGTTACAAACTTGGCAATGGTAAGATGATGCAACAGTATTTGGTTGTCATAAGGAAGATCTGGAGAAGGCCTAACTAGTTTAACAAGCAGATTGCACCAGGCCCACAAAACCTTTTCCTATCAATTTTGAACCATCTGCAGGTTCTCTAACACCATCATATACAATGCAGGTCCAACACAGAACACTGAGGGCCAGAATGCATTCCAGGAGCTGAGCGCCGGCTGCTGGGGCAGAACTGGCAGTCAAGCCATTCAGTCCATGTATGCAGTGTGTGATACTTCATGGGTATATGTTTAGCTTTATAGCAGAAAAAAGACAACAAAGAGTGACACTTACCTCTCCTGACCTGTCCACACTGTGATGTCGACTTAACCTGCCACCAACAGACAAATCCTCAAACTCAGACAAGATACGATTAACTGCTCCATCTTCTAGCTGGATTTGTTTGTGTTTACTTCTGTGGAGATCTCCCTGCAGCCAAAGCCAGGCCTGTTTCCTAGGAACAATGACAAAAACAGGTGATCTTCACACATTTTTTTCTTACAAGAATTATTAAGATATATCTTTGTGCAAAGTGAAACTGCATCAAGGGTGGGAATGTCAATTGCTGCATGCTTCACACATTCTGTTCAATCCTGTGATAATGTCAGTGTGCATGGGGCACTAATGATCACAGTATCTGACTTTGGCAGACTTGGTGACGTCTTTGGAAATAGTTTAGAAGTGTTTTTGGTTTACATGTATGAAATGTAAAAATGTTAGATATGTCAGGACTTCTGATATCACAATGCATTCCTTTTATTACAATCCTTCTAGACTATTGTGATTTACAGGGCCTGATTTATTAAAGCTCTCCAGGGCTGGAGAGGATACACTTTCATCAGTGACCCTGGGTGATCCAGCAAACCTGGATTGGATCTGGTCCAGGATTGAAAACATTTACTAACAAATAGCAAATGACAGGTTCATTGATGAAATAATGTATTCTCTCCAGCCTTGGAGAGCTTTTATAAATCTGGCCCACGATGTTACAACCTACTTTATGTACACAGACCAGTACATAAGTTTTTTTCACCCCTCTCCATTTCTGTGTGCTGTATCACAGCACACACAGTAACTTCTGGTGATATTTTGGGATGTCCACCCACAAGAACAGACCAAACAATGGATATGAAGCATTTTTTCAGATGCAGTCCATCACATAATGCTATGTGTTTGGCTATACCACATGTGCTTCAGCACTGAACCACCTAAGTGCATTGGTGTGTCATTAAAAAAGAATAACAATGGGCTATAACATGTAACACATATCAGCCCAATGTAATGCATGCCGTACTAAAATGCACCGAATCCCAAACATATGTTTTATCTCTTTTAATCCCTAATTATAGCTGAAGGTTACCCAAAAACTCAGGACTTGGAAAGGGGAAGTTATAACTCTCTATATATCTACACAGAAAGGTCAACAAAGAGTCAGAAATTTTTAGTTCTAAATTCCACTTTCTGTACATAAGCCAACTATATTAGCCTTTTGTGTTTTTTTCCTCTAGAAGGTCAGGAAACGCAGGTCCCGTTCTCTCCTAATGCAACATAATTTCTCATTGTTTTAAATGTTGAGGTAATGGCTTATAATGAGTTCAGGAAGTCAGACACGTCTTAGGACTACGCAAAGGGATTTTTTTTCTTTAAGTTATTTTTAGGAATATAGTACATAATAGACATATAAATTTTGCCCTAATTAAACTCTGCTACCAATGAAGATTAAGGTGATGGCCAAACAAGACAGAAAAAAGCCATGATGTACAGTAAAGTCTCGGAGATTCTTTCCGAACAGATCAATAACTAAAAGGACCATGGTTTTATGTGTGAGCTGTCTGTTAAGAGTATTTCAAGATGACCCCCTTATCTTTAAAATACCTGATTCAAGCAAAACTTGGCTTGAAACACCACTTAAAAATACTGTCATTTTTAAATCCCAATGTCCGGTGTAATTTATATTAAGTATTGCTACAGCTTATGTGTTTAAAGCCTCTGTTTAGGTTAGGAGGGATAACGAGTTACGTCAAACAAGATGGCTGGAGATGACTGCACCTGCGATGGTACTGGGACAGGTGAGTATACACTGGGTTCTTTAATTCCTAATGGGAAGTTATACTACCATTTAATGTTTTCTATGTTTTTCCTATATGTAAAAAATCTTTTTTTACAAATAAATTCTAATTATGCGGCAAACTAAAGCACTATGGGTCAGCTAAAGAGAGAACAGTAGAGAAGTAGCTCCCTTTCAGACACATTTCTAATGTTTCATTGTACTGGATCTTTCTCATTCATCTGAAATTCATCTGAAAAAGCTTTCAAAACAATGGAATGAGCATAGAACACACACCTTGGAACTGAAAAAAGGATGTTCATATGAAAAACTAAATACTTGTATGACTAACTGGGTTCAAATATCAAACAATGATGATAAAGATTGTGTGTCCATCTATAACACAATTATGCACATATTCATTTATTAAAAGATATTTAACAAAGCTGGAGATCTAAGAGCTCCACATAAAAGAAATGCACACTGATGTTTTAACGTGCATGCCCCTTTTTTCTTAGCTGTCATAGAACAATATTATTGTATACTGTATTTACTAAATAGAAGATGTACTGTGATTGGCTGTGAAGGAGGAAAGTGAGTCATAAGGACAGCACACAACACAAAATTAAGGGCACCACTCTAGTATTTAGTTGGTATAAAGAATGGTATTGCCAGTGAAGTACTGCAACATAGCTATTGGCCAAGCATAGCTGTGCACTATCAACTGATTTAAATTTTTGGGTTAAAACATATTTTATTGGAAAAAATATTCTAGGAGTTGTACTCGTTTATAATGATTTTGTTTAAATAAAAAAAAAATAAACTATTAGACTTTGCCTAGTACAGTATTTTACTGCAGTCATATCTAGGCATGAATTAATTTTATTCATATGTAAAAATTAACTTCAATTTCTTTAAAATAACAAGCTATTTACACCCAAAGCTGTGATTCATGTAATTAAATCATTTTAATCTAGTTTACAATATTCCTTTCCTCTAGATCACATTTGCATTACTAAAACACTTTGATGTTAAAAAAAAAGGATCAGAGAGAGGTCACTTGAGAATGGATGGATGAAACTGTGTTAATCAATTCGTTATTACATTAACAAAGAAATCCTGAACACAGCCCTTTATATAAGTAGCTCATTCTAAGGATCTTCACCAAACCGAATAATTGTATTTTAGGTAAAGGCAGGCAGATGGTAAAATTACACCAACCCTAGGCTGGCTGCTTAAAACCCTCTAAGAGAACAGAGGGAAAACAGAAGCAGGGGGTAACCTGATGAATTTCACTGATTTCCAAACAAGGACTAGACATATAGATATAGCTGTATACACACATTCAGCATGACCAGTACGTTGGGATATCTGTCGTTTTTTCATTTGGCTAATTGGTCTAATTATGTCAGTATTTTTATGCCAAAAGCGGTATATTGTTTTGCGTGGAAAATATTCCTACATTGTAGACTTATAATTCTCATACCTCACTGAAATATGTCCAATATTATTACATTTATTATTAAACTTATAATAAAGTAAAAAAAAAAAAACACAACAATCTGTTAAAACAAGGGTGAATAAAAATACTGAAACCTGTAATTTAACTGTACAGTAGCATATATACATATATTATAATGATTACTTTGTATTGGGTTTGATACAGTTATTTTATATTGAATCCAATACAAAATAAATAGAATTTGCTGTTGCGCCTCCCGCATGCAGCGACGTATGCAGCAACGTCACTGGGAACTCCCAGAGAAAGTCAGTGCACTTGGCGGAAGATCGAAAGAGGATGCGGCCCAAGGATGGGATCCGACGGGCAGGACGCCCATGGGACCAGGTGTTTTTTTTAATGTTTTTAGCTACCCCCAGTGTGGCTTAGGGTTACTGCTTTCAACATGTTTTTTTTACCCTGAGCCACACATTTAGGATTACCGCTTAGGGGGTTAAGCTATGTACACACGTGAGATGATTCTTGTCCTATAATCGCATCAGGGCTAGTATTGGACAAGCAATCATAATGGAAGTGAAGGGGAGAGAGTGCAGCGGGGTGCCACTTGTTCTCCCTCCTCCCCTCATTATTGAGCAGAATGGCTCTGTATGTACAGCACTCTTTCATGCATCGTGCAGTCTTTTGTCGTTGGAAAGGATCGTGAAAGACCCTTTCGAATGGCAATTATTGAACGTGATTGCACAGCTTAACTTATTAAAAAGCAAGATGTAACTGTCTGCTACTATAATTAGGATCAGGCTGGTTCTAAATATATACCAGGGTATTTTTTATGTCAGTGACCTAAAAGAAAATTTTGTTTCCTAAGCCCCAATGTACTGGTTATGCTGAACAAGTGCAAAGAAGATTTTGGACCACACATGTGGGAAGGCAGGTGGTGATATCAAACAAAGCTCAGCTGTCCACTTAAATCTAATAATTGCTATAATTAAACCTTCACCCTGTTTCCAATGACTCTCCATCCAAAGCAATAGATCATTTTTGTATAGATGTCTTCTTTAAGACACATCACCTATCATGTCTTTGATTTGTACTGACAGCCGTCACTTGAATATGCCATCTGATAAGCGGCAGGTCTGTGACAGACTACAGAAAGGAATTTGGTGTAAATAAAACATGTACACATTCCATCCTCATATAGATCAGTGACCTTCACATGTGGTGATAGCTGCCTTAAAGGTTAGAATGAGAAATGTGCTAACATATATTCATAAAAGTATATAGGGGCCTTGTTAAGTGACACCTAACTCAGAAAGTGAACAACTGATTGGAATGGGAAACAAGTTTTCAATTTTCATGAAAATATCTATAACAGGTGTATTGATAAGATAAAATATAAAAAAACACAGAATATATTTTTAGTACAAGGAGAATGGGTTCAGAGGTGCATCAAAAAGTAGACACAATGCAATTACTTACTCTTCTAGGAAGTGCTGCTGAGGCCCGATGATAGAGCCGGGTCGGCATATTCTTATCCATGCTATGGCTTCAGCATGTGTGAACCTATAGTGCTTCATGATATAACAAGCAATAAGGCTGCCTGTCCTGCCTAGGCCAGCTATAGGGAATAGAAGGTGTGAACATGATTAAAATGTGTTGTAATAAATCTTCAGCAAACATTTTTAAACACAGGCAGATTAGGACTAATGTATGAAAGTTTCTGTATGTGTCACCCTTACAGCTTTCATTCTATGTGAATAGATGAGAAAACGGAAGAAAGAATATGAATGGTGGCTACTGGCAATACAGACAGTTCATTTATATATCAGTTTATATTTATATTTATTTATTATATATTTATTATATATTATATATGTATTTATTTATTATATATATTTATATTAAGCCCAAATGCAGGTAGCTGATGTTTTAAGGTCCCTAAATCAACCAAGTGCAAAGGTGATATGGTCATCCCTCCAGACTACATCACTCATGATATTGCTGAGCAGATCTGCTACTTTTTTAAAGTATATTCACTACATTGTTGCTACTAATATATTAAGAAACGACAAATAAAATGTTGAAATATCAAAGTAGAATATTTTATAATGGACAAATGCTTGAGAAGGGCTTTAATACATTTTTATTGATCAGTGGAAATGAACATATCACTATTATGCTAATTGAAACCTGTCACCTCTACAGGGGTAGTTTACCCCTACAAATTGAAAGCAAGCATTCCCACTCTTTTTATATTCATTGTTGGCATGGCATAAGTCTATGTGAAACATCCTGATAAAAATGTTTTTGAAGAGCCACATAAGTACATTTGTGCTATATAGCTAGGGAGATCTGAACAACCAGTTCTATGTACAAATGTGCCTCCACCAGTACCTTAGACCCAGCCAGGTCCCACCATGATTTAATGCACTAAAATACAAGGCAGTGCCTTAAAACCAGATGCTTTGTTCAACCAAATAAGCACAGGCACAGACATAGGGCCTGTATTAAAGCTCTCCAAGGCTGGAGAAGATAGACTATCTGGGAGAACCTGAGTGATCCAGCAAACCTGGAATTAATTTCCTTAACACCATTTGCTATTGATTTGGCAATTGTTTTCAATCATGAGCCAGATCCATTCTAGTTTTCCTGGATCTCCCAGGTTCTCTCTCCCATGATAGTCTATATCCTCCCGACTTAGGGAGCTTTAATAAATCAGTATTGTATGATAGGGATATTTTAAATTGAACCAGTAGCAGCAAGAGGGTGATTACATGCTGCAGAAGATCAGGGCAATAACGTGACATTGTTGCTTCCCCCTCCATGTAAAAAGAACAGTGGCAAACTACAGACTGACACACTGCAATAACTCCCAGCCTAGCAGATAAAGAATTACACATGATTACACTTCATTTTGCCAGTAAGGTTCTAGAAAACATAGACATTTACTCTCCTGTGGTTGTAATTACATGACCCGGTGCCAAGCAGATTGTTAAGTACACATTAATTACTTGGGGTATAAATAGAAATATTTACATGAGCGCTCCCTGGAGTTATATAATGAGCGTTATTGCTGTACTCAGGGTGAAGAATAGATGTGGCACCACCTAGTGGACTCTGGAAAAACAGCATTAACGTCAATTCTAGAGCTATCCAGACAGCCAGGAATGTTTTCTCCTTTTTAAAAATATTAGTAACAGGTCGCCATCCTGGTAAAAAGCCAAGTAAGTAGTATTTTTATTAAAAGGACTATAATGCCAACCCTCTGTTTCTATCCACAGATTGCTTTAGGTTGTCAATGTCAACAGAGAGAGATCTTCTTGTGCTAAAGGAACCCAATGGGCATGTGGTCAGGGAGATGTTCTGATCTACTTACTATACTGTCAGTAATTTTCATATAGTTCTGTAAAGCTGTGGGCCACTTAAAGGAGACAAGAGAGGGAAGATTCTGCGAAATCCTGCCAAGGAGATGAAAATTGTTGGCAGAGTAATAAGGAAGAAAACTAACATGTATTTGGCAGTTAATAAAAACCATTGTTGGCTGCAGACTGAGATTGAAATACTTTATTATGATTATGTTATTCCAAAACAGGTTAGGCAGCAATTATTACATTACTTGTCAAATGAATGGTTCTCACATTGACCCAAATTTACTAAAGTGATTTTTTTTTTTTGCAAGAATGTCCAATCATATGCATGAAAAATTTAAAAAAATGTTTTTGCAAAAACAAGATTTGTTAAGACTAAACGGCAAAACTTTACCTTTTATACTAAACTAAAGTCAAATTTATCTTTGTAAAGAGAATATTTATTTAGCTTAGTGTATGCAGTGAAGTTGTGATCACTTGTATCATTTTAAAATTAGCAAACAAAAATTAACCTTCCTTGCACATGATTAGGTATACTTTTTAACATGTGAGTCATCATGTTGTTTCACCAGATTCACTAAGATGAGAAAACATTCAATTTGCAAAGATACAAATGAACATGCCCCACTTGGGTAAATCAGCCTTGTGGTCTGTAAAGTTTACCATCAATCTTAGTCACGTTGCAGCTAATTTTAATTACCAAACTCATTTGGGCATGTTCTGCAATATTCAAGATGTTTCGCTTCTAATCCAAGTAACTTCCTCAGTTTAATCTCCCATCAAATTATACTCATGAGCCAAAATCTTTTTTATAAACCATGAATAAACACACCACTAATGTAGGGGGCAGGTGAAGGTGAATCCCTACAACTCCATGACCCAGGGAAGGTACAGAAGACTTCTTGATTCAATATTATTTGTTTTATCCCACGTCTACTGATAGATGTTTATTGTTACCTGTTTGGTGATGAATAGCTGAAACAGGAATTTTCCTAACTCTGTAAGAGATTTCCTGTTGAGTTTCCAGCACAGGTGATGAAAAACGTTCACAACTGGAAACTGACAGCAAACTATAAACTGCTAAGCCTGTATGGCCTTCCCTACTCAACCAAAGCAAAAAAGAAGAGAAATGGGGGTGTCAAGAGTGTCAAAACCTGTACATATAGCACATAGAGAGATGCTATCTACGTGTTACTATTACAAGGACTGCTGTCAAAAATGGACCTTCTGACCCTGTGTTGATGAACAATGTTGGAATTCAAGAAAGAAAGATACACAGTAGCATAGTCACTTTTGTATTTACTTTGTTTCATTCATCTGCAGATTAGGGAGAATTGAAAAAGTTTTCTTTACCATAAAATGAGTCCCTATTGAAGTCATACTAACATTTAGTTCACCCTAATCAATCCTAAGTACTTCTTCTGCCCCCTTGCTCCTTAGCTAATGCTTTCCTTTTTGTTATTTCTGTTTTATTGATAATTAATATTGACTTTTTGTTTTATTTATTACTTATTTGGCAATGTGAAGTACCATAATCATAAGGTAAGGGCCAAACTAGAAGAAATTTTAGAAAACTATATACAAATCTTAATAAAAATCAATATAAAAAAAACTTTATCCATATTTATATATATATATCTTTGTCATCTTGTAATGACAACGTTATTGCTGAATAAATAGGGTCATAGCAGAAATGTAAAAACTGTGTAGGTCCATATTTTGTGTACAAGAGAGAGAGATAAATAAGTTAGGAGTATAGAAAAGTTATAGCCCCCATATTCTTCAGACACCTAACCTAACTCCCACAAGTTCCTTATTTTCCGTACAGTGTACATGCATATACAAAAGGCAAAGTACAATAATTATAGTTTATATCATCATTAGTATCTAAAGGTGAACACATCAATGTTGCTGTACAACAGTAGCAATGTTTAGAATAGTTTATGTTTCTTTTTACTTTAAGCTCTATTCACCAACAAAGCCTTACACATCAATGTTTTCCTAGTCACAGCATTGTATCAGGATTGTCAATTATGTTTACACAGTACCAGGATATCTCTGTATAATCTGCAAAGTGAAATTTTGTATTAACCTGGCCTTTGTATGTTTTCTTATAACCAAGAAAAGCTATTAAATAGAAAAAGCTCACTAAAAGCTTGTAATTACTATTATCATAAATAAACAGCAGGTAACACCATCAGTAAGCCAAGTATTTGTTTAAGGAGCAGTAAGGTTAGTAAACTCCTGAATATAGCAACCACATTGGCCCGCCATGGTGCTGGTTCTAGCACCTTCATACATAAATGAACACGTTCCTCCACTTTTCAGCTTACCTTTGCAGTGAACGGCAATAGCTCCATCTGTGTTCTCGCACAGATTTAGGAACCTTCGCACTATGCCATCACTAGGTGTACTCCCATCCACAAAGAACAGATCATAGTGGTCAAATCCGGCATCTGTAAACCTTCTAGCATCATAAATCTTCTTATTCAGTCTAATGATAGTGGTGACATTGTGTTTTCTGAAATACGGGAAGTAGGCTTCTGGGGCATGCAGCGGGTACCCTTCAAAGAAATAACATCTTTTATTTGTGGGATATTTGGAAAGTCTTTATCAGCACATAAAAGCACATGTATTTTATCCAGATCACTACATATTTGTTTTAATAACTGTGTGCCAAGGAACATTAATGGCCCTTTCCATAATGACAGGTTCTGGTCAAGTTTGTATCATTTTTACAGCAAAACATAACCAGTGTAATCTGGTACCATTGAACTTTCAGCAGATATATATTCTGATGTTAAAGTAGAACTACACACACCATTTTATTTGCTTCCGAAGGTGCTTCTCTGCAACTTCTCAACTGAATTTTGACTGGTGCCATATCTGATCACACATGTAGCACCATGACAAATTCAATGGTAAACAGAGGCTGAGATGGCACCTTCCTCAGCTATAAATGATAGGAGGGAGTCATTTCTGCTGTAAGTGTGTAAATGTAGGCCCAGAAGCATTTATTATTGCACCATTTTTGTTCAGACATCTGCCCATTGTCAGAATCTATTTCCTGCGATAAAATGCTGGATCATAAATGAAACAATAGAGTAAATCTTGTTGCCTGTAAAGTTCTTCATCTTCTAATTATTATTTTTATTAATATTATTATTATTATTATTATTATTATTAAACAGAATTCATATAGTGCCAACATATTACAAAGCGCTGTATATTAAATAGGGGTTGCAAATGACAGACAGATACAGACAGTGACACAGAAGAAGTAGAGGACCCTGCCCCCAAGAGCTTACAATCTAGGAGGTGGGGAAGCAACACACAATAGGAGGGGAGATATGGAATGGTGGAAAGTAGTGAGGGTTAAAAAGACAGAAGATGGGCAGGCAAGTTTGAAAAGAGGGGTTCTTTTTGTGCTTTGAGTTCTTTTTTAAATGAGCAGTCATTTACTTTTTTGTGTTTTAGATCAAATTTCCAGGCAACCTTTTAGAACCTTTAAAAAAGTCTTACAATTCTGAAATACTTATGCCATCATAGCTCTTTGGTTGTTTCAGTAAAAATACTTCCTGCCTACTACACAAATCATTAAGAAGGACAACTCGGAGTGACAAGTTCTGCACCGGCTACTAATTCTGAAATATTTTATTAATGCACAGGAAAAGGGAAAGTAAAAGAAAACTTGGCAGAGGCAGATGTATTATATGCAGCACAAGTGTGGTAGGGGGTTTAACTAGTGCTATGATTTCACTTTAGGTGTAAACAACAAACAATTCATAGTTTCTTACCATTTTCAATTTTGCTTTTCGGATGAGGACCGCTGAATGCCAAAAACTTTCCTGGAACGATCCAGTTAAAATCTCCATTTTCTACCCGCTGTAAAAGTAAAACAATTCTGTAACAAGAGACAGATCACTATCTAGCCACCTGACATATTAACACTTTCTATTTTGACAGGAAATCTCTACAAAATGTATATGCGCTGTTGATTATGCCAATCTTTTATATCAATGGATTCACTTACCTCATAATGTTCATATTCATCCACATCAAAGTTTTCAAAATTAAAGAAACCAAGATGAAGTGCCTGAAATATACAATATATATTTGATTTATACTAAGGAATTGTTCTAGACCTAATTTGGCAACATGCAAAATGAAATGTTTTATGTCAATTTGCAATAGGAGATTATGAATATACTAAAATATATATGATATATGTTATACAGTTAGGAGTTATGAGATGCAAAATATGAGGAAGTTATTTCGTTTCAATCCATTTTTCATTTTAAATATCAGGAAAACTGAATCCATAGCACACTAAATATTAGTTAAAACACATTACTTTAGGTGCAGTAACACTTGTGTCCACTGGGTGGCAAGCAATACCTTTGCACAGCATACCTCTAGCCTGCAGATGGGACCAGTCTGATACATCAGTTAAATACACCGCATAGTAGGTCATGTACTGGGACAGAAAAGTTATCCAGTGTGAAGGTAAAGTATTATAGGATATACTCATTAGCGTGACATACATAGTAATTGTGGTTTGCAACCTTGAACAACCAGTTGCTTTCAACTGGGTATTTTTTAAAGGAAATGTTTTTTACAAAATAAAAAGGCGACTTTAAAACATTTATCACTAAATATCTGTAAAATTTGTGAAATGCTGCAGCGTTTTTGTAAATAGTTTGCCATTTCCTAGGATGTCCTATATACATTTTAATTAGACTGCATAACATCATGGATGGGACAGTGCACATAAGACAGTCCAAAGGAATACTTCAAACTACTTACTACAACATGTTTTTATTACTGTTAATTTATTCATAACTCTTTTACTAAACATTTTTTCTGCTCTGCTTTATAATATATTATTCGTTTTAATAAGGTGTATACTTGAGTATACAAGTACATTTTTTTCTGGGCAATTACTCTGGTCTTCTTACCCTCTAGTGTGCCTCCTTACATCCTGGTCCCACTTATGCAGAGCAGTGCAGCAAGGAGGCACGGAATGATACACATACCAGTGTTTAATTTCTGCTCCAGAAGCCACAGACCCAATCCCTGTGCCTCCATTGCATTGGTATTTACACTGGAACTAGCACCAGTCTTGGACAGATAGTAACCAGATCAGTGGTGGCTGGAGAAGACAAGTAAGTATAATCAATTGGATAATTGGATAATGGATTAGGGAGGAGTAAGTGACTACCCCTTGAATATTTCTCTGCTGTACCACTCTGCATAAAGGGGAAGCAGGATATAACAGGACCCAGTGACAGTAACAGAAGATAAAAGAAAGGGAGGTGAGGAAATAACGGAGAAATTGCATCATGTCACCAACCACCATTGTGAATATACGGGGCAGCATTTTACACCCTAGGCTTATAGTCAAGCAGTTTTCCCTTTGTTGTGATTATATAAATGTACATTAAAATTAATCATACCCTAATCTTCTATTTCTACCAATATATTATAAAATCCATATTTATACAATACCTAACTCAATAATTATTAATATTGATTTTTAAAAATATATTGAAGGATCAGAATTCCATTTCTTTAAAGGTGTACTATCACAGACTTTAGGGTCTTGCTGCCTCCATGAAAGGAACTCCTTTGTCCCCAAATCATTGCATTTGTCTTCATGAATAAAGAGGTGTGCTACTGAGGTATACAAGTTACATATTGATGAGCAGAACCATCTGTGCTGTCACATAAGTGCCCAGCTCCTGCATGTACCGGTCAATTTACTGTAAGACTGAAATGCTGTTGAATATGGGACTCTTCTAGTAGCTGCAACACATACTGTAATTTATTCTGTAATATTTTCATAATGCAGTTTAATTGTCAGAAGAGCAATTTGCTTATATGATTTATAGTACACATACTATAATTATACCCAAATTAATCTGTAAAAGAAAGGCTGTTACCTTGCGGATTCCATGCAAACAGTCCAGTATTGTAAGGTTCTAAGTGCAGTTCCCAAACGAAGCATCTCTGTAAATAGAGAGATTTTCTGATTTAACTTTAGTAGTCGTTAGAATGGAACACAGTATACAGTAATAGTCAAAGCTGGACAGACAAAGTCATAAAGATTTTTTGCATTCTTGGGACATGACCTCAACCAGGAACTGAAAAACAAGCACCCTATTCGATTACTAGAAGTCATCTAAAAGATACTGCAATTTGTAAAAACAGCATATTTTTACAGCTGTTCATCCAAGGTTAAGAACATATGATAGATATTTAAGTGGTAAAATTGTAACATTAGGTTAAAGGTTACCAAAAAAATGCATGGGTGGTTGTAAAGCTGTGTGTAGTCATATATAAGCAAAGCTACCCACAGACGCAGGATAGTAATTGCTTTATCTGCAATGTTCAGCATGTTCATGGATGCAGAGAGGAAATGTCTATTGTTCAGACTACATTTTTGGTGTATTGATTCCTTTAAATAGCAGTGCTGGACAGGTCTACTGTGCCTATAGACATGGTCTGCTGGATGCTAATGGGCATGAATGACATTGCCATGGCATGGACAATGATCTTTAGCAGTAAAATGTCCTCCTAATGTCTGACCTACACCCTGCAAATTGAGCATATATGTTAACTGAACCAGATTTTGGACACCAGCTGTCATTTAATTGTATGTGATACTTTGGCTGAAATCCTAGACTTCTTACTGACAAAATGTTAAAACTCTGGGGACACATAAGCTACTCATAATACATAATCATATATGTATTTAATAAGGAATAATTACACAAGAGTAAATAATTCCACAATTCTAGAGAACCAGACATCAACCTGTAAATGGTAATTTTTATAACTTTCTGACTAAGTTCATAAAGATTTATCTATCATCAGGACTTATAAAACTCACAAAGCCAGGCAACTGGGATTCATGAACTGTATGATTGTTGTAATTAAGTTTGTAATTGAATTTATAGCCTTTATTAGCTAACTCAAGTTAAAAAAAATAAAAGGGTTCGGGATGGCTTAGACCACTTTCTCAAGCTTGACATAAAGCCTGAAGAAAGAATATAAGTCATCCCAAAAGTTTGCATTTTAATAACTTAAGGTTTCTAATAAGAGGAATCAATTGAACTACAAACTTTCTAATTATATTATAATACATAATTAGGATGAAGTAATATCAAACTATTCTTTCTCTGGACAAAATGACAAACACCTACATGTACATAGTGTGCCAATATGGGGTTAACTGATAGAGTTAGAGGAGAGCCATGGAAGTGGGTCTGGTTAATGAACCACAAACTATAAAAAATCTCTCCATTCAATCAGAATTCATACATAACATATGAGATGCTAGAGGAGTGTGACGATGTGCTAACATGTGAAATGATGATGGGCTAAAACACAGCTTTGCGTAATTTGCTGATCTATTCATTCATCTCTAATGTAGTAATGAAGCCAAGGATTTGGTCGTAATCCCTAGGTGCACTCTGTGCTGAACAGATAACCACTCAATGACAGCATAAAGCAGAAATAAATAACATGGCTGAGGTCTGACATTATTAATAAAAACCCTACTATAACGCTAGCCTGATCTAGACTGTTGACGTGTAGTGTAAACATTCTAGTATGGCGCCAATATAAAACACTTTGTATAAGGCAGAGCAAGATATAAAAACTGCCCTTTAGGATACCGAGCTTTGCACAGAATTTCAGCCTCCCATGCCTGGATAAAGTTTGCAATTGTCTGCTCTTGGGAACGCACTACTTAGCTTGGCTACCCACAATGCTTAACAGGCAGAAACAAATTGCAGCTGCACACGAGGACAGAGACTTCCTGATGAAAGGCTGATATCTTTTCTTGTTTTATTGTTTTCTGAATATAAGGTGGGTTGTGTATCTCATCTATTCACTGCACAATGAACGTTTTCCACATTTTTCTATCTGTGAATGCAGCATTGTCCAATCTGAGCATGCAATTGGTTTCCAAGAAGCATGCATGAATTCTTTCATCAATGAATATATATAAGCAAATAAAACATCTATAAACCATTTAAATACCAAGAATTGATGTATTACCCTGCTCATTGCTATAAAGCAACCATTCTCGACCAGGGTTCCTACACAGGGTGCCAGGGGGTCTTCGAAGTGTGGATGTTTGACCTCTCATTAGATGAAGCCTGCAAAGTTCTGAGGCCAGAACCACTTAGTAGTGCCGGCTGTATGACTTTATGGAACTGTTATTGCCTGTAACTCCACTAGGAAGATCCCCTCACTTATTAGTGATACAAATAGAAGGGATAATGGGAACCGTGAACAAGAAGAGAAGAAACGGCAATTAGGGTCTTACAAAGGTCTTTTCCACTCTGGTAAAAGGGTATTTTTGCTACTATCGAGCACCTGCCCCTCTGACTACCTGCAATCAAAACAGGAAATTAGGGAAATCTCCCCAGAAGTGATACAGATAGCAATAATAAATGATGGGATAACATTTATTTTCCTTCTATATCTAAAACTGAACTAAACAACTAAAATAGTTTGGCTGGGGTACAAGTTGGTATTTAATATCAGTCTCCTAAAAAAGATTAGTGCTTATCCAACATAAGTTTCCATTTGGTTACATCAACTGGTGGTTGGTACTAAGAACTTACTAGGTGGTCAGTTAAATAATACTTTCTAAAGTTACACCTGACCTTTAGTTTCAAACAGTGCCCCCTTGTTCTGTGTTTCAATATCACAGAAAATGCTTTCTTCTTGAACATGAGTAAAAGGCTTTACACAACAAATAACAAATTACACAAATTCTTGTTTCCTTTAGGCTGTGCACACTACTGACAAAACACACCAAACCAGACCAAACATCCAACATACTAGGAAGAGATGAAACCTTAGATCTCATGAGCCCTATGCATTATAATGACTAAACAATGGCACAGCATATGCACATAAATGTAATATGTGCTTTATCTTTGCAATACCTTGCACAACCCTAAGCACTGAGTGTTGTAAGTTTTTATCAAAGTGTTGAAAAGCACTGACACCAGTATTTACAACCTTCTCCTGGTGCAATATCGGAAGGTCATGATGACAGGTCCTAATACTGCTCAGCCATCTGGATGGCATGTGTGATCTAATAATGACTGTGTGAAGTAAATAAATATATGTTTATTGTATATACACAAAGTTATAAATTAGTGGAATGTACTCTGCAAAAGATGTAATAAAATCTGGATATTCAATATTTAGCATTCCCATTGCTGTGTAGACACATCATGGTTTATTCTGAGCCATTAGCTTTTTCCTAGCTGGCCAATTGACAGCCAAACATGTTGGGACAAGCTCAGAAAGTAGAACAGCTTGTGTCTAAGCTGCTAGCTGAAATATTCAGGGCTAAAGGGGTAATTAGCAGTGAGTTAGAGGGATAAATAAAGAATATGGGAATTAAAAGGACCACAAATGCAGTCATAGGAGACATTGCAGCTAAGAATGCATTACTCTGGTCTGATAATAATTCTCTTTTTTTGCAGGAGCAGACAGTGATTGGCTAGTCACAAAGACTAAGATCATATATGAGAGTACAGGTGATAATATGTGACCATGGTAGGGAAGATCCCTCAAATATAACTCCATCAAATGTCCTATTTTTTCTGATGGAAGAATTAAAGAGTTAATGATTTCAGACAGAGCTTAAGAATAACATGATGTCTATATGCTTTAATAGATTAACCTCCATCTGTATCACCCTGTGTACCCTTACATCCTAAGTAGGTAATTCAAAATATAAGCTTGGAACATGTAGGTATTTAGTAGCTGAAAGCTGTATATAGTCTATGCAGTAATAGCCTTTCATTCATGATACCACTTGTACCAACCTGCTTTTTTACAGTATACTATTATAAAACTTGCCCACTGAAACTGTATGTTTAATTTTTTTTCCCCATAGCATTGGGAATATGCAGCAGTCTTTGAGGTCATGAAAGAGTGAATTCTCGGCATGAGTTCCCCTGAGGTATAGCAGACACGTGGAACAAATTCTGCTTACAAAGCTAGAAGTAAGCATTACCTGTAGCATCTGCCAAACCAGCAACTCAATAATAAAGAATGTCAGACTGGTGTTAACAACCAGTATTTTACTAATCAAATGATCATTTCATAGCATATGGATCTTAAATTTGTTACAAGAATCTAATCTAAATATTTAGGTATTGAAAAAAATATTATTAAAAAAATTCCTTTAAATATACACAAAAAGCATAAGAAGTGGTGTTTTTCATCGGCAAAATGTTCACCCGCTGGAGTGACTTAAAAACCAAGTAAGCCGAAAGAAGGTGCAGGTAAGACTTTGCTAAAATACGTTTGCTATGGGATTGCAGAAAGAATTTTTATTTTTAATTTATATTGATAATAAAAACACACATTACTGCAGCCCATAGATCTAAATGGGCTCTGATAAATTCTGTATTAGATCCATCATCCGTTGTACAGCTTATCTCAGCCCAAGAGAAAAAAAGCCCAAACAGAAAACATTAACTTAGAAAATCATATTAATAGTTCTTTTCACCTAAAAGGAAGGTACTGTGGGCTGGAGCCACTAAGCAGCGCTCTGTATGCCTCTTCCGGTGTCTTCTTTAAATAGATCACCTAGAGATAAAAGACAAAGGAAAAAGCATTACTCATTAGCCACATTTATATCTTTCTAAAAGATCTGATTTCCTAATGTGAAAACAGCTAAAAAAATCTGCACCTTCTACCTAAAAAGATGCAATATACTAGGAAACAGTCAAATTTTTCAAAGTATCTGAACGAAAGCTGTGCTGCCCCGACCTTCCTTTTTTTTTCAAAAGTGTAAAAAATATTAGGTAGGAAATTATAGAATACCATTTTGAATGGCACTTATATGGACTGCACCTCTTAACAATCCTGTTTTGCAGTGCACCACAAAGCATATGATTACGAATTCAAAGAACATCCTTGGCCGCTGACGTGTAAGAGAATCATTCGTATAGACAACAATCTTAAATGTTAACTAAAGGAAACATATGGCAAATTAAACACTTATTAGTAAGTAGCTTAATGTAATGCTAACAAACAAATAAACTGTGCTGTCCTCAATTTTTTTTTGTTTATTAGATAACAGACTGTCTGCTTTTGCTATTTGCTGTTGGGTATTTGTATTTCTGTAGACCAATTCATGAATGAGGAGAAAATACATATCCTAGCCATTCCTAATGATTCTCCTTACTCACTGAATTCACTCTCCTTCCTTTTTAAAGTTATTTTGCTTTGTAAATACTTTGGTGACTTTGCTGTGAATGCATAGATGGTCACCTATATTACACGTAAATAGCTCTACTTGGCCAACCAAGATGATTAGGATTGTCATTTACCTTTATATCTAATGTATTTCTAATGATTTTTCTATTATGTATGCATTCTGCAATGTACAACATTATATTGTGCGGTAAATGATATTATATAACACAAAATGAAAAGAGTTTGTACTTATAATAAATAATTAAATGCTATTTCATTTCCATTCTACTTTGGATAATGAAATTGATTACGACAAGCTGGATATGTGAAACTGGACAATACTTATTACCAGGACAGGGGTTATCCTGTTAGAGTTCCCTGTGTGTGAACAGTCAGCTCTCATTCCTGACCTTCTCAGAAAAGGTGAAACGACAGCAGCAGCTTCATTTGTACATGGCATTATAAAGTATTGTGGGCCTTGTCACTCTACTGGCTCATATGTCAGACAAACAGATACCTCCTTCCTTGTGCTTACATTGAGTAATAATGCTAGCCATATACGAGCTGATCACTTAGCACAGCATTGCTTGTAATAATCAGAGAGCATGGAAGGCACTTTCTGAGCACAAATTTGGGTTTTTAAAGCAATGTAAGTCTTTATTAACACTCACATAGGTATAATGCAAGCTCAATATTCTCTACCACCCACCATAAATTTTATAGTTCCCCATAGATCGTGTAAATTATTCTATTAGTGGTAAACATTTAGAAATGTATTGACTGAATAATTCCATTGCAGCAAAAAGTGTTTAATAATCATAAATGGTGATTAGCTAGGGCAACAATGGTGACCCCAACAATATGCAATATGCTTACATAATGCACAGGGAGAGAAATGTGATATTACAACAACTGCTTGTTGAAAGCTAAAGGGAAGGAAATAAAAAAAATACACACTTGAAGTACATAATGATCGTGGCACTCCTGCCAGACATCAGTATTAGGTGCAGAGTACACCATAAAAAGGATCAGTCCAACCAAAAGAGATATTTAGGTCATTTGTGACCCACATGGCTTTTTAAATCTCTTGGGGCTCTAGCCAAGGATCTCCCTTTTACAGTTCTGGCTTTGTTACTTTCCACCAACACTTTAACTAATGCAGCTTTGTAGAATGAAGGAGTAGAAGCAAACTGATCATCAAGTGTTGCCTCTCGCAAATATGCAGGTCATTAAAGAGGGCTGATTTTAGGAAAGAGTAAGATATTTATGTTACTTTTGTTAAAATGAACATAAGGATTTCTATAGAGGAACAGCAGGCAAACAGCTTCATTTGAATTTGAATACATATATATTCACTGTTTTACCTGCCACACATTTATAATACATTGTAAAAGCAGGAAGATCACTGTGTTAGATCTTGATTCAGCTATTTGTTTCATGAATCACCTTCCTTATAATTGGACAGGGATGATGGTGCTGATTTACTGTCAAATGAATAGGCTGAAAGTGGACAGGCGACAAAAGATTCTGCGTTACTGAACCAGAAAACAAGCTTGTCACCTGCCTGACTCACAAAAACATACTGTGATATCATTTGGCAGGTATTGCAGTGAACATATGTGTACTTTATGTGCACGTTTTTTAAATACAACTTTAATGAATGCACAACTAGATGATCTAGTGGTTTAATATCTGCCTGGAGTTCAGCTTTAAGTCCAGATAAAAAAAAGCTGTGAGCTGTAACAATAGCAGACGTTCTTTAATGCCGACCAGGCAGTACATAATATGTTTATAAATATCCAATGTTCAGCTTTAAGTCCAGATAAAAAAAAGCTGTGAGCTGTAACAATAGCAGACGTTCTTTAATGCCGACCAGGCAGTACATAATATGTTTATAAATATCCAATGTTTGTCTTGCTTTGGATTATACGGACTTCTGCACACAGGGTGATGCGCATGTGAAATTCACAAAGGCTAAACTGGACCCTGACATATGAGATCTGTTCTATTTATTTCTGTCCTGCTGTAAAATATTAACAAGGCAGAACAAGAACCTGACAGACAATGGTAGGAATGGATCAGAAAAGTAACCGCAGCAGGTCAGGAACTTGTCACTCAATGTGCACAAGTACACAGGACAGGCCACAATCACCGTCAATACTGGCAGCGACAATGAGAGACGTAAGACTGTCTGATTATTTGCACTCACCGTATATGCTCCAATCAGGAATGCTGCATTCGCTCTTTTCCGCTGATCATAGCTTGTGTAGTGAACTATCTTCTTTCTTGATAAGCTGAATGACTGCCAAAAAGATAAGTAAGTTATCTTTAGGTTAACAATAATTAATTTTACTTAGGAATTCCAAATATCCATCATGATAAGTGTCAACTTAGAAAGATATATAGTATTTCAATACAGCTGAATTATACTCTGCTTATCTAACCTTTACTGGTTCTTACCCCTGCCCCTCATCAGCATGCAAATGAAACCGTCTTCTTTTTGACCCAGTGATGTCATTACTGGATCTTTGCGCTTCTTTGTGTAATGCAGCTAGATTATATATGGTGGGAGTTTCTGCACAGAGATTCCTAAAATATCACAGCACCTCGATGAATGAAGCTCAAAAAAAGTGGGTGTTCCTAGAAAGGGTAGATTTTTATATAGGCCTAGATGACTCCTAAATGTGATGCTGAGCCTCCATGTATTAAACAACTGAAATTCATGGAATGTGAAGCCAAGCTAGATATGGGGGGCCCTATGTAGTAACAGACAAGATGATGCTAGATGTCTCCCAGCTCAAAAATAAGGCTACACACGTGCAAACCCTGTCTATGGAAAGGATATTTCATGATCCTTTCCAATGACAAATGACTGCACAAATGACTTGCATGAACAAGTGCTGTACATACAGCACCATTCTGCTCCATGGAGAGGGGAGGGAGGGAATGACAGAGCAGCACCCATTACGATCGTTCCCCATCCATCGATCCGCCATTTGACTGTTTGGACCAGAAGTGCTGTACACACGCCAGATTGCCAGATGTACACACGCCCTGAGGCAATATCGAACAAGAATCATCTGATGTGTGTACGTAGCCTAAGGCAGACTGTAGTAAAATCAGAGTAAGCATTTTTAGAGTAAGTACCTGAGAGGAGTCTGTACAACAGTGCAGGACTGAAGTAAGGCTGGAGTCTGGCTTTAAGAAAACTTTTCATAACATTGCAACACTGTTCAGCATTGAAAGGCTAACCAAAAATCAGCATTACATGCATACTTTAACATAACAAAGGCTAGACAAGCTTTAGTTAGCAAATTTCAACACTGGATGCATTTAAGACATAACATTTTGAACTGAAGCAATCAACAAATTTAACAAAAACTGCAATTTTTTTGACCCAGTAAAAATGAAGTCTTTAAGTGGACCTGAATGCAAAAAAGTAAAGTCAGTTATACTTAAGTAGTACCCTCAGAAGTGTGTTCTTGTCTAAAATTTCTTTTGGGAAAAAGCAGCTTACTTCCTGGTATGTAAGAGTGCCTAATAACTTGTATTTACCAGCTCCGAGCTGGCTGTAACTTCTAGACTCAGGATACTCCGAGAAAGATTTGGTGATGTCATTACTGTCCCACTTGGTGGGGAGGAATTTGTACAATATGCATCTTTCACTACTTCATTTATTCTGGATTTGTGCTTACTGCACCTCTCCTGCTGTGTTATGAATATTTCCCCTCCAGGTATTATGCTAGAAGCATACAAGCAATACTGGTGACTAGTCCGTTACCCCGTGCTTACCTTTTTGGGAACGTCTTCTCTAGTTCAAGTGATTTTTTTGAACATTTACATCTGCTAGGCCTGGCAAATGGGCAACCCAAGCATTGCCCCCCTTACCTTTAAAACCTGCAGGGAAATCTGGGCTGGGGAATACTTTTAGAGTAAGAACAGGGAGATGAGGGTAGTTGCTACACAATGCAATGGGGTATTTTGGTTTGCATGCCATGGCGACAGGTTTTATTTAAAGTGCTCAAATATATGATAATAACATATACTATAATATTAACAAATATTTTTTCTATATAATTCTTTTTTTAGCCCTGATGAAGTTTTTTGACCTACAAAAAGTATTGTCCTTTTAAGAGTAAATATATTCAATAAATTTTTGTGGACCCCTTAAAAGTTTGACCTAGAACTTTTTTAGGATTAACATGCGTTTGTTAAAAGCATTAGAATCAGAGCCACACTGCTTTGCTGACAAATGGACAGGTATATGAAAATAATTTAAGAACATATGGTTCCAGTGCCTCTAACCCATATTTCCTTGCACATTTATAGTATGACATATATAGTATGACTGTTGCTTAGAATAGACAGTCAGTTTTCCATATGTATATATAGGAACCTGCTTTAGATAACCCAGGCCAATCATTCTAGTAGTAATATTCAATTAACGGAGTTTCAATAATCAATGCTGATCCTTACATGATACCTACAACACAGTGAAATTAATTTATGACCACTGAAAAAAACATCTAAAAACTGTTTGAATCCCTTTTTACCTAAATAAGCTGTTCTTCAAGCATACAGGAAGCTCTGCTCTTAATAAATGTTGACCTTTCTGCAGATGCTAATAAAGCTGAAGATGAATGTGAACCTATTGATAATTTAGCATGGATTGCTGGAATAACCAGCTCCCGGCCTGCTGTGGTGCTGCTCTACATTAAGCAAAATAGATCAAAAGAAGCGGCTGTCATCATGGACACCCAATAACCATAATCAGATGCATACTTTCATTTCAAAACCAACCCAAAAGTAATACCTAACATCTGACCAAATATTACTGGGCCCTCACTGTATACTGTGCATATGTTTTGCTGATATAGGACTCTATATACGCTCTGTCTTTGAAGATATTTTAAAAGTAGAGGTTCAAAACTTGAAAATCATTCAGTGCTCTGTATAAATTTCAGCAATTTCAGCAACTAGAAAACAGCAATTTCCTTGTCAAAACACCACTTTTTTGAAAACAAAGCTAAAAACTGCTGAACTGCCTGGTAAAATTATAAATATACCTCTCAAAAATCCAGAACATTAGTATAAACAATAATTTCTCTGTAGTGTGTAATGGCAGAGCTGTTAAAAAGGAAACCTTGGGGCTACCATGGATTTAAATTTTTAACCCAGACATAACTATAGTCCTTTCTTCTTCCTTTTCTCCACAATCTGGTTATCTTGAGATCCTAAGATGTCTATAACCCCTGACAGCAACACAAGCAGTGTCACCTCATGCAATTACATCTATTAGAAACCGTTAAATGTCACTTGTATAATTTATCAATGTTACCTCTGTTCATTATTCGTAATAATAAACCCATATAAACAAGGATATCCATTGTAATATTTTATGTTTACACTAAAAAAAAAGTGCCAACTACATTACCCATATTCTAAAGATATAACACAGTATCTGCTACTTAATCAAGGGGAAGTCAATCATGGAACAACCTACTTTGCGTTTCCTTCCTACGGTGTAAAAAGGACAGAAATAATTATCTGTTTGTGTTCAAAAATAAATAAACAGATATATGGATAAAATATGAAAAGCATATAAAGTATACATAGACAATCACAGGAAGCCACTGTATCTTACAAATGTTTGCATATT
Organism: Pyxicephalus adspersus; assembly: GCF_032062135.1. NCBI lineage: Eukaryota > Metazoa > Chordata > Amphibia > Anura > Pyxicephalidae > Pyxicephalus > Pyxicephalus adspersus. The sequence continues at coordinate 34,431,908 of NC_092865.1, read as the reverse complement.
AAAAGTTTGCTGTCTCATTAAACAGGAAGGTAATAGTGGTTGCATGATAACATAAGGAGATTGTGTTAACTCTTCCTTTCTTACTATTACACACAGACGTGATTCAGGAACAATTCTTAGTACTGCAATGCTCCAACAGACACTAATGTATATCAAAAGCAAATTTATAAAGAAATGATTTACTGTAACTCTAATAACTTATTATTTTATCATTATTAATATTATTATTAAGGTCTTTTCTTGTTTGTTGTTAGTTACAGATTAAACCTTTACATTAAAATGTAGGAAAAGCGTGTCCTTGCTCTGACTTCAGCTGAGTCAGCAGGTATTTACATTGGCATTTTAGAATGCCCCAGGGGTACCATGGAAAGCTGGGATGGTGCATACTTTTCCATGCAGTCTAGATTCATTCCAATGACAGGTTCCAAACATCTTTGTATTGTGTTACGTTTCCTATATTATTAAAGGGAAATGGGATTTATGTTGAGTTATATCAAACATCTAATTATTTGAGACCTGTAATCTGTAGAAAAGAAAAAGGGCAAACCATGCTGCTCTCACATCCAAGGTTAAATACCTATATATATAGTACACATATATATAGATGTGCTATACTGTAACATGGCAATTTGAGTACATACTGTAAATGCTTCACCACTTTTTGCTTATGTGATGCTATGAATGCTAAAACTCAACTGAAAAAAATTAACCAAAATGTCATTTTAATACCACTTGTAGTTACAGGTAACCAAAATGTCATTTTAATACCACTTGTAGTTACAGGTAACCAAAATGTCATTTCTTGTAGTTACAGGTAACCAAAATGTCATTTTAATACCACTTGTAGTTACAGGTAACCAAAATGTCATTTTAATACCACTTGTAGTTACAGGTAATACCGAATTTTTTGTTCTTTACAGTTTACTTATAAATCTATCGCAATAAGCTGTACAATATATAACTTGAAGTTATACACTGCTGGAGTCTGTTTTCTTACACTAGGGGAGCTTTTTGAAGCACCTTATGTGCTATCATATATGTGGGAATGAGTCGGTCTGGTTATTCTAAGAGAGACTGGAGACATTAAATAATATATCTTACCTGTCTAACACTATATATCACAATCTATTACATCTGAGAACAACATGGATATGTCACATTCCCATACTGGTATAGCTGGATGCTTGTTAACCTAATGAGTGGAAGGAATGAGGCATTAGGGGTTGGGATATATTGCAATATATTGTTCTCCCCTGGGGAAGGAGATAGGTTCTGATTTTATATGGGCGTAACTGAAAACAAAAACAATATTATTGCATGTATAAAACCCTCCCATGTTTCCAGATGAAGCAAGTCTAAGATCCAGGATCCACTGAATGATGACTATTCTGTACACTGGATAGTGGTGGGTTATGACCGCTTTAGAATTATACTTGTAGGTAACTGTCTGGCTCATAGGCCATTAGTCATCAGAGGGTCAGTGGTCTAACGATCAAACAATGATATTTGAAAAGATTACAGAAAATTGGGAAATGCGATTAATAAAAGCAATTATTCCTCTGTGTTTAATTTAACCAAGTTGCTGGCCAAACCTATGAAGGCCTATTATAGGGGTAGAGCATATTCTGCTCCCTGCACACAGGAGAACAATGATCTCATTACTCAATACTACACTACGGTTTTATGTTTTATTTATAAATTTAAGGGCACAAAGAAAAGACTGATGTCCCAAAGTATGTTGTCTGCATATTACTACAAAGAATACTGCTGGATAGAAGACACATAACACATTGCCACCTCCTGACTGTCTTTTTTTCCTTCATTCATAGAATAAATTAAGCTTCATATGCAGAAGGTAAGGCTATAATGCTGCTTAATATATCCGCCTCTATGTAGGTATAAATCCTATATCATGCACCTAACATTGTCCTCAAACCTTACACTCACATGCTAGTATGATAAAAATGATCCCACAATCTTCCTGGATTATAAAAGACTGTCCTAGGATTTAAACAAAATCCTGGTGTCTGGTGGATCCAGGTCATGTCCTAAAGATAAGCAGAAGAACATTTGTTTTGTCGCTGGCTCTGGCCCTTTGCAGAAATCTCAGGTAGTGTGATCCTCTGCTTGACAAGGTCTGCATAGCCCTGGCAGACAGGAGCAGGCATGGGGAGAGAGTGGTGGCACAGAACAAGGGCTACTACAAGGCAAGGGCCAGATGAGCACCAATGCACTCCTTCAATTCCCACCGACCCAGTCTACCCCTTCAGCCTCCACTGTGTACCAATAAATCCCTCAGCCCCGATATAACCAGAGTTCCCCTCCAGTTCCAGGTACTACTGTACCTTTCCAGCCCCTTGAAAAACTACTCTATTCCTCGAGGCCCCACTGACCACAGCCTTGAGGAATATAGCTCCCCAAGCTCCCCACAACCAACATTCTAACTCCCCAGCCCCCAATGACCAACACTGAAATTATTCAGCCCCTAATGCATAATTCAGCGCTATGTAATATTTTGGCACTATATAATTCCTGTTTAATAATAATAATGACCACCACTATGCAGCTTCTGTCTCTAATGTACCACTCCAGCCCCCTACTAACACCAGTTCTTTTATTTATTCACCAGCACCACACTACTCAAAAATAGTTGTTACATTGAAATATAATTGTAGAATAATAATGTTGTAGACTTATAAACAGCCAAATTGGTATAATTATTAAACTGTCTCCTCCTGGAGTAGCTAGCCTTAATTTGTAATAAAAGAAACATGGATCTATTATAGCTGCCTATCTCTAGCACACTTTATGTGTTACTGACCTCAATTTAGCATGCAGCAAGTGAAGACTGAGTAAAATCAAAACTCCAAGTCTAAACAGCTGTTCTAGGTGAGTGATTTGGAAAGTGTTGAAATAATTGAGACAGATAAGCAACCGCTGTACTCCTTTTATTACAGGTTTTCTTTAAGCAGAGGAAGTTTTGAGAAACTATTACTGTCTTATAAACTTTACTTTTATGGTTCTGTGTATACCGTAGATAGATATCACTTTAATAGGTTTGTCAGTCAAATGCCTAAAGCAGCATCAGAAATGTTAGTACTCAGACCAGCAAAATGTATCCGCTTGACAGACAAAAACAGCAGGTCTATACACAAACTGCATGCCAAGTATCTTTCACATTGCATGCTAAGGGCAGATGATCGGCTGCACACCAGGCATGCTTCCTTCGAAAACTTACTCCTGTGTCTCAGCAAGGTTTTGGTTGTAGTAAAAGCACACAACCTGTTCTAGGGAGGCAGAATAGTTTATTATACCTTTGAATTCTCAGTTTCCTAGGCACAGCATGCAAAGAGCTCTTATCAGAAGCTAAGCTTCCTCCCACCCCTCAGGGTTGTGACCACAGTCAGCACATTTCCTTGGAGATCTCCCAGCAACACACACAAGCCAAGCAGTTTTCAGGAGAAACTTTACCTTTAACTTCCTGATCAAAGAACAGCATAGCCAAACACTCTGTACAATGAAAGACAAGATCACTCTCTGCTGCTATAAATGAGATACAATCATGCTCCAGGGCTCATAAGATCTATGTATCTAAAAATGTATCTAAAACCAAAACATTATAAATAAACCCCTGTCCTTATATATAAAGTTAGGTCCATAAATATTTGGACAGAGACAATTTTTTTCTAATTTTAGTTCTGTACTTTACCACAATTAACTTTAAATAAAACAACTCAGATGCCGTTGAACTGTAGACTCTCAGCTTTATTTCAGTGGATTGAATAAAAAAATTGCATAAAAATGTGAGGAACTAAAGCCTTTTTTTACACAATCACTTCATTTCAGGGGCTCAAAAGTAATTGGACAATTGACTCAAAGTCTATTCCATGGGCTGGTGTGCATGGCTGCCAGTGGCACTGGGACACTAGTGTTTATAGATGATGTGACACAGGACAGAAGCAGCCAAATGAATTCTGAGGTGTTCAGAGACATACTGTCTGCTAAAATCCAGCTAAATGTAGACAAATTGATTGGGAGGTGTTTCATAATACAGTTGAATAACGTTCTTGAATGGCCAAGTCAGTCACCTGATCTGAACCCAATTGAGCATGCATTTCACTTGTTGAAGACTAAACTTCGGACAGAAAAGCCCACAAACAAACAGCAACTAAAAGCCGCTGCAGTAAAGGCCTGGCAAAGCATTAAAAAGGAGGAAACCCAGCATCTGGTGATTGACTACAGGTTGTCATTGCTGGGAAAGGGTTTTCAACCAAGTATTAGAAATGAACATTTTATTTTCAGCTTTTTAATTTGTCCAACTACTTTTGAGGCCCTGAAATGAAGTGATTGTGTTAAAAAAGGCTTTCCCCATATTTTTATGCAATCTTTTTGTTTAACCCACTGAATTAAAGCTGAAAGTCTGCAGTTCAACTGCATTTGAGTTGTTTCATTTAAAATATTTGTGGTAATGTACAGAACCAAAATTAGAAAAAAGTTGTCTCTGTCCAAATATTTATGGACCTAACTGCATAAATATTACCTTTTGGGGAGAATTCCCTTTAATATATTTTCCAGAGACACAATTGGAAGCAAGAGAAAATCTCTCCAAAGTGAGAAAACTATTTTCTTATACAGCTGTAATAGCAAAAAGTGACCTCATTGGAAGATCTATCCAATTTTTCTGCCCTGGGACAACTCTCAACATTTTGGACAATTCTTCATTTTCAGTCCCAATGACAAAGGTTACTAGGACTAACAGACAGGGGATATCCCTGCAGGGACACAGATGGTAGTATAAGCTTTTCACGGCTGTGAGCCCCTTCCCAGTCTAACTAAAATGTTAAAAAATATTTAAGTTTTTATTTATATTTTCAAACTTGGCTCACATTGGTATTGTGTGGCACTATGCACATTACCATCACATAACATATAACAGATAACATATGTATCACACGTTGCTGCACTGCCCCAACCCACCATGTCAATGCTCTTGATTATCAGCACATCACTATGTTACAGTCTTGCATTTCAATGGAAGAAACAAAACATATTTCATGTTAACATCCAACACAATGCACAACACATGGTACTATGGTGATGTACATATGCTACCACTGCCACATAGTTGTGAACCTGGCCTAAGTATAAATATTCTTAGTGCACTTAAAAAATAAATTCAGCCTGCGGTTTCTGTTTAGTTTTGCATTGTCCGATTTTTTTTTAATGACCATACAGATCATCAAAATTTGTTGGACTCCTGATGTCACCATTGCACTCTGTTGAAGCTGATCGAGCGTCTTCTGTGACCACTACAGCCCAGATGAATTCATAGTTCTAAACCCGACAGTACTCACACCTAAACAATATGACCTAAACTGATAGCACATAGGAGTCAGACCACAGCCCCCTCATACAAAGCAGAGGCCAGGGTCTTCAGTGCTTCCAAAAACCCCCTATCCTGCATTTAGGAATATCTGCAATAATATTGTCACTGGGAACCTAACATATTATACCCTTGTCATTTCAGTTCTGTTCTATATAAAACCACTTCTAATGATTTCCTATACGATCAGGCATCTTGTTCCACTTCTAGGAGATAATTACATAAAGATATGTGTATTTCTAAACACAGTAGCTGGTAATTGTTATAATGATATTATTACAGGACACTGGCAGACCTTGTATGTTGCCCAAAGCTAAAGCACTGTACACAGCTTATTTCCATAGAGACAAATTGTTCTCAGAGTCATGGCCTTGTGATAAAGTTGTTTGTACATAGCTCTAAAAACAAGCAAATTACTTATCCATAATATTAGCTTTTGGCATGCTCTGTTGTGTTACATGAAGGACCATTTCATTAAGAAAAAACACATTTACCTACACAAATGTAGACAGAAACGACTAAAACAACACAAAGAACAAACATAAAGCTATACTAGAATCATTACAATTAGGGATGAGCGAGATTTCCTCTGACATTCTCGCAAAAATTTTCTCAAACTTCAGATGGGTCTGCGAAATTTCGACGAATTCCATTATAGTGCAGGTTGCCAAGTACAGCCCCGCAGCGTGGGAACCTGCGGTCAGCTGTGACTGCCGGCGAACTCTAGATGAACTCTCAATGGAGTTTCTCCATTGAGAGTTCATCTGTGTTCAGTGCCCACGGTCACCAGGCTGTACTTATCATTGATAAGTAAAGCCTGGGGAGCGTTGGAACCTGCAGAGTGCCTCCAATCAGCTGTGACTGCGGGCGAACTCCAGATGAACTCTCAATGGAGTTTCTCCATTGAGAGTTCATCTGAGTTCAGTTGCCACCGTCACCAGGCTGTACTTATCATTGATAAGTACAGCCCGGGGAGCGTGGGAACCTGTGGTCACAGCTGATTGGAGGCATGCGGCTGCTTCCAATCAGCTGTGATTGCAGGCGAACTCCAAATGAACTCTGGAGAATCTCTGAGATCATCTGAGTTCGGCAAAAACACGACCTCATGGCGAATAACAAGGCCATTCTCGCTTACATGTTCTGCCACAAGACGAAAATTAAAATTTTTGCTCGCTCATCCCTAGTTACAACTAATTTACCCCTGATAATATGGTAATTAAATAATAAATTGCATTGCTGTTAATCAATGCTAGTTATCTGTCCTTAGTTGTACAACCACTATAGAGGTTGCAAATCCAAATGGTTGCAATTTGAGAACCCCATGGGAGAAGAAAATATGGCATAGGAAGTGTACTATAAAGTAAAATTAATACAAGAGAGGCATGGAAGTTGCCATTACTTACCAACTTCTGAAAATATTACTTAGTTGCTGGACTATGTTTGGGCTCAATAGAGTTTGAGTCACTGACATAGAACAAGCATGCAGCTTGTGGTAAAGTAGTAAAGATCAGAGAATTGTATTATATATACCCCAGCTCAATATTATTCTGATTCAGTGTTTTAAAGCCTTTGGATCAACATCACAACAGGCAACAAACATTTTTAAAATAGGGTTTCAGGAATGGCAGCCTGAATATTCCTTTATGAAGTTCTAGACAGGGTCCTCTCCTCCTCCTGTGTCTTTGTTTGTATTTGTCTGTCATTTGCAACCCCTAATTAATGTACAGCACTGTGTTATATGTTGGTGTTATATAAATACTGTTTATAATTTATATTATCGATAATATTAAGTGGAAATTGCATTCATATGAATATTGTTGGAGAGCTTCTTTATACAGCTGCACTATATAGGCCAACATGAATAAAAACTTTTATCATTTTCCCTAGCGCTCCAAAGGGTTGCTGTATAAAGAGTGCAAACCAATACCTCACCTTTTCATATTTCTTAATATGACAATGTTCATTGATGTAAAAGACCCTTTTGATGATGAAAGTAAAGCTTATTCATTTTGCAAACTGAATTTACACTAAGTTAGTAAGAGGAAGTTAAGTGAAATGTTCAAAAAAATGTTTTTACTGGCACTTTGACCTTGGCTCACTTCACTTCTAAACTACCTGAAAACTATCAAAATCTACATAAACTGCATAAATTTCCAGTTCATGAATACAGTGTAGTTTAGAGTGCACAGGTTACCAACACAGCACAAGGCACTGGAACTCAACAACTATACAGCCTGGCACTGCTGTGCCATCAAACACAATTTAATGTCAATGGTTCCTAGAAAGCTAACAAATGGGCTGCATTGTGCTCCAGCAAACCATGTCTTCTCCATTGTGAACAATTCAGCTACTTGAATATTCAGCAAGGTGTATTTTAATAGTTCTTTGAAGGCTATTGTATTTCAGTGTTTGGGGTCTTTGAGTAAAACATTTTTTTTTTTTTATGAAAGTCCGCTAAATTTTTTTGTTCCCCCACACTGATCCTGTGACTTACATTGTAAAAATGCAGTAAGGTACAATCCCTGGGGTTTATTTATAAAGAAGTGAATCCAACATTTACTAAAACATTCCCTGTTGGAGAATCTAGAAGTCTGTGTGTTTTCAATGGCAGTAATTTATTCTCTGCCCGGGAATGTTTTAGGGAATGGCAGATTCACTGCTTTATAAAGAAAAAACCTTTATGTAGCATCACAAAGCGGAAGCTGTGTATGAAGTAACCAAAGACATCTGTCCTCATATATACGTATTATTACAAATAATACAATGAAAACTCAGCATAACTAGATATACTGATAAAATTCTTTACTGATTTGCTGATTTCTTAGTAGTCATTCCAGACCCTGTAGTATGCAATACCAACAGGAACTGGCAACTTGGTTTATTTAGTAAACAGGACAAAAATGTTCCTTTTAGGAGCTCGAAGCAGGTGCCGCAGCGGACAAAAGATTCTGTATTCAGCAGTATTTGCTAGCTGGTTCTAGCAAGCTTGTTAAAGGGATTCTCCTCAGATTTCATAGCCGGGACGCAGAGACTTGTCCTTTGTACAGAGCACACGGATCTCAGATTCCTTGCACAATCAGGACAGAACAAGGAGGAGAGTGATAACACAATGGGGGAAGGGGAACACTAACACTGGATTATTTCATTCTAAACCAGTGTCCATCCTACTGCCAGTTCATCTCCTGCATACAGCCAAGCAAACTCATTAATGTGAAATAACATACAGTTTGTACAGCAAGGCAACCTTCATCAATTATAGTGAAAGTTAATGTTAGGTCTCTGAAGTGTGACGGAGGTTTTAAATCCTACCCAAGACCCCAGCATTAACCTGCTCTATGTTATAAAAAGGGTATTAGCATATTCCCTAACGAGCAACTGAATCTAAAACGTACACAGAAGCTCTTCACTCCCTGCATCTGATAGTGTTCCATTTGATAAAATAAAACTTTTACCAGAAATGCTGATACATTATAAAAACCAGCTTCCAGGGCTTGTAAATGAATTGACCCTATCTAAGTGAACAATTTGTAAATAATACCAGTGTCCGGGAGCGCTTTTTTAAAGTATATAGCTGAACCCATTAGTTTACTACTAAACAGTTATAAGTACCAACTCACCTTGAGTTTTTTGTTGAGTTTACAGCAGTATCTGTAGAGCAATGCAAGGTTCAACGGCCCAAAATCTGCATAGAAACTAAAGAAAAATGAAAAAACTGAGTACAGTTTGTTAGACACGATTGACATTTATTTGCAATAAAGGTGGATGAGATATAAAACTACACTGCAATCACTTTATGAGGTAATATACATGGGTGTTTTCTAGTGATTTACAAGCCATTACAAAGGATGCATGAAGAATGAGGCAGAGCAGATTGCAAATCACTGATTTTTATATGATGCTGTACAAGCAATGAGCACATCATAACATGGGTATCAATCACATTACATCTATGTATGTGACATGCCAAACATACTGATCAGTCCATGGCCAACATTGAAAACCCTGCCTATAGAATAACCAGTTTCAGGCTTATATTACACCAATAGCATTACATTTTACAATAAATCCACCTGGGTACACAGCCTATAAATCAGCCTTGTAGCACAAAATGATGTCTGCCAATGCCTCTAATTTGAAACCAGCATGTGTTTTACATGTATAACATTAGCTTACATCTAACATTTCTCTGCACTCTCCTGTGCTTGTTACTGTAGACATTCATGAACTCACTTAAATAAGATAAAATGTGATTACACTTATACAATCATTTGACTGTTCAGCATTAAAGTATTATAATTGTGAATGCATACTTTTAAAGATAAATTCTTACTATTTCAATTAGCTTTAATAATTTTGTTTTATTCAGTTTAAGAATCGCCTGTCACCTAAAGTCGCTGCCCTGCCAAATACAGGTAGTCCCCGGGGACTGTAGGTTTGTTCTTAAGTTGAATTTGTATGTAAGTCGCAACTGGTACATTATTTTATTAAATGCAATTAGGACAGATGTTTATCTCAAAATATTATTAGGCAGCATTGTGTCAGTTACTGTATAAAATCCTCATTGTGAGTTCATCACAAACAAAGCAAAAAAACGTCATGGAGCCTAGACATTCATTACCTTCTGGAGCAAGCTGTGCTTTGATATGCAAAAAGTAACAACTGCATGGTTTGTCTTGGTCATTAAAGAGTTGCAAGATGCTACAGATCAGCTCAGCTCTTAAGATCACCCACAACCTCAGCTGTGTTTAGCAAAAGATTTCTTCTGCAAGTCATGCACCCCCCCTCCAAGCCTCCATCCTGCAACACCAGGGAGCAGAGAAGCCCGGTTCATATCTAGGGGTCGTCCCCATGTCGGATGTCCTTAACCCGGGGACTACCTGTATCTCACACTGTAGGATCAGACTGTGACAGCAACAGATTATAGACCATTGTGGATGTCAACATCCCTGATAATAAATATAGTACACCTTTTATTTATACAATTTTTTCCACCCAGATCCACCAATGGAACCCCAATAAAACCCAATACAGAGGACATGTGACATTACATCCTACATCCACGATTAAACACAGTAAGGATTAAATGCTTGTTTTCACATGGGGTACAAGTAAAAAATGTTTCCTTCTTATTCCTCACTCCTGTAGGAAAGTGCAACCTTTCTCAGAAACCTCTTTGCATGTGTCAAAAAAATAAATCATTACAGTTTGGCTATATGGGTGTAAAATATGGCCAAACGTTGCTTTACAGATAGAAACTAAATCAAGTGTACAGTCTGCTTGTAAAAAAACATGTCAAAAAAGCAAGCACTTACTAACAGACCCCGAACACTAACTTCTCCTGCAGCTGAATACGGCTTTGATACAGATGAATTATCCCCCTATGTTTTGGAAAAACTACACTTCCTGAAGTGTCGATCTTCATGATCCCCCTCAGCTTTTACTGTTTCTTTTCTCTTCCACCTCACTTCAGGAGACATTGTTGTCCTGGAAGTCATTTGGACGATCTAGTAAGAGCTGCAGGGACCACAGAGATTGCCACTGCCAAAAGTGTTGTTTTCCTTGTGAAGTCAAAGGGACAATTTTTGGGACTGGAGAAGCATTCAGCATACCAGGCAACAAAAGAGGTAATTATTCCTTTACACCTTTACAGATATGAGCTTGCCTGATTTCAAAGTTTTTAACAATTTTACAGGACCACTTTGATGAATGCACTGCATTTTTCCAAGAGCTTTCTTTCACCAAAATATCATCAAAATTTATGAAAGCTGTTTTACAGTATTTTCACTATGCACTGACATATGTATCCTTCAAATGTTTAGCTACAAAATCTAAATCTATAAAAATGTTACATGTCATTAAATTAAGAAAAAAACTGATTGCTAAACTCTCAGGCCTTGTAAAATGTGATTTGCACTTGGCAGAATGTAGGATTGACGCTGGAGTGAGGACCATACAGGAAACAGTGATAAAGCAGAGCATTGTAAGAGAAAATGTGGAAAATAGGGAGGGATAGCTGAAAATGTGCATGTGGAACTGGACAAGAGGAAGTATACCACGATCAGAGGTGGAGAGGTTTGCTGCCCTATTGTTTGATTTTTGTAAGTTCTCTTTTGTTTGATGTGTACAGCCTAGCAATGCATTCCCCAAGGCTCCTCAAACAAACCTATCTCTGGGTTACAATCAGGGTTCAATCATAGCTTTTAGAAAACAGAGAAACAGCCTTGACATTTGGTAAACCATAGCAGCCATTTATACAATTGCAGTTAGGTACACAACTGTTTGACATGAATAAGGTGCGAGCATGAAGGGATGCCATTACTTCCATTATTATAACTCAGCTCTACTGGAAAACATGAAAAGAAGATATTGTCACAAATGTGCCCTGAAATTGTTATATCCAGGAGATAGTGTGAAAACAGAGCACTGTCCCTAAGATATATTTTCTCAGAATAGAGGAGGCAGCTTTGTATTCATCGACCCACAGCTCAAATCCAAACTGATCCACTTATCAGCAGATGGACGTGTCCCCCAGTCCTCAAATCAAATAATTCTAATCTGCCAGCAAAAATGTATGTTCTTTATTCCCTGCCATTATAAACCCGGATTAATGCAGGTAGTGAGCCTCTAAAGCTCATTCAAAGTTGTTTTGGAGACATTTTATATGGCAAATAAAAATAACCACTAGGCTTTCCTAAGCATACTGTTCAAAAGCCAAAATCCAAGAAAATGGGGACATGTTACAAGAGAATAATAAAGATCACTGCCATTAAAGTTAGCACTCCCTACCTATTTGATATTCCCCTCAGCAATATCTTTTATATAATATTAATATATATAATATACCAATATATAGAGACAAAAAAATACACTTACTGAGAAAAAATAGATAGCATGAAAATGTAAAAGAAAGTGTAAAAGAAACACATCACCATACCTAGCAGAGAAACAGACTACGATCATATAGTTCTATTCCCTGGCTTCTACCCAAACTAGTGTGCAGAGAGATAATGGGCTGGAAGTCTTTGTAAGCAGACGTGACCCCCCCTGGCAGCATTGGCACCCTAGGCCATGACCTGTGGTCTAGTGAGATATTTGGCATTTCTATTTACCTTCTTCACGACACACACAGGCAGAATTCATGTTAAGAATGCACGTATATCATCTGCATGTATAGTACAATGTTAAATCACACGTTGGCAGTTTATAAACATTTTATACTTTATACTATTAAGGATTCTATGTACTTGTGTTCTATGTCTTAAAACATGGTAATTATATGTGATCGTATCAATATCCTGTTTTTTTATGAAAAATATGGATAAGTAGCAAAATGTTCATTGTAACAATTTCCATTTGCAATGTCCTAATCAGGGGTTGGCAAACTCCGGCCTTTAGGCCAGATACAGCCTAGCCAGTAGTTTGTTCCCCTCTAACGCCCCCTGGCCTATCCGGCCTAATGCCAGCTGGCAACCCACAGCAGAACTGGAACAAACTACCGGAGCTGGAGCCGCATGCAGTTCCTGAGCCTCCGTGTGGGGGCTCACTTACCTATTTACCGCGGCCAGTGTTAACACTTCCACCGCCAGGGTAAATAGGGAACATTCCCTCTCCTCTGTATGCATTGCGGAGGAGAGGGATTTCCCTTCAGGGGGCGTTCCTGGTGGGGGGCAGAGCCAATAGGGCGGGACTCGAGAGAGAGTCCAGCCTAGTGTGCTCCTGCGTAGCCCTGAAATGGCCTAGAGGCCAAAAAAGTTTGCTGACCTCTGTCCTAAATAAATAGACCTAATCTGTATTGATCACTATTGTCAGAGATTAAAGGTTTGCTATGAAAATACATATAACATTTTATATTATATAAATGAAGAAAATGACAGATTCATAGGCTTTCTGACAGAAAATGTGGAAATTAGGACCATGGGTTTCTACAAAACAGAACTGATAGCAAGAATCTTTACTGCAAATCTCTAACTGTAACATTGTCAGGGCTACTAATCCATAAAACAGACCAATTCTCACAAGTATTTATGGCTGTGGCTACAATGTACTGGAACAAAAGCCATCTTATCTATTTTCTATACATTTTCATAATTCTTTCCTATTTTTGTTTTAGTAAATACCCAATTTTATAATTTAAACAAATATAATCTCATCACATAAACAAGATCTTTTCCTCATGATGCTTTTGAGACAAACAGATCCTTTGTGACAACAACTGTGCCTCCCTCCAAAGATTTCATTGTTCTTAGTACCAATTTAACATTATTGAAGAACTCAGCATGCCAGAAGTTCGGATGTCCCCCTTTCTAAACAGTACAGCCTTCTTACAGAGAAATGATCCAGCTTGTGTTTAATATGAAAGACAGTAAAAGTAAAAAAAAAATAACCCATCAAAAAAAAATAAATAAATAAAAAAAAGACCCCATCTAGATCAAATTCTTTTTTTTCTTTTAATTATAGTTATATGAAATGCTGCAGCACCAGATCTATCTGGTTTTGTAGCCATGTTAGCTATAATTTTTTTTAATAGTAAAATAAACTTGCCATAATAGCTCTCCATGAACTCTTCTATACTATTTTGATATAGAGAAAAATACTTATAAACAAAAAGAGGGAGGGAAGAAGATGGGAAAGGTAGAAGGATCAGTGAACTCACTGAACAAGTTGTAATGTCTATCTGTAAGAGGTTAGATGTTTAAATAGAATAGAAGCTTGGTCTGGAAAATTGGTCATCAACGAATCTCTGACTTTATAAACAAGAAAGATCTGATCACATTGGATTGCTATTATTTTTTTTTAACCAAATATTACTGTATTCTAAATTTACATTCAATTATAAACTTGAGGGATCCGGTCACATGGAATTGCAGCTAATTTTCTGTACAACCAAATATTAATGTATTGTAGATTTGAGTTAATCTATTGAATGTATATTCCAGAGTTTAGCAATAGTTTGTTTCTTAGTAGTGAAAAAATAGGATTGCAGGCCTAATGCATGCATATTTGTTGCAAGATTTTTTTTTTTACTTTACTCTTTACTTCATCATTTAACAATGCAAGACAGCATGCAACGATTGTACTCCCTGGTTGACTGATTTTCTATCTTAGCAGCTGTTAAGCAATAAAACATCTTTATTGGAAAGCCTATTCTTGGAAGTGAATCTACAAATCACTAATTTTATTCCAATATTTTATTTTATTCTGATATAGGTGCAACAAAATTAAGGTAAAGTACAATAATAACTTAAAACATCAATATACAGATATCATTCAATACCTTATCTTTATAGAGAGCTTCTCAATAAATAAGACACCCTTCTACCCTGCCTATCATGCTCAATGAAAGATAGTAAGGTTTTTTACTTTTTTATAGTAAGGTTAACTACTACTTAAGGATCATACAGAAGCCAGTCATGTGATCTAATGCCTCATGGTTTCGGTCACCTGATCTCTGCTAAAGGCGAGGATCGACTAATATTATATCAGGCCATTTGCTATAGACTTGTTATACTAAAATACCATTATTGGTTACATCAAATCACCAACATTGGTATTATTTAAACAAGCTGTGTAATTTTCTCTTAGATACAACTGACATTCTCTATGCTCCATTCTGGATCAGGACTGGATCAGGATTAACAATAGAGAAATATCAACAATCTCCTGAATTAACAATGATGAGGCCCTCTTTAGAAAAAGTAGGTCAAAGCTGCGTGCCAACAACTATGCTTGACCACATTCTCTTTATTTTTCCTACCAAGTAAACCATAACGCCTACACTTTCACCTACTACAATGCTCCCTTGTCAGCAATCATTCTTAATATGTTTATGATCGTGAAAAGGAGACTTTTCTATATTATTTCAGGTTTGGAAGTAGACAGAAATGCTGACAGATCATCATAATTTTAATTAATAGGTGTTAATGGACACTGTCCCTGGCCTGGAGCACAATAGCTTGATTTATAAATTCTGTTCATTTTGCCTACTGCAACTTAATTACTTTTTTTTTTTCATTTTGTCCAGGGCAGACTGGAAAATTACATTTTATATCCAAAGCTGACAACAATAAATCTAAAGTACCAACTATTCGGCTCGCTCCTACTTTCTGTTCATTTAAAAGAGGACTCTAAACCCACCTTTTCAAACTAGCTTACCCGACTTCTTCTGTCTTTTAAAACCCTCACTACTTCCAACCATTCCATATCCCTCTTCCTATTGTGTGATACTTCCTCCTACCTCCTAGATTGTAAGCTCTTCGGGACAGGGTCCTCTCCTCCTCCTGTGTCACTGTTTCTAACTGTCTGTCATTTGAAACCCCTATTTAATGTACAGCACTGAGTAATGTTGGCGCTATATAAATTCTTTTTATTATTAATAATATTAATAATAATATTCCTGTATATAATAATTCCTATATATAAAAATATACATGCAGAAGTAGTACAAGAACATTAGTAAGAAATAAACCTTTACTTACTTCTCATAAACAAGCTCGTCATCAGTACAAAAATAGTGAGTATTGATGGTACTTTTTGGTTTGTTCCTCAAGGTTGCAAAATATAAGCGATCTACAAGGAAACACAGACATTTGCTGATGTAATTTACATATACTCCAATTTATGAACTCAAAATATTTGTCAGTATTTGGGTCTCAAACACTGAAGTACATTAGGATGGTTGCAAATGTGTTCAACCTGAAAGCAGCTAATGAAAATAAATATCTTACTCTAATAGGACAAAAATAAATATGGGTATTTGTCCCCTTAAAGGTGATTGTAAAATATCAGGAAAGCCATATCCCTAATACCAAAAAAGACAACAAAACAATTCCTTAGTAATATGAGCATTGAAAGAAAAAGTAGGGAATTCCTGACATACGCACTTAATTAACTTCCTGGGCGGTTCATTTCTGTCCAGATATATATGTCTAAAAGTGGTACATTGTCTTTCGTGAACATTTATTTTGCATTGTAGGCCTGTAATTCTTAAGCATAACTAATTGAAATATGTCCAATATTTAATACATTTATTAAAACACTTTAAATAAAAAACACAAAAATCTGTTAAAGCAAGGGTGCCTAAAAAAATCAAAAATACTGAAACCTGTAATATAACTGTACAGTAACATATATATATATATATATAATGATTACTTTGTATTAAATAAATGTATTGAATCCAATACAAAATAATTTGAAACTCCAGCCACACTCCCTCGCACACACTGATGCACGCACCAGTGTCCCTGGGAACAGCACAGTCGCCGCGGGACCGATCGGAGGAAGAGGACACGGCCAGAAGATGGGATTGGACGGGCAGGATACTGGAGGACGACGGTGGGACCAGGTAAGTCTTTATTCTTTATTTTTTTAGCTTCACTCGGGGTTACCGCTATATAGCATAAATCATTCCAGACAGGCTTAGTTGATGAAACTGCTTTTTCGCAGCTTTTTAAAACAGCAAATCAGTAAACTAAGTGCTTTATAGCTTTTTCTTGGCTACATATCCCCTGAAGAAGCAGTTTCATTCACACGTCGGGACCAATTTATTCTAGCCTATTTTTAGCAATCTTTGTCCCTACATTTTATCTTTGGCCATGCATTTTGTGTATTTTCTTTTCTTTTGTATTTTATGGAAACTGTTATGAATAAAATCTATAAAACTTTTAATTTAATTTAAGGTGACTATGCCAGGAATTCCCTACTTTATCTTTCAATACTCATATTACTTAGAAAGTATTGTTTTGTTGTCTTTTACAGTGATAGGAGCTAATATCTAGCATTAGTACTTCTTAGCATTCATAAAAATACTGTAGCTCCTAGATAGTAAAGTGGCTTGTTCCACATCCTGGATACTCTAACAGTAAAGGAATAGGGAGAGGTAGGTAGCACAGGTTTGGTTACTCTTTAAATATCTGTATTGGGTTGTAAAGTCTTTAACTAAATAACCAAATAAAAGAATTGATGATTAACAGTAAACTGGCTGTAATGTTATTTCAATTTATGATCAAACTTATTGTGATAGCATTTAAATTACAAAAGATCCTATTTTTAGATCACCATTCCAGCTGGAGAATGATTTCATATCCTTTCCGTTCCATTAGGTTTGCCACCCATGTGTACCCATTGTGTTGTACTGAGAGTGCAGGACTTCAATATAAATAGAAATAAAAGGAGAACCTTTTCTAAAGGAGCCAAAAATACTCTGAACTGGATACATATCCTAACAAATCCTAGTTGAGTGTTTAGTGACTGGTAAGTTCAGCAGTAAATAGTAAAGACCTCAATAACTCATGGTGAATAAAGGCTTCAGCCTTCCAAGCTAACCAATAATGCTCTATGACACCTTTGTCGTGTGTTGAATTATTATTTGTAAAAAGAATATTGATTCTAATCCACACCAATAACATATGTAGCAGTGTTTAACCCATAAATGTTTAAAACCTGGGTGGTAACAAATTTTAGGCGAGTGGTTGCCCCTGTATTGTGACCCAACTCTTCAGTAACCACCCAAAAACAGACGGTGATTACTGAAAAGTGCCGAGTGGTGCGCCCGGCTAAAAGGGGCTGGGGAGAACACTGCGTAGTTAAAGCTGAAATAAAGTTAAAATCTTTAGATTTTAGATTAATCTTTAGATTCAAATCTTTGTAATTTACCTAGAGGGGCTTTGTGTTTACAAAGAGTTAAAGTTTGCAGTCCACACATAAGGTTAGAATTAATTTTGAATAAATACTATTAATTGAAACATTCACTTAGCAAGGTGGGGCATTACCATAATATAGCAGTATAGATACAGTTCTAATAAAACATGTAAGGGTCTATTATTTAACGTCTTCACACAACTATCATTTATGATTCCAATATTTTTCAAAACTGAATCTAATTCAAACGAGGGTGAATTTTGTGTGAAAACAGCTATAAAAAGACTACTAAAAATAAAACTGCACTGATTGAAGCATTTTCCAAAGATACTGCAAAATTTCTGCACAGTCAATAAAATTACCTAAAAATTAAAAGACATGCAAATAAATACAGATGTAGATAAAAAAATAAGAAACACCTGAAAACTAAAAACAAAAAAACAGCTTCTGGCTTAAAAAGTAGCATCCACATCAACAGAGAAATAATTCTGAGCATACTTGCTACCTATCAAAATAAACAGAACTAAGGGATTTCAATTAGGAATGCAGGAAACTCAAAGCTGATATAAAGAGGACTGATACTCTAGAACTCTGCAACCTCAGTCAGTGAGTAGTAACATGCAGGATGCAGGTAATCTTAGCCACATTCCAGGGAACTGTGATGTCACTGCCTAACACCAGAGAATGACCGCATTCTGCATTATGGGCAAATAAATGTCATTTGCTGGCTTAGTAGAGGTCATATAGGACTGGGTCAAGTTTCTTTTATTGATTTCTACCAAACTGCATTACTAAATGGTAACGCAAAAAGCAAGTTACATTCAGCAACTTCACAGCCTTCATTTACAGTTCAGTATAGGTGAAGGACACAATTTTACAGAGCATCTTAGTTTTATTATTATTATTATTATTACTAGTAAACAGTATTTATACAGCGCCAACATATTACGCAGCGCTGTACGTTAAACTATTGCATCTCTCCTCAACTTGATTCTCACTTATTGAATATGGATTCAATTCCATGGACTAATTTTGTTTATATAATCGAAAATTTGTTAGAGGACTATTATGAATTCTTGTTTTGAACAAATGCACTAATAAACTAATTGATCTTTGTCATAAAACTCTTCTTTCTATGCATACTCTATGCATATTGGGTTTTGTACTTTTATATTTTGTTTTTTATTATTGCATGTTTTATTATATTGTAATACAATGTATTATAATATGTTATAAAACAAAGTACCTGACTTATGTAAAGTATATATGTAGATTTATATATGATTGAGTTTTTGATTTCTATAAGGCTTAGTTATAAACAAAAACACAGACGTTTTCCCCAGCGTTTAACCTGAGGCTTTGTAAAGCCCATGTTTGAAATTCCCATGCTTTCCAATGGGCTAATCTAAACCAGGAGGCACGTTTATAAGTCTTATTTATAAAGCTCCTTGCAACGTTGAAAAAATTAAAACCTGACGTTATTGCAGGAAAACGACGAAAAATGTGGGAAAACACAGGTAAATGCTTTTATTCATTTCAATGGGGACGTTTACCACGTTTTACTGAGTTTTCCCACGTTTAAAAATTTGGTAAAATTGTGGTAAAACGTGACGCAGACAATTTCCAGAGTTTTAAAGGCCTAAAGAAAAAAATTAAGAAAAAAAAAAAAAAAAAGAGTGCATATAAACACAGTAGGAACGTTACATACGTTTTTTAAAACGTTCGTGTTGACCCAGCCTTAAAGAGTTTTTCCTAGATCATTATTTTTGTCAATGTGCACAATTTAAGTCTACCAACTAATATCGTCAATATATACAAGCTATCTCCTGCATCCTATAGGTAACCACAAATTGCATTTGTTGGCAATTTTAGACTCTTTGATTTTGCTCATGGCTTGAAGAACTATAATTCTAAACCTTAACTCTCACTTCCCTGATGGCAAGTATGCTTCTCTTCCATTCAATCACTCCAGGCTGTGCACCTTCGGTGTCCCTATTACAAAGCATGGTAACTGACCCTACATATGTAGGGAATGGCACCGGTGCCTGCCTGGGGTGGTATGAAATGGAGGTTTAAAGACCTGGAAGAGGAGCCGGTGAGAGTATAATGCAAGTATAGTTACCCCCCAGGCCTAAACAAGCATCTACCCTACCCAAAGTATGCGGGTATCCCTAGTGTAAGACTACTTTAGTTTCTTTTAGGCTTTTAGGCTTTAAAGCCCTGTAAAAGAATACTTACCTATCCTGCTGTCAGTCTTTGCTAAGCATGGTGATTGTCCTTCACCATCCAACATACTTCCAATATGTCGGATGCCTGACTCCCTGCGGCACATTTAAGGTTACTTGTCCCGGCACCTATGCCATTACCATGTCATTTATTACAGGATGATAAAGACAAAGGTCTTTTGCAAGGTCAACTCTTCAAAAGAGTGAAGGTTGGAGGTGCAAGCAGGGAAACAGATAAATATTACTTCTTTTCTTTGCAGGAAGAGTCCCTTTAACAATGAGTTTAGATGGAGGGTGTGCTGAAGGTGACTATTAGAACTGAAATCAGTATTTACATTTTAGGTTTTGGGGTTATTTTACTGTATCTATATCACCCCTTAACATAGAAGTTAACATAAAACAAGGGGCTAAATTAGCGAGTGCTCAAAGCATATTTAACAGTTTCAATAGTATTCAAAAGTGTTACTATATGCTGCAATGTTCCATTAATAAAACACACATTTAAGAGTTAAAAAAAATGCAAATGTGAATACTTAATATCCATACACCATTTATTCTTTTATCACCTGAATGGCTACAGACAACAATACCAGCTGAGAAGTGTTGTAGAGGAGAGATGGAAATCCCCCCCACCCTAAACAACCATGTGTCACATGCATGGCACAAAGCACTGCATCCATGGAGACCAAACTTTGTTGGCCCTGCTGATTGTCCTGCATGAATTGCCGCTATGGAATGTGAATATTGGGAAATCACAGCCCTTAACTCCTTGCGAAATGATATATTGAAAACAAAGAACATCCTAATGATTCCATTAGGAGATCCCCATTTATTTGGAAGAGGAACAAAAACCATTGCCATAGTAACTGTTCCAAACAAAGGTAACACAGCCATGTGCTTCATGGCACTATTTCTGAGTATGTATCCGGCATGGCGGAGAAAGCCTTAGTAAATGTTAGAATAACACCAGCACTGGCGCTGTATATCTCTCATCTCAGGAATTGCTCTCACTTTGATGGCAGGAGCCACAGGTTTGGGAAAGCCTCCGTGTCCCCTCACCATAGTGACAATGAATACAAGACATGAAATACAGGAAACTCACCCAGAACAGAACAATTACCTTCCACTTCATAGATCTCACTGGGAAAAATAAAGCTAATCTCTAAGAGTCACACAGAGAATGTTTGTTTCAGATTTACAAATCAAAACTGCTAACCGATCATTGTTTCTCTTTAATGCTAGACATTATTATTATTATTGTTATTATTATTAATAAACAGGATTTATATAGCGCCAACATATCACACATTAAATAGGCATAAAGGATTGTGCTGGTTTAGGGGATTTTTATTACAGAAAATATAAATGGGGTGCAAATTAAAATCACATCCATGCACCTAAGTGACATTTTAGTTGATTACTTTGTATCATTTGGTTACCTAAAACCATGGTATTTGATGGTAAATGTCTGTTAATCCAACTCATGTCTTTTCCCAACCAAGGTTCCTCCAGAGGTTGCTGGGGGTTTGTTGAGCAATGAGCAGTTTGCATCTCTCAGGTCAGTACGAGTGACACTAATGATCTTTTTGGCTATCTGTAAGGTGACATTCTTCCCACTGGCCAGCAATGTAACAGAATTCTTCCCACTGACCCCCACACTAATGTACTTAGGCTGTGGATATAGTAAATATAGAAGGGGTCCCTACAAATTTATATCAAGGGGTTCTCCCACGTTATAACAATGACTGATCTATAGTTAGTTCTATATTGATGAAATGGTATTTGGATTAAAGTTTTTGTTCTGATAAGTGTCGGAGACATATCAGGGGCAATTATATCTACGTAGATGACGCCATGAAATGATCCTAAACTGGGAGTATTCCTGACACTCATCACAACCAGCAACAATATCACACAACTCCAGATTGTGCAACACAATGGCAGGACACAAAGCAATTCCCAGCACCGTCCACCAGAATTCAAACCACAAATCTGATCTGTTGTGCTGACATTTCTGGGTGCTTCTAGCTCTAAGCAAGGAAACATTAAAGAAGAAAGAAAGGATTAGAATCCAAGGCCTGGTGGGAAGGGCGGTGGAGACCCCACTAGGTACATTCACCCTCTTGTCCTGGTGAACACCCAGGTGAAAGTGCCGGGAATGTGTCACAAGGACATGGGGTATTCTTCCACCTGTTTCCAGTGACAACTATAGATAGAGAATTTTCATTTTTAAAACTTCCTGGGCAGGAAGTAAAGTCTGATTTTCCCAATGGGACACAGATTACACAATGACCATTTGCTGGGATTTAATGAAACAGAGATTTATTATCTGAGGGGTAGAGCACTGCTATGTGTCTGTATGGCGCAGATCTCATACTGAAGCCTAAAATAAAATATGAGACAGCAATGTGTGTGTAATATTGATGATGGGGCTCTGTGTGTCAGTGCATACCATATACCATATAACATGCATACCATATACCATATACAATATACCATACATACCATATACCATGCATATCATATACATATACAATATACCATGCATATCATATACCATATACCATGCATATCATATACATATACAATATACCATATACCATATACAATATACCATGCATATCATATACCATATACCATATACAATATACCAGATACCATGTACAATATACCATGCATACTATATAACATATACAATATACCATGCATACTATATAACATATACTATATACCATATACCATATACCATGCAGAGTGCAGACAATGCAGAAAGAAGCGGGTGTCGTGCAGCCCCCATACACACACATGGACAAGTCTCACCCTTGATAATCTCCGCTGCGCTGATCAGCTCGTGGTTCTCCATCCCGGATCACGCTGCCCCTGGCATTGCCCACACGCGGTGCTGCTGTCCCGTTACTCTCTCATGTCCCCCTCCGCCTTACACTCCTCTCCGGGACTCTCTGCCTCTCCCCCGACCTCCCGGACTCGCTCCACGCACTCTTAAAGTCTTCCGTCTTGGTTACCAGCAGCCAATCTGGCGCGGGGCTCCGTTACTAGGGCTTTGTTTTCAGTGACCAATCAGGGAGTGGCAAGGAGATGTGGATTAACCCTGTGGTTGCCGTGTTGGTGACAGGCCAGTGTTGTACTCGTCACAGGAGGTGAAGGAAGCTCAGAGAGGAGGAGGCGTGTGCTCCAGACTGAATGCTTTATCATATTAAACATTTATATATGTCAGCTACATTTATTCTCAGGACACTGGGCTATGGGAGCTATTATGCTGGTCATAGAATGTCACATAATGCCCCAGACTTACTCTGCCAGCACCCTAACACTAGGGGGAGCAGTCATGTCACCCCCCCCCATGACAGACCCCCTGCACTCTCACAAAGGAGGAAGTCACATGATAGGGGAAGGAGTGTGAGGGAGAAGTGGCTCCATCTTTTGCACAGATTCAGTTACTTTGCCACCAATAGAAAAGTGGACAGTATCTTTGCAGAGTGGAACTTTCACAAAAATTAAAATTCTCTTACCATCCATCCACAAACTGAGCCTAGAGATTCCCACGCTGCCTCAGCTTCCTTCTTCCCAGAGCTCACAGTTACTTTCAACACCGCCATCTTTGTTCTCACATTCCTGGTTTTCCCGTTACGTCACCCAATCTATACTACATAGGTGCAAGATTGGGTGGTGCGTCTTGCTGCAAATGAGTGCCAAACTCACTGAGTATGCGCGAGACTCACTGCGTATGTGCGAGATTTTTTTACATTAGAGGAAAGCCCCTTGAAGATGCATGTCAAGCAGAAGGAGCAGCCCACAGCCTCCTGGGATATGTGATGAAAGTATCCATTCCATTATGTAATCGGGATAGTCACTGTTTTATATATTAAACATTTGATGATAGGTATGCATTAACTATAGGTTGGACAGGGGCCCCATCTGTGGAGCCAAATACACCCCCCCCCCCCCC
>NC_092865.1:34398423-34407590 GCF_032062135.1 Pyxicephalus adspersus | reverse complement strand
ATTTGGCAATGGCAGCCTTAGATTGGTGATGTTCTAAGGTCAGTGGAACTCTGGAGCATTGTACTGTACGTCCAGGCCAATGAAGCCGTAATACCAATACTGTATAACAAAGACCCATGGTTAGGTACAATATACACAACTCCAAGGCAGCTATGGATACTAAGGAGCTGGAAGACAGCTTGTGTTATCAGCATGGGTTCAGGCCAGAGCAGCAACTCTCACACCATTAGCCTGATTTCTAAAGCTTTCCAAGGCTGGAGAGGATACACTTTCGTCAGTGAAGCTGGGTGAAAAAGCAAACATAGGATGGATCTGGCCCAGGGATGAAAACATATGCTAGCACGTAGCAAATTACTTTTAGAAAATCCATTCAAGGTTTGCAGGATCACCCAACTTCACTGATGAAAGTGTATCCTCTCCAGCCTTGGAGAATTTTAATAAATCAGGCCCATGGGAGAAGGGAAGCTCTGACCCTCAAGGGTTTTTATGAAAATAACAGGGAAAAGCCCGTAAGTCACTCGTACTCATACTAGTAATGTGTTACCTCAAGGGTTCCTGCCGTTCTCAAATATTACAAAACAACTGGTTAGTCTGCCATAGGTAATCCCACAGTTAGAATGTACAGGGTGTTTATTATTTGTGTGTTTTTATTAGTAACACTACAAGAATTTCTCTATTTACAATCATCCATCATCCTTGTGTATTCAATTCAGTTTTTAAATATTATGTCAAGTTTGTATTACAAAACAACAACAACAATAATAGGAATACAAGGAGAAAACCAATATGCACAATATATATATATATATATATATATATATACATATTATATCTCAAATTGAATTACTATGCAATATTAAGTTGTAATAATAACAATAAGGGGTCTGCTTATAAATTAAACTGACATTCACTGAAACATTCCCTGGTGGAGAATCAATCACCGCCATTTAAACACATAGACATGAAGGATTCTCCACTGGTGAATATCAGATTCAATGCTTTATAAATAGACCCCTAAGAATTATAGAGATTTTGAATCTAGGGAGAAATTACAAAGGGAGCCTTAGGGTGAAGGTTTCATACATATCTTCCGTTTTCTTTTGAGTGTTTATTTAAAAATCCCCTTTCCCATTTTGGAAGTTTAAAGTGCATATAAATTCAATTTTATTTTTTCCTTTCATTCTAGTTCGAACTGTGGGGGTTTCAACCATTTCCAGTTCATTTTGGCATCTGTGTCTCATTAGAGAGATGTACCTTCCTTTCCTGTCCTGCAGTCTCAACAGAGAGAGGATATCCTTCCAATGGGCCTGATTTATTAAAGCTCTCCAAGACTGGGGGGAAAATACTTTCATCAGTTAACCTGGGCCATCCAGGAAACCTGGAAAGGATCCGGTCAAGGATTGAAAACAATTGCTAACAAATAGGAAATTAATTTTAAGAAAGCCAGTCCGGGTTTGCTTAATCACCCAGGTTTACTAATGAAAGTATATTGTCTCCAGTCTTGGACAGCTATAATAAATCAGGGCCAACATGAAAGATATCCCCCTAGACAATTGTACCAGAAAAAGGGTCCCCATTGGAAGATTTTCCTCTGCATTCCTGTTCTTGTGGCATTTAAGATTTACCTTCATGCTCATTCTTGGTGCAACTGGTGATCGAGACAGTTAGGAAGAGAGAATTTCCATAACAGGGACACAGCCAGCACAGCCATTCAAATTCTTATGGCACTGTATGTTTTAAATATTCCGTTTACAGCAGAACTTTGGCTATCCTGGCTGATTGACCAGGTTGGAATGACATCACTCCTGGAATGTTTTTATTCCTAGCACTCCGGTTTGCTGGGATCAATAACACAATGTGATGTGCATGCCCAGCGCAGCGTATATTAGTCAATTTTCATTTCCTTATCTTTGGACGACTTAGCAAGTGACAGCATTGCCACTATACTTCTGATTCATTTATACAAGGTGCCAATTCTGATGCTGTCATCATGATCCTAGGTTCACTACCTTTGTGAGTCTAAGACCTGGACAAACATACAAGGCAGGAGACGTGCATGCCTGTTCTAAATCAATTATTCAGTAGGGTTCAACCACTACAATATATTGTTGCCTTTCATACTACCACAGCCAATTGAGATGGACAAAGATCTCAAACCCAGGAGAAGACCAGGTGAAGATGATGGCACTGGTCAGGAAACTCACAGATGGTTCCTGGCTGAAGTTGTGGTTACTGCATTTCAATTTGGAATATGTTCCTATATTAAATCAGCCCCAACATGTAAAGATCATGATGGCAACACAAGACTCTGCAACCTTTAAACACACCAGCTACAGCAGCTCCTTTCTATCTCAGGAGTCATTAAATCATAAAACACCAAGTGCACTACATAGATGATAAATACAGTGATAAGCAAGCAACGCAATGGGAAGTAAAACATTAAATCATTTTACAAGCCGCTATGAAATTATTCAAGATACCAGATTATAATCAAAGTTGACACTTTACAATGTCCAAGGGTAATACCAGCAGGTTTTTGCCCTTAAAAATGAATAACAATAGTGACTTCAATTAAACTATAGTTATATAGTTGTATGTCTGATGTTCCCACTAATGCAGTGTGTCTGGTCAACACATGACTTCACACCTTTCTGCCTGTTTTTGTGTGGGGCTCCATTTATTGAAATGAATGGAGTCAGCATTGAAATGAGCAGCCATGTAGGTGGCTGTGAGTTGTTGTGCATTGTGATATAATGCAGGACAATACACTTGTTATAGTGGGAGCAAAGGCTTAGTCTAAGGCAGGCTCAACTAAGGTTTTGTGTACCATTTTGCATTTTGACATGCTGCAGTGCATGTGTGTTAGAGCTGCTTTGTGCATTGTAATGCCATTTAACATAAATGGCACCTCAACAAGTTAACACATTCAAAATGCACCAGTTAATGCATACATGAATTCACCTTAAGTAAAAAATACCCAACCCTTACCACCATATTATAAAAACAAATTGAAAACAAAAGTGTGTGGAGTTCATCATTGACACTTTTTGATAAGAATATATACATTTATCTCTTTCCCATGTATAGTATATCTAAAAGCATATTCACAAGACTATAGGAACATTGTGCATAATTTTCAAATATTTATGCCTATATGTTTATCCATGCAAAGAGATTTTTCTGAACTGTGAAATTTTAATAAAGTGTCATTTTGTTCCTTTCATGAGCCTTTTCGTGCAATGCCTCTAGTTTCTGCCAGGCCAGAGTTATCAGCGTCTGAAAAGCCACTCATTCCTAATTTCAGAGATGAGTGAATCTTGAAGGATCCAACTGACATCAATGAGACCTCCACAAGTGATATGTATAGGACATGACATGGCAGAATGGGGGGAGGAAGCATTCAGGAATCTTATTCACAAACATGCAATGTGCGGAGAAACATAAAATTAAATTAGGAAGTTTTGCTCTAAATTATCACAGGTGATTATGAATATTCTCATTTCGTTGAATAAAGTGTTCACAAACATAAAGTGAGTATAATAC
The DNA here is from genome assembly GCF_032062135.1 of Pyxicephalus adspersus. NCBI lineage: Eukaryota > Metazoa > Chordata > Amphibia > Anura > Pyxicephalidae > Pyxicephalus > Pyxicephalus adspersus. Next base: position 34,404,047 of record NC_092865.1, on the reverse strand, counting down.
TCCATATCAGTGGCCACATGCATTTGATAAATAACAACCCTCCAAGAAGTACCTTTTGTATCTTCTACATGCATTATCGAAATACATTTTTTTATTAGCAGTAGTCTTGCACTCTCCCAGAAAACAAAATGTGACTAAGATTGCTGCAACCACTTTTCTTATCCTACTGAACTATTTATTAACACTCTTGATTTGCAAGGTTAAGGTCCCATCTGCATGAAGTTTGTATTTTCTCCCTGTTTATGTGTGGTTTTCCTTTGAACATTCTAGTTTTCTTCCTCATCCCAAAGACATGCAGGTTGATTAATTGGATTCCCTCCAAATTGCCCTTAGAATGTATTATTGACATATTTGTGACATATGACTAGGTTAAGGACATTGGATTGTGGCTATGGACATTTGCTGAAGTTCAAATTGAGCATCAGAATGGGGCAGAAAGCTGATTTAGGTGACTTTGGACATGGTAGGTTGTTGGTGTCAGGTGGAATTTTCATACAGGAGGTTGGCATCATGAATGTGCAGCCAAAAAAAACTGTAGCAACCGCATGATACCATCATGTCAATATTCAGAAAATCTTAGTGAAATGTTTTCAGCATCTTGTAGAATCAACATGCTGGAAACATTTTAAAATGTAAATGACCCAAAACATAAAAAAATGTATTTAGCTTTAAACTTGTAGCACATTTTTGAGGTCTGTCCTTTTGTTACAGTAAAAAAAAAAAAAAAACAATTGTCTGCAATAATAAGGGGTTGTCTATTCAGGATGGCCAAGGTGATACAACATTGTGGAAGACCAAGAGACATGATGAATCTGATGACATGTATAATATTTCAAATAGCAGTAAATGACAACCATGCCAAAGTGATGGAGTTATAACATTCCTTTACTAGACAAATGTTCTAGGAAGTGCCTTCACTGGAATCTGTGTTGCTTAGCCACACATAGCACCATTTGATGATTGTGTTATCTCAAGTCATGACTGTAACACCTACACAGGGTTAACCAAGATGATTGCTGACTTCCAGTTCCAAGTGTAAAGATACACAAACCACAAGCTAGTGGAACCACTTTAAGCTAAGACATCTAGCTGCTGATAGCTTCCATGGATACAGTTGAGATGGGGTTGAAGCTTGGGACAAACTTTATGGGTGTGGGCTGGAACCAGTGACACAGAACAGGAGCTGGCAGGTGGAAATGAATGATTTGCAGGGAAGAAGGTGTATTGTGTCATTTATTTTACAATGTCACTGAGGATCTGCCCTTTACTAATAATCAGTACAATACAAGCCAAAGGAATCACATTACAAAGGTACAAACAAAGCCAAGTAATGGGAAATCAATAAAAGTGTTTAAGAGAAATCTCTGGTAAATACTTTCCCTTTGAAATGTCATTAAATCTCTACTTTGACTAAAGCCTTCTACATTGAGATCTTGGTTGTAACCTTTAAAATAAACATATAGGGTGATGAGGGGTGCAATGAATGTGAGGGATATTATTTTAGATTGTTTAGGTTTTTTTTGTACCTAAACATTTATTTACATTCATTTTAAATGATGCAGCCATCAAACAAACGACAGCTCCAGGAACAGTTGGTCAATAATAAATGAAAGATGCACTTTGTGCACCCCAAAAAGGTCAATATTAAATAAAAAGAAATGAAAATCCCCAAAATACTACCTCCTAATACAGAAGTATCAAAGAAAAATCTTATGGCCAATAGCATATCAAGCATACGGAAAAATGAATGGCAGAAAAGGACAAACCTTATCACTTAGTCATTCCGGATGGTTTTCACAGGATTGTCTCGATTTCCTCCTTACCTTTCATTTTCTTTTCTGAACATAAAATTGGGGTAAAGGCTTGGCACTGGGCTCTACCCCCACAGCCTTTTCCTGTTTCCACTTTCCGAATTCTTCCTCCAGCTGCCTTTTTCTTCTCTCTTTATATCTTATAACCATTTTGTTTTTTTATTTATTTATTTACTACTTTTCTTTGATGTACGATTGCAAACAAGCCAACTTTAATACTTCGTGACTGGTGAAGTAACCATATCATCAAATGCACCCCTATCCTGTAAGAACAAGAGGGCTCCTCGGGGGTTCCAGTCTCTCAACTTCTACAGTTTGTCCTTTTTGGAGACTCCTAATTTATGAGGGTCCAGAGGATTGCACCATCTACTTTTTGATACCACTTGAATAACTTGAATGTACAGAGACATTTTTAACATGGACATTAGGCACCTTTTAATTTACTGCCTTGCTTCTATACTTTACCTGATTATTGTTGTTGTCGTGTTATTATTTTTCCCTTTCTCATTAAAATGTTATTGTAGTTAAAATTGTATGCTCTGCATTGGCAGTATGGTTGCCAATAGACAACAGGTTTGAACCTCAGCCAGGACTCTATCCGCAAGGAGTTTGTGTGTCCTCTCTGCGTTGCAAGGGTTTCTTCTGGGCACTCCGGTTTCCTTCCACATTCCATAAATCATGCAGTTAGGATAAATCGGCTTTCCCTCAAAAATTGTCCTTAGACTACATTAATGACATTAGATTGTGAGCCCCTTTGAAGGACAATTTGTGATATGACAATGGTTTTTGTAAAGTAATATGCTGGTGCGATATAAATACTAGCTAATGTTAATAATATTACTGATGCGCCTTACTTAATGACTAGGTTCTGTTCCTGCGACCTCGTCGTTAAGCAAGAAGCATAGGATAGACCCAGTCTATATTTATGTCTTGCTTATAAAAAAGCACATGAAAATGAGCATTTAAGCTTATAATTATGTAATGTGAACACTTCAGCGACCTGCTAACAGGTATCTGCACTGCATTTTTAAAACCTAGGGTGTAAACAAACATTACGCGTTTCATGTGTGGGCAACTAAAGCATTCTGGAGATTTATTTAAATGAACCAAAATGTACTTGAGGCTACCTTATGATGCCTGATTTTTTCTAATAATTGTAAGTAATTGACCATTTACCAAGGACGGGTTAATCTGAAAGTCCATAAAAGTTTTTTCCTAAAGGCACTGATGATGAAATGGTCTTGGCTCTGACATTTCAAGAGTCTGCAAAGCATTTTTCACAGACAGAATCTATTTAAATCTAGGTAGCTACGTTGATGCTCTCTGCTAGAGAAAGCACGTACAAAACCTTAGGTTTGACTTACATCCTGCAGTAAGAAAGTGGAACGAGGAATATGATTCATAGCTATAAAGGGTTTCACTTCTCAGAAATGTCAGCCTTGGAGACCAATTTATGGGGTGATAAGGAAGTTGTGCTTGCTATGACAAAAAACTGTGCCTAAATTGCAGTGTGGATTGTTATACTAAATTTTATAAGGGAGGTGTTAAGCAGATAGGAAGTTATATATTGCTTTGAGATTGTGACCAAAGACATATGCCAAGAATCACTTTTCAGTACGTATCCCGAGGTAACTGTTACAGCAGATATTTGGAAGAGTTAAATGCCCAAGCATGCAAAGATTGGTATGTCACCTAAATAAGCAAATATTCTGGGACCAGATGACATCAGTATTCATGATGTTGATACTAATAATACCTACATTCACTTTGTATTTTACTGGTTCGTAGGAGTCTTTTGTTATGAAGAGACTAATGCTGCGGTATGACATTTATAAATAGAGCTTATTTCTCATAAATAAAGTAACACTCCAGATTGTGCATATACAGTATATGATTGGTTTTATAGAATTTTTCCAATAATAAACTTTTATATAATTTGGAGGATGCACTGATCAGTGAAACTTTTTCTGAGAAAACCATTGTAGGGAACTGGTATTCTACACTCTTGATGTAATGTCAAGTATGAGATGTAAAGATTTTGTTTTTGTTATACACGAATACAACTTTTGATTCTGTTCTTCAAACACAGAGTTAGTGAAAAAGTAATTCTTATGTACTTTTGTTGACTGTACATTTTTTATGATGATAGTAAAATAGTGCTTTAGCTATAAATAGATATCCCCACCTGTTTATATGACTTTATATTTGGAGAGGTGATTTGCCTGTACACTTTTACCAAAGCTTTTGACGCTAGGAGCTTATTCAGAAATACCGCCCTCTGTTTATACAAAATATATCTTTGTCCTTATCCACATCACGGGGCCTGATTTATTAAAGCTTTTCAAGACTGGAGAGGAAACTCTTTTCACAGTTATGCTAGGTGATCAAGCATGCCTGGAATGGATGTCTTAAAAGTTATTTGCCAGCAAATGTTTTTAATCCTGGACCAGATCTATTCCAGGTTTGCCGAATCACCCAGCTTCATTGTGGAAAGTGTATCCTCTCCAGCCTTGGAGAGCTTTTTTAAATCAGGCCCACTGTGAGAGTGGTCAGCTCACATTGGCTGAAATATGATTGGACATTTGAGACAAATTTTATGTTACACTGCAAGAGAACATGTTATGAAAACAAACACATGATTTAAATGAACCTAAAGCAAAGCTGGTTCTGTTTATTTCCACACCTTTGGTGTGTCTCTACTGCCATTAGGCAACTTAGGCTAGGTACACACATGCAATGGTTCCTGTTCGATAATCATCTCAGGGCTGGTATCGGACGAGAATCGTGCGTGTACATCGCTCGCCGTCCACCAAACGACCGTCCTGGCGGATCCACAGACGATGGGTGATGAAGGATCGTAATGGGAGAAAAGGGGAGAGAGCACAGCGGGGTGCGGCTCCATCGTTCACCCCCTCCCCTCTCCATAGAGCAGAACGGTGCTATATGTACAGTCAGTTCATGCATCGTGCAGTTGTTTGTCGTTGGGAAGGATCGTGAAAAGATCCTTTCCAATGACAATTATTGCATGTGTGTACATAGCCTAAAGCTGAACTAAAGCTATCTATAAAACGGTACATGATGAAGCTAGATTACCTTTTATTACCTAAATTTGTATTGATAAATTGGCTCCTGCCTGGCTGCATGGTGGTAACTTTCATTCCTAACCTGTGGAAAGTATTCAGAACATGCTGGTGATGATCATCTAAAGTTTTAGATAAATGTAATGTTTTATAGATAGAAATGTTGCATATAGCGATGCCCGGTGCTGGGACCAAACACTGAGCAGCCTACTTTTGTAATCTGCATGAACTGCTACTTTAGACTGTACAGATTCACACATTACAACTGACTGACTGGCAATGTGAAGACAGCAGTCTCCTGTCCCAGCGCTGTGCCCAATCATCTCTGCTTTTACTTTCCCTGCCTTGTCCACACCCTGGTGATCACAAACATTCCTCTCCTGTCCAGTATTAGCTGTATATAAGGAAAAGAGCAAAGGCAAGTGATTTCAATTACATTGTCTTGGAATTTACAGGCAATAAAAACAACATATTAACTGGGCATCTGGCCTTACAAACATAACTTTATTGCAGTGGATATAAATCAGTTGTAAAAAATGCCAATTTGCCTGTTTTATTACCAGTAGTAAATAAACCCAGCCAGTGTCAGGTAAATCTATAGTTTAGGAAGAGGGTAGTAAGTACATTGTGTGGTCCACAAACTGTACTCATCACCCTTTTCCAAGACTATGGAAGCTGGCCTGGTTCATTTCCTCTTTTTTTCTAGAGCTATCAACAGATTTTCCTTTGCAGC
>NC_092865.1:34271969-34397204 GCF_032062135.1 Pyxicephalus adspersus | reverse complement strand
AATCTTATAATCTCCCAGCTGACACAGGCAGGGATCATCAACCTTGAGCAAATATCCCTGACCTGACTCTCTGCTGCCATCGTATGGCAAGGTGCACTTTGTTGTTTTCTAACACATATTAAAAGCCTGAAACAAACATCAGAAGATATAAAAAATGTTTCCAGATCTGGTGGGAGATAGAGTTTAGGCGAATTTCAGGATCAGCCGTTTTTGTGCCATAAAATTGCCTTCCCAGAGTACATATAATAGGCTGAAAATTTAAACCTAAGATACCTAAGGGCATCGGTAGTAGGATCTCTATATCACATCTTTAGTTCTAGGTAAATCTAAAACAGAACAACGCTATTTAAAGCAAACTTATCACTGAGGGATTATGGAAGCTGCCATTTATACAAAAAAAATACAGCTTGCCTGGATGGTGTTCCGATCATGTGCCTTTATTACCATCTAAATCACTGGTCCAGAACAAGTATGCAGCTCAGATGTTCAGCTAAATTGTTATACAAGTTGTTATCTTCATGCTTGTTTTATATGTGTGACTTAAATTAATGAATCCAAAACATCAACTTTTGGCCCAGCAATGAGCATTCAGCAATGGTATCGCAGGGCAAGGATGGGCAGTATAAGAGGGCACTGGAAAAAACTCCAATTGCAGACACATTGTTGTACTGACATTAGTGCTGCCATACAGGTAGAGGGGTCCGATGTATATCATTGCAAATTCACTTAAGGTAATGAGATGCCTTTGTAATAGTGATTTATTAGTTCTGACTGGAGTTCAGCTTTAAAACAGCCAATGTTACTATATATGATATAAAACATTATGTGGCTTATTACATTGATTACGGAAGAGATAGCCTAGAACTAGAAAGAGGAGAAAATACTCTATGCTACTGCAAAATATTATTAAAAGATTGTCAGAAGAGTCTCATAGGATAAAAGCATCTTTTATTTTTGTATAGCGTTAGGAAGTGCTAAATCCCTTTGTTTCTTTTTGCCATCAATATGCCATTGGACATTTTAAATATTTCCTGTCCTGTACACATACCTAGATTTGAGAGAAAATTTCACGTCTTACCACCTGGTGTTTTCATGCAATTTCTGAATGCTAATTTTTATTTTGCTTTTTCTTAAACAAAGTGCTCAACATCTAGGGAAGTGTGGTAATAGCCTGTCATTTCCAAATGTAGATAGGCTAAGAATACCTAAGGCCTAATGCCAAGGCTGGTTAACCAAACGTTTGCAGTGCATGAAAATGCATTCATCATGTTGTTGCATTCCCATTCACTTTTATAGTCTTATGGGCCCCTCAACACATATAAATGGATGAAAACAAAAAGTGTATCTGAGGTACTGCCCATGACACGCAATGCAATTTAATGCTGGACTCAAATTGGATTTCATTGTACACATTTTTGACATTTATTGTAATCCGCAAGTTATGGCACATAAGCATGAACAACAAGTTAGACAAATTGCACATGAACAGGGCCATAGACAAATTATCCTTTAGAAGATAATTCCTCCCCCCTCCCATAGCATAGTACCTAAGCTTAAGCTTTAACCCCCTCTTCTTTGCACCTAGCCTTCTTAACACCCCCCAAACAGGTAGACAACTTTAACCACAAGCCAACATAAACAGAACCTAACCCTAAACCAGTGGCATACCTAGACTGGAGGGAGTGTCACTATCCTTTTGTTTGTGCAGCTTGGTGGCACACAGCCATGAACTCCTTCTGTGATTTATTTATCATACTGTTATTATCCCCATGTGTTGCTGCTGTGTACGGTCTGTTTTTTTTTTCTGTCCAATGTTATTAGTTCATTTCACGAATATTACCCAAAAAAATGTTGATGTCATGGGCAGAATGGTGGCTCTGGGGTTAGCACTCTGGCCTCTGCAGCGCTAGGTCCCAGGTTCTAATTCCCGCCAGGACACTATCTGCATGGAGTTTGCAGGTTCTCCCTGTGTCTGCGTGGGTTTCCTCGGGTACTCCGGTTTCCTCCCACATCCCAAAAAACATGCAGTTAGGTTGATGGGCTTCCCCCCCAAAATTGACCATAGACATAATTAATGACATATGACTATGGTAAGAACATTAGATTGTGAGCCCCTTTGAGGGAAAGTTAGTGCCACAACTATGGACTTTGTACAGCACTCACATAATAATGTCGAGAGGTTGTCAAAAAATCAACATAGGCTACAAGTAAATGGTTTCTGCTAATAATGTCTTGCCAAAAAAGTAAAAATGTAACTATTCCAGAAAATGCATGGCTTCTTTGCATACATGTCTCTAAAAAGTCTTTTTTAAGGGTAAAGGTCAAAGATCATGCTGCCAGAATGTCAGAACTTGGGTATTATTTCAACATTGGAGAAACTTTCCAAAATAGTCGTTAATTTGAGAAGAACAATAACACAGTTTTCATTCTTGCAGTGTTTTTTTTTAAAAAAGAAACGTGTATCTTTAAAGGCCCTACCCTGTCAGCACACCTGACCCTCCTTCAAGAGAGAAATATTGGTACTCTTTTGTGATCAGGGACAGAGGTTTTGCTAGATATGGAGGGGCTTCCAACATTGACAAAGACTGCCACTGCCTGGCCCCGCTAGATATACATACACTGCATGTACATCAACTAGAGGGTCTGGTGCAGATTTCTGATGTAATTTGGGGGTCCATATGGTCAAGTTTTTATATTTCAGTACAGTTATGCATTAAGGCCACAAACCTTGGATTTCCAAGAGACAATCTTTTTACCCCAAGCTGTAAAAGTTATCAAGCAAAGATCTCAGTTTTGGGTTTACTTTTTTGTGGAATTTAAGTTCTACAAGTACAAAAATCGCTTTCTTGATCAAGTCAACAACAACTTGTAGTTAGGTTTAAAAATGGAACACTAGCAAGGTGCCCTATACCAGGACATGTCTCCTATTACAGACTATTACAAACATACATTGCTCCTGTTCTTGCTCTTAAATTACCTGGAAGAAAAGGAAATTTGCAGCAGGTTTGTGAGCCCAGTTACTGTAATTATTATGCATTAAAAAAAAGCTGTATTTTGATAAAACAATAACCGATCAGTTATTTTACAAACAAACATAGTCAATTGTTGGGTTGATTGTTCCACTTTAATACACGCCAGCCTTTATAGTCTTTATAAACCATACAAACACTTCTATAAAACAATCTTAGAAGAGTCACAACCTGCTCCTATTATGTTTACCTCTTTTTATTTGAGGTATGGCATTGGCAATCAATTGTCACATGTCATAAAAATAATAATTTAAACTCAAGTTCATGCGCACAACATTTCTGATTACCTCTCAGCCTGAAATCAAATTGAAAGCTGTAAAAAGCCAGCAAGTCCTTTGCATTACCCTACGTTTCATGCTTTCTTTAGTAGATGCCATGCTTGATCTATAATCCTTTCCATTGCTGTAACTCTTATGAAGCATTCTTGTTCTGCAAGCCGATTCCTTGACATTCTATGATGTAGCTATCTGTGTTGGGCTCATCACATTTTGTCACTGTAAACTTGGCCTGTTGGGAAGCAAAAAACAAGGTAACTAATGGCTACACAACAATAACAAGTGATTTTTAAAGGCTGCCATGGATAGCTGAATCTTGTACAATGCTATTTTATATGATCAGCTCTAACCTTTGTTAATTGTTCCGTGAAGTGTATAGCTGTTTGTGTATGCAGAGTAAGAGGACCTGTCTTAATTTGAGAAACTCCATCTGCCAGAGCCATGAAAATAATCAGCTGCAGAGAAAAGAAAATAATATATATTATTACAGTGGATATAAAACATGTTGATAGCTTTATCAGTGAAAAGTCACAATGTGAAATGTAAAAACCTTGTTTAGTCTCTTCCAAGTTCTCCATTACTGTCTAACAGGAGATACCCATCTGCATGAGTTACACACACAAATATATACATAGCTATGCATGCAGTACTCTTTCCCTGTAATGTTCCATTTTACATTCTTAAAAGTATCTTCTTCTCTAAGCCACCTTCACCTTCAATGTTGGCATCACTGACCTGGAAATATCATTCAGATGGGGATGTGTAACTTTGAGTCCACGCAAACGTGCTTACCACCAGGTTTAAATATTGCATTGTGGGGTGATTGGAGGGGGGGGGTGTCACTCATCCCGCACTATCTGGAAGTATTTTCTTGTATGACATGTTCATTAATAAGTGCAATAAGGGACTGTATGCAGGTTAGATACTTACTGCCTGAATTACTTGTAAAGTTAGCCAGTTACAGAGCCCAGTATGGCCAGACCAGAGCATTATTTGATACAAACTATATACAGCGATTACAGTAAATTGTATTAGATGGACAAATGTAGAAGCTCCTACTCTGGTTTTGCAATAAATTTCATCTGTCTTTTTTAAGAGAGTTATCCACAAACTGTGTGTAGTCACTGGATTTACGTTTAATTGTATGCCTTACCATTAAATAGTTGTTGATGAACTTCATTGGTTTGATAGATCAAATTTAAAAGAAATTTAGACTATTTTGATTAGTATAAATTCATCTAAATCCAAGAAAAAAATTGAAATATATTGTAGCTTACCAGTCTTTCGATGTGGTGGTCACAATTGTTTTAATTTTTCAGGCTATAAACATTTTCAGAAAAGGCAGAAAAAAACTTGGTAACCTTGCTAGAAATACCATATCCTTGAGCTAAACTGAAGACACAAATGTTTTCTTTACTATGTAAAATACTATTTTTTTTACCAGCTACTAGGATGAACAAAGAAAGACATAGGTAGCAACTATGACTCCCTTGATAGATACAGACTAGTAAACAGCCACCCAAGGACTAGTACTTTGTTATTTGCAAGATTACCAGGTAAAAAAAATGCAAACGCATACTGAAAAAATGTATGCAGCCTCATCTAAGGACTGTTAAGATTCAATATATATTACATTTTTGTTATGGAGTTTAATAATTGTTTAAGCTGTCAAAGGAATATTAAAAAAAAAAAAAAAACTGATTAGCCTCCGTTTAATCTAGAGTTACCAACAACCATGTATTGTGGGGATCTACCAGAACAATGCATTTGATTTATAACATTATCTTATTAGAAAGCCCCCGACCCCCCAATAGCATAATGGTTAGTAAATGTAAACAGGATTGTACAATCATCCTGAATCCTTAACCCGTAGTAAAAGTTACCTTTTACGTACATTTGACAAGTCCAAAAGTACAACTATCAGACGTCAGTGACCCTTTAACCCTGTCATCTAAGCTTTTTTTCTTTAAACATCATGAACTACCTGGTCCTGGAGATATTCATCAACGCATCCTCCATGTCGCAGATTTCGGAGAAGGATTTCTGCAGCTTCAGCACCAACACGGTCTGCAGCAACTCCTAAAATCCACAGAACAATACAGTTAAGAACAGTACAGGAAACATCTACAGATGAATGCACTGCAAGGTGAAAATGGAAATTTTATTATGAAAAAATTAACTAAAAAGTAATCTGCAAAACAGTGCAAAGTGCACAACTTAAAGTAACTTTTCCAAACTTATAACAATGTCAAAATAATAAAATTAAATTAAAAAAAATCATGACTGTGTACTATGGCTGGCTACACCTAGTGCTATATAATTAATTTTGAATAATATTCATAAAGGATTGATCTTAGGCAGTAAACCTAGGCAGCATATTGGCATGCTTTTTGAAAGCCCATGAGCTGATTGGCTACTAATATTTCCTTCTATCACACCCTAAACTCATATATATATATATATATATATATATATATATATATATATATATATATATATATATATAATATGAATGGATGATAACAGAGCTGTATTATGTGCCTAAAGTGTAGTCATAAATAAATTATCTTGCTGAGATTTTTATATATGCTTAGCAAATAAAATATTGCAATAAAAAAGTTGAGCAAAGACATAATAAAAAGTTAACCATTATCTGGTCTAGTATCCTGGCAATGTGACGATGCACCAAGCTACAAGCAAGCACAGCACCTAGGGGACACTTCTCTCTCTCTCTCTATTGCCCGAGAGCTGCTGACTTTTACTAGCTAGCAAAGAACCAATGATATAGAGAGGCCAGCGATGACATAGGAGAAGGTTTCAATGCTGAAGAAACAGTATTTAAAAACATAATGGTAACAAAAAAATGAATAATGATATAACGTACATATAATTAAGAATACAACTGGGATGTTATAAAGGTACTGAGGACCAACCTCCTAAGTAGCTGTATGTAATACACAGAAAAAGATAGCTAAAACCCACCAAACTACTGGTTGGAGGCCACTGCAGTAAGCTTTTCTATCAGAAAACACAGTCAAAGCCATTGCTAAACTAAATGTGTCAATTCAGATAATTAAATGTGGAATAGTAATAAACCAGCTATGTCATTACATTTTTTTTTAATTACAGCACTGCAGGTTTCATGGGATTGAACTGGAAAATTCTGTGTTGGAGATTCCTGGCACTAAGCCTATGCCAACAAATTACATTTTGTTCCCAGTACTTTCTGTATAAAAGTAATACAATATCCTTCTGAGATATTGACACAATAAAAATTAGGACTATCTACTGGAAGAGATGAATAAGGTCTACCACTGTATATTCTATAATATTTTTTTTGGTTGGATGGATCATTTTTGATACTGCATATTCCAGAAACACTGCAAGCCACACATAATAATCACAAATTCACCATTCTGTACAATCATCAGATTGAAACATTGTGGGGACCATTAGTGTTGACACTTCTACATGTGGCCTGCTGGGTAGTGAATGGGAGTCTTTTATACAAGCCAGTATTTTATAGAATCCAAATACATCACTATTACCTTTCTTTCCTAGTGCAGATCCTGCAAATATACAACCTGTGGAGGTCTCAGCTATGATTCTATAAAACAAATAATACACATTTAACAAACAAAAAACAAAAATGACTACCAGATATTTTATCATTCATCAACAGTTATGATTTTCCCAAACCACAAATCTTTCGGTGCTTACTGGTTTCTCTATGTATATACAACCCACAGACATAAATCCAGACAACACTTACATAATTCCATTACAGTTTCCTACTGCTTTGTCTGCAGGCTCTTGGACACCTTGTATATTCACATACAGCTCCCTCAACTCCCGCCGTATGCACCGTACTGCTGCTGAAATCATGTCCTTCACCATCTTGCAGGAAGATTAAAAAAAGTGGTGGCGGTATTAGGCTTTTTATATTGCAACTTAAATGCAATAAATTAATTACATGCTTTCTATTTTTACTGAATTTTGGGAAAAAACTTATTTCTAATAAGAAAAAAAAATCATCATTTTAAACAAATCATGTTTATTGAACAACTGTAATGCACATATATTTGAAAGTCATTTTATTTATACATATCTCCTGCTCACCAGCCAGAGATATTTGTACATATCTAATGCATTGTTCTCTCCAGAAATTATTTTAAGTTAAAGGTAGGAAGAAGCTGTAGGCGGGTGGCAGCCCCTGTATTTTGACCCAAGTTTCACACCCATCTAAAATCAGCTTGTGGTTACTGAAAAGTGCCGGGTGGTGCACCTAGCTTAAAGGGCCTGGGGAGAACACTGTAATATATGTAAGGGTGATCACAAAGATAGACACACACGCTACATAACTGTCACCCAAAATCAAAATCATCTAAAAACCTACAGTGGTTCCCCGATGTAGTTTTTAGTGATCTGCCATGGCAGATCACTAGACAACCAATCAGGGATGACCACTGTAATTTCCTATGGGGAAGACATCAGCAGAGTGCCTTCCACATGTTCTCCTCCCTTCTCTTTCCATAGAACTAAAAAGTGCTGTGTGGGCAGCAATTATTTATTCTAGTGTTGCTGGAAACATGAAAGGGTCACTTCCAGAGGCAGAAATTTGTCAGATTTGAGAAAAACAGTATAAAAAGAAGAACTAAGGGCAGTCTTAAAAAAGGGAACGTGAGGGTAAAGCAGCCAAAGGTCATAAATGTGTTTTTTTTAGTTCATACGGGCTAATAAAATATTTTCAACTTAAAGAGGAACTAAACCCAAAACGACAAAAAAAAAAAAAAAAAAATCCACTTACCTTCAATCCCGCAGGGCAGTCTGATTCATCCGGGGGTGTACTGCATCTGGTCCCGCATAGACCCCGTACTCCTCCTGGAGCTCTGGGTGCGGCCATCTTCTCCTCTTTTTTCAGAAATCGGGTGACGTAAAATTAAAAATTTTTCTTTTTGCACAAAAAGGTTATTTCTGTGCATGCCCGAGAAGGAGCGCCCAAAAGTATCAGGAGGCTTTGCGCTCCCATTTATTTGCCTAGGCGATGTATAATTTGGGGGTGGTGCTTCACCCTTTTTTTTATAAAAAAAAAAAAAAGGGTGTTGCACTTAAAAAAAAAACAAACACACAGAATTTTCACTCTACACAAAAGGGTTGTCTACCCTTTTATGTAAAGTGAAAATTGTGAGTTTAGGTACACTTTAAAGCAGACATCAATCTCTCACTGATGGAACATTCTCTCCCTAGAATTTGCAGCTAACAGTAGAATGCAATAGTAGATTGTTACAAACAACTGCTGATTCGTGTTAACCAAGTCCAAATTTGCTACCAGCTTGTTGAAATATGAATCTACTGCAGAATGCCAACTGGCTTTCCTGCATTTATAAACATATAAAGTCAAATACTATAAATAAAATGAATGTACTGACCTTGTAGGGAAGAACTCCAGCCACAAAGGCCCGTCCATAGATCTTTGTGATGGTACCTTTGTCTGTTAGGTTGATAGGCTTTAAATATTTTATAGGAGAAACTCTGACTAGTATTTCCCCTCCTCCACGTGGGTAGTAACCCCTGCAATAAATAAAGCCCTGTATAAGAACCACTCAGCACACTATGCTGGCCAATATGCTGTTTTTCAATTAGTAAACAGATCAATATAAATATCATCAGTGAACAGCTATGCATTATACGCAAAAGACAATACAAATCCCATTAGGTCTACAAAGCTGATTTGCACTGTAGGTCCAAGCAAAAAAAAAAATGCACTTGTCCAGAACAAACTTACATTTAAGTAATTTTACCTATAACACTTTATATATGAATACAAAACAAGTTGTATTACATTATATTTACCACATAAAAGGTTTTATTTTAATAATATTTACCTTCTTCTAATATCACAATCCAGTTTAAATCCAAAACGTTCTGCAGCAGGCTTAAAAACCTCAAACACAAAAACAAAGTGATATGACAAATGCCAGCATTCTTTTTTGTAATCTTTGGGTAATGCACAACTCAACAAATAAGTAAGAATTATCCTTTAGAAGAAGCACGTATTATATTAGCAACATCCTAACACACATGAAAAAAAAAGTAAAACTGAATTATTCAAAATTCTGGGCTGAAGTTGGGAACATGGAAAGTGTAGAATATGTTTTGTATCAATAATAATACTTGTTTCCCTTATTCTGAAGATAAATAGAATCATTTATTTTGTGATTATAGCTGATGATTACAAAATTAAATAAATGGAGGTTTTAAGCCTAGGAGCGAATTTGGCAAAGGTCCAAGAGGTGGGACCCTACACATTTCAATTATAAAGCTGAATGCTAATTGTGACATTTCCTTGTAAGCCAGATGCAGCACACATGCTGCGTGTGCTATAGAGAAAGAGAAAAAGGAAACAACTTCTAAAAAAAAAAAAAAAAAAAAAAAAAAAAGGTAACGAGTGCTTTTTGCAATATTCTGAAATTATTATGAAAATTGAATTTTTAGAAGGGATTGGCCAATGGCAGTCCCTAAATGTTTTCAGGTACAAGTTTCCGTAAAATTGGAAGTCTTTGTATTAGTTGCATCTATTAAATTTTCCATTGATTGGCAGCCTAAGGTACCTCCAGGCTGTTTATTGTTACCAGCTAAGGGTTTTCTACTTTTGTTGTTGCACAGGGCTGCACAATTTCAATCAGTTTAGGCGGACCAATGATTTCTAGGAAAGGGATCATTTGTTTGTGATTTATAGGTCTGAGAAGAATCTGATAGCAGTGTAAATACAGTCCAGGTGAACTCAATATTTATAGGTTATGAAAATAAGCAAAGGAAATAGAAAATTCCAACTTGAGTTAATGAAGCATCCTCTGATTGTTCAAACAAACGATGCTGAATACAACTTTAAGACAGCAGAGCTTACACATGGAACGATGGGTGGTGTAAATCCTGCTGGTACTACTCTGGAACATCACTGGTACCAGCACGGGCCATAGCTTTTATGCCTAATTCAGGTGATATTCCTCATCCCCATCACCCCAGACGATTCCCTTTTTTATGGACATGTTTAAATATCTCTACATATAACCCAGTCTCACCCACTGCTTTCTTGATTTACAGTGCTGCCTCTGTTGCTTAAACCCTCCCACTGTGAGCTGCAGTGTCTGGGAGGGGGAGCATTTTAGGCACAATGAAAGGAGGATTTAATTCACTTTAGGAAAGTAAAGAAAGATTTTTGGTTACTTATTGGGGCTTGCACATCACATACTACCTGAACTGGGTAGATGTTTAGACTGTAACACAGGAGCCTTTGTCTTTGTAAGACTTTTTTTTAATCATTCTTGTAAGCCCTATGCTGATAATGACAAGCATTTTCCATAATTTAATGAACCTTTGATATGGTCAAGATTGATAAAATGATACTCACCATTGTAGTGTAGTCAATCTGTGGTGCCATCTCGGCATTTGTGCCACCTTTGAAGATGAGTTCAGAAGGGGATTCAGCAAAGAGGACACAAGGGAGTGAGACTTGAAGCAGTAGGCACACGCTCCTATAAAGGATGGAGAAGGGTATAACATTGTAAAAGTGGTAATCCCCATTTGGGAGGGGCAGCAATATAAACAAGACAGAGATCTTTACACTTCTCACTGTATTAATAATGCGTATTTACGGTTGTCAGTGTCTCTTTTTGGGAGATTCTCATTAATTTCTGTGTTAATGATTTTATTAAAGTCTTATGTATACATAAGTCTTACCTTATTTGCCTCTCCATTAAGGACCTAAGAGGGCCTTTAGCTTCTTGGATATGACATGGATGGTAACCAGTAATTCCCATAAGACAAAAATAGTGTCCATATGACTATGATATTTCAAAATATTCAAAGATATTTTCAAGAGTTAACTTGGATAACTAGTTGCACAGTATGACTGTCATTTTGTTACCTCATCACTGACTCCTTCATGTGGACACATAAATGCTGGTTACCCCTTGTTGGTGTATCTAATTTGCCTTCCTTTGGAGCACAGTCTTATTGGTTGTAGGAAACTTACCTGAAAGGCTAATCCACTCTGGCCCTAACTAAATGGGTAAAGGGTGTGATATTTTCCCTGAAGAAGCGGGTTATTCCAGCAAAACAAGTCAGGATTTATATAAATATTCAAAATTTGTGAAGACCTTGAACCTTTATCTGTGGCCAATGTTATCTACATTTTATTCAATTGTATCTTGTTTTTTGTTGTAGTTAATTTTCTATGTCTTCCTATGATGTTTCAAATAAAGAACATCAGACGAGAACAATTCTCCATCATAAATAAAGTGCAGAGAGTTAGTGCTGTAACCTTGGAAAAGTAAGTGTGTTACTGGCAGGATTCCAACATAAAATTTAAAATGAAACAGGCCAGAAACAAACTAATACAGCCAGCACATTGAAGTACAGGTAAGCTGCAAGAGATTACATTTTTGTTCTTGGGTTTAGATACACTTATCACACTTAGTCTGCATACTGGCATTAATACAGATAGACATGATGTAATATTTAAACCAACCCAGCAGTCTTTGTATCAGCAGTCAGTGTTCCTCCTTTTATCCTTCCAGGTGCAAAGTTGATCTCTGTTGATCCAATCTCAGCTTTTTCCAACTGCCCACAACACAAATCCCGAACAGTCTGCAGCCCAGATAAGTGCTGTGGCCTAGGGAAAGGATAACAAATATCAGACAACATAATTACCATAAAAGGTTATTACATGAAAACACACTTCTGCATTTAAAAATCAAGAGGTGTCATTCTGAAATCATATTAGTCTGTCAAAATGCAAACCTAAAACTTTGTGAGGTTTTATTCCAGATAATACAGTTTTGTTTAAAGCAGAATGTCCCCCCTGCTGTAATAGATTTGTCAAACCATTATTACCTCTAAGAACAGAATCTGTTTAAGATTAGGTGCTTAAACTGAAAGATTTTTATGTTCATATACATCCTGCACCTTCAGTCTACATTGTAAAGATATTTTCTTTAAAATTATTACTTTGGGCAGAAAGGCAAGTATGATAACTATACAGACAATGAAGGCTTGGGAAACAAATTTATATTGCAAGTGACGCCAGAATGTAATGCTGCTTCAATATACAATATTTATTTTATGTTTAACATTTTTATCTGTATTAGCCCTTTTTATTTCATTCGATTTACAAATCTGAGCACAGCTCTTCCCTGACTAAAAAGAATCAGTAAAGCCAAATCACTGCACTGCACCACTATGCAGAGATCACATTATGTATATTTAGGGAGTAATCCAGGCTAGTAATATCTATGTACATCTAATTAACAAAGAATAATAACTGATTGTTCAAACATTACCATGTGTTGAGCAGGATAATAACACTTAGTTACATAGATATAAGTATACCTAAACATATGCGGAGAAAATCTAGAACAGAACGCCACAGTTTAAATACATGAAAGTCCACCCATTTACTTTGTTATACTTTAAAACAAACTCTTACAACTTGCTCAGTTGCCCATAAAAGATCAAATGGCAAATACAATTATGGCAAGTGTGTTTAAATGCTCTACCCAGTTTATTGTATGTAAGTGGACATTGGTGGCTAATATTGACAACACCAGGTTCCAATATGTAATAATAGGCCTGATTTATTAAAACTCTCCAAGGCTAGAGAAGATACACTTTCATTAGTGAATCATAATGATCCAGCAAACCTGGAATAGATTACCTAAAAGTCATTTGCAATTTATTATCAAATGTTTTATATCCTGGACCAGATCCATTTCAGGTTAACTGATGAAAGTGTATCTTCTCCAGTATTGCAGAGCTTTAATAAATCAGGTCCAATGAGTGGCTTTTCTGGCCAATTGATAAATACAGGAGGTAGGTTTTATCCTTAATTCCTTTACTGGACATTGTGTCCTGTCTGGATTAGGCATTGATGAAGTGCTTGGTAGAGAGGTGAGATGGCCAAAACAAGTGTAGATCTGCAAGCCCAGTCAACACATTTTGAAATGAGTGAAGCTTATTGTATGAACTAATAGGTTAATAAGTAAGGTAATAAGTTCTCACCTCAGCCCTGGAGTGCTTCTTCCGGCTCGGATCTTCATTATACGCACACGTAATCCAAGAAGGCAGCCCAGAGCAGTGCAGATTCGCAGAATCTGTCCTCCCTATATTTTACACATATTTTGGAAAATAGTAAAAATCTGTGCATGTACTCCAATCCTTAATGCAGAACTATTATGAGCAAAGTAGAAGTTTACTGTGATTTCTCCTATTTCCTACCGACTAAAAGTAATCACAGAAAAATGTAAAGTAATCTCCAAACCCTGCAATATTTCAACCTTTATTTCTCTCCTTCCACTTTAAAATTCGTTTCCTTTTTCAGCACTTTTTTCCTTCACACATCTGCCACATGACCTCACGAGATTACTCTACTTGAAATTTCTAGGGATGCACTGATTCAGCTGTCCCCCTATATACAATTGTACAGTATGATCTTTAGTGCTCAATCCCAATGGTCCCCTGAGGAAGCAAAAAGGCGAAACACGTCGGGTACTTTGAGACACTTCTGACTTAAAAAATTAAGCAAGAAAATATTGTACAAAAACATGTCAATGAAAAAATATAATTTTAATGTTATTTTGTATTCACATATATTATGTTATCACTTGTACTTAGACTAGTTGGTCACTTAGAATCAGGGCCACACCAAATAAACACAAACATTACATTGCTTAAAAATAGCCTGTCTGCCTCTATGGTCTCTTGATCAAATCTCCAAGTATCAGGCTAGGCACATCAAAGACTAAAGCTGGGTACACACATGCATTAAACTTAATGAAGTACTTAATCTGTATTACCTGTTTGGGTTTAATTTAAATATTAAGTGTAGACAAATTTGTTTACTTGGAAGTCATAACTTAAGCTGCATACACACGTGCAATTATTGTCGTTGGAAAGGATGTTTCCTGATCCTTTTCAATGACTAATGACTGCACGATGCATGAACGAGTGCTGTACATACAGCACCATTCTGCTCTATGGGGAGGGGAGGGGAGGGGGAGAACGACGGAGCAGCACCCTGCTGTGTTCTCTTCCTCTTCGCTTCCATTACGATTGTTCTTCGTCTATCGTCCATGGATCCGCCAGGATGGACGTTCAGATGATGGGCGCTGTACACACGCTAGATTCTTGTACGATATCGTCAGTGAGCTGATTATCGGACAGGAAGCATTGCAAGTGTGTACGTAACCCTAATCACACCCAATTGGAAACCTTTCCTAAATAACCAGATTAGATTTCACTAGGATAAAGGCAGTCAAGGCTCAGTAATAGTGTATCGCACATAGCACAGTACAGTGCACAATTATACCTGCATTTTTCACAATTAACTCTTATAAATGCTGTGGCAGCTTCCCAAAAACTTTCAGCCAAACTAACTTGAGGCCCCTGATGGCTGAGGAGGATCCAGGACCCTTGTGCAGCGACAGACTTTGCACCTTCCTATGTGTGCCCTGGCGTTTTTTGCCATTCAACAGCAGTAATTTTTATTCAGCCAAGTCCTAAGTGGCATGTCAATGCCAGGCACTGCCTGAAATGCAGGATCCGCAGCTGCCAGGATCAAAACTGCCTCTATGAACAAATCATTTGTTTTAATCATACAGCATGAAGGAAGTGGTTGATCCTCATTTGGTAGGCTATAAAATTTTTCGTAACTGCTGCCTTTAAACACAAATAGACCATTGGTGTGCAGAAGCCCTTAGGCTGGTGCTTAAAGCAGGACTACAAATGTAATTGGTGTGGGTGAGCTTTTGCCACAATCAGCATATATACACAGAATACTTGCCAATTATGTCACACATTTGTCTTTCTGTAGGGCACCCTGCAGAGATGACAGGTTCAGGATCCTAATTGTCACTGCATCCCCCAAATCTGTCATCTCTGCCATCAACTCTTCTGGGTCTTAAAAGATCTTCTTCAGCCACTGGAGAAGCCCTAACGACATCATTGTGCCCAGTTTCTGGGTCTACTTACAGTGATGCCCCTTTTTGAGCTGGGCCCTCACTGCATGGTGCATTCACCGTACTTTGTACGCATAAAAACACAAATCCACAGGAGCTGGAGCAAGAGATTTTGCAGGTTGAGATTTTTTAGTTCTTTAGGTTTAGTTACACTTCAGTAATGTTTAACCAATAGCACAGCTGTACTTACTGATCATATACAAATCAAAAATATTAGATTTGGTCTAATTGATGACAATATGAGGACATATAGTACCTCCAGCATCCATTCACATAATATCTGAACTGATAAAAACCTGTACACAGATCAGATCTGACACCAAGCCTGTGTGGGTGTTGCTCTCATTGGTACATATATTATGGATTACTTACTCCCTCCATGATGCTGCCATCAATGTCTATAGTCGCCCCTTCTTCTGCCATGGTGGCCCCTACACATACCAGAGGGAGAGATCAGAAGTGAGATCAGAAGTAATATATATATATATATATATATATACACACACACACATACCGTATATATACCAGGAAAAGAGATCAGAAGTGAGTGATGTGCAATATAATAGAGGTGAGTACAATATATAGGATGGGGAAATCTGCATAGATCCTAATATTATATAATGCAGGATGCCCTCCCCAATCTCTGCACTATACACACAATATATATATATATATATATATATATATATATACACACACCCCTGTACATATAGATGTGTGATTTGTGTGCTGCATGCACCATTAGCACACACTGATGCCCCTACACGTGTATGGTGTCAGGCATGCTGTATATGTATATAGAATATCTCCAGCACCCACCAACTCAGCACACAATCAGTCAGACCCGACCAATTCCATGGACTGCTCTCTGCCGGCTCCTGCCACCCTGTGCCCGCCTCTTCCTGTCTCTCATGTAACCCTGCTGTTGCTGGACACAATACCTTGCTGCCTTTATTCTGCATCGTATTGTCTTATATTGACAAATAAATAAAGTTTGTTTATTAATGAATACGAATACAGTGCAATAATACTCCTATTATAAACAACTAACCGAGTGAGATTAATAGTATCTAGACTTTTATTTATAACTATTTATATAAGTACTAGTTATAATTTAGGAATATCTAATGTAAAAGTGTCATTAAATGAATATTTAGTTATAGTGTATATGGCTTCGGCTTTATTTCTAACCAACAAAATGGCTGCTCACACAGATAGCGACATGTTAATAGAAGGGCGTCACCTATGGATTTGTTCTGGTTATCAGGTAGCATGCTCTCCAACCCCCCTTTTCTGACAGCAGGGCAGTAGGTTTTTCCAGCTCTGATTGGCTGTCGGTCCCTCACACCCCCCTTCCTCCCCCATCTCCTTGGCATTGACACAATTGCTCCTGTGCTTGTTATGTGGTTGGACGAAAGCTAGAGCTCTGTGATCTGATTGGTTTTCCGGGCATTTCCGGGTAACATGGCGGCTGTGAGAGCATTGAGGACCTGTAACCGGTCATTCGCCCATCTGGTGAGAAAAGCTGTATTGTATGATTGTATGTGGGGTGTGAACCATGTGTGTCACCCGGGCGTAATATCACTGGAGTATGTGAATGTCAGGGCAAGTTAGAGGTGACACTGTCCTTTGTTATCAGTCAGTGCCAGGAGAATGCCTGACACTGATGTCATTAGGACAGCAAGTCACAGAATGGCTACCCATTGACATTCATTGGACATCTGCATGGAGTTTGTTGTCTTTTTGTTGCCCGTACTGTTCTCTTCTGTGCCCTCCATAATATAGCAGAAACATTCTTCTTGTAGTAAAGGTCTCATGTATGTAAACATTGGCATGCTGAGCCCACTGCGCCAACATACAGGAGGTGACTGAAAATCAATTGAAGCCATTGAGTCAGGCAGCCTGCAAAGGTGCTCACAATCTACCTATGTTGTATCTAATCTATGTCCCTACCATAGTCATTTGTCTTTATTACAGTCCAAGGGCAATTTTTGGGGGGAAGCCAATTAACCTCACTGCTTGTTTTTGAAATGTGGGAGGAAACCGGAGTACCTGGAGGAAACCCACACAGACACGGGAAGAACCTGCAAACTCCATGCAAATACTGTCCTGGCCCAGATTAAAACCTGGGTCCTAGCGCTGCAAAGGCCAAAGATACATACAAAGTGGGAAGGGGAGAGCTTTCCTGTCTCAGGTAATCATCCCGCAGACAGGAAGTTATTTGTGTCTTTTATTTGTTTTAATTTTGTTGAACATTTACAAAAATCGGCAAATGTATTTGTGAGGCTTTTAATGGGTTGCCGTGGGCTGCCCATATGCTGCTATTGTGGTGAGATACAGAATGGCACACAAAGCTCTCTAAGGCTGGAGATGATACACTATCATAGGTGAAACTGGGTGATCCAGCAAACCTGTAATGGATCTGGTCCAGGATTGAAAACATTTGCTAACAAATAGCAAATAACTTTTAAGAAATCTATTCTTGATTTGCTGGATCACCCAGGTTCACTAATCAAAGTGTATCCTCTCCAGCCTTGGAGAGCTTTATCAAATAATGCCCATAGATTCTACAATAATACCATAGAACAGATGCATTATGGCACTTTAAAGAAAACAGGAAAATCAAGCAAAGTTAAATTTATAAGAAAATATGCATTTTTTTTATTTACAAACATGTATAAAATTTCCCACAATTAAATACACAGTACAACAGAGGTGTCAAAGTGATGCCATTGACACAATCTCCAACCTGCACAGGCTGTTTCTGAAGATAAGTGTGGAAACATGGCACAATGCATGCTAGGAAATTCCCCAAGCATTTTTTCTGGCTAACAAACACTAAATATTAATGGTCTGCTATCCCTGATATTATGGTAGTCAAAAATGTGCAAATTGGATGTTAGCAAAAATCGAATATGATAAGGTCTGAATTAAAATTCTTCCAAGTGTATATGGAGGACCATGCTATATTTGGAAGCATGACTTTCTCCATTATTTTTCTATTTGCCTGTTTGCGCATGAATGGGCTCTTGGACATTCCTCAGCCTTGCATTGATTACTTTTGTTCTTATTTCCTCCCCAGGCCAGTTTTAGACACTTGACCTCATGTAACCGGTTTTTGCTGATAAAATCATGCAAACAACAACCTTTAAATCTGCAAACTTCACAGCCCAGGTACTTCAGAACTGTCTCAGGTAAGCATTGAGAATTCAGATTCTAAAGATTAAAATATCCCTATTAAGCAACTGGGCTGAATGCAATATGACAATTTCCAAGGGTTCGTGATCTCATTCCACAAATATATATTGCCAATAAACTAGGGGGGGACCCAAAAGAAACAGGACTGTCCTCTGTGTGGCTGCCTCGTGAGTGGAAGGGGTTCAATTAAGGTCAGTGCTTGTTCCTTCATCCCTTGCCAGTCAGTAGCCAGGCGGACAACTCTGTGAAACAATCTCACTCCTCAGGCAGTGATTGTTTTTAAAAGCTTTTCTCGTTACCCTGTCGAAATTATAATGTCAGATCTCAGGGAGCAACAAACTTGTTTGAAATTCTGTTTTCTTCTTCGCAAAACACCAATGGAATCATTGAAAAAAATCTGTGAAAAAATCAATGAAGACCGCCCTTACACAATTGATTTTTTTTCGCAGATTTTTTCCATGTTCTCGTTTTTCAACTATTCTGTTGGTGTTTTGCCAAGGAGAAAACAAAATTTCTCCTTGGCAAAAAGTTTCTCCTTCTGCAATAAGTTAAAAAAAAAGGCAAGTGGACTAGTGCTTTGTAAGAAAAACTGAACCCTAAGTAGGTTTGCTTTGTAATACTCTGTATACATTATAGCCAGTACATTTAGGCAGGCAGAAACCCTGAAGAGAGACCCTAAAAAAACTTTAATGTTTACAAGCTTGTTTTATTTGCCTAGTTACATTAAAAGTTGTTCTAAAATGATTTCATTTTATTATGTCAAAAGCTATTGTTGTACAAATCATAGTGGATTAAAAATGCAAACCCTATTCATCTTTATAATTGTAAAATATATATTCTCGCCAGCTGTCAGCCTTCTGACTCTTTGCTTGGTAATGTAATTAAACTGAATAGTTTATTTGTAATCACAACGCTGATGAAGGTTTATTTCTTTACAGCATTGAATGGTCAGATTGTGCAGTTCAAGTTGTCAGACATTGGAGAAGGAATCACAGAAGTTACAGTGAAAGACTGGTGAGTGAATGAGATGAAGACTGCAGTAATGAGATTTGAAAGTGTTTTTCAAGCATTCAAATAGGCCTGTTTATTTTTATGGTTTTGTTATTTTATATTTTTAGCATATGCATGTACATATATATGTGTATACAGAATTCTTTCATGACTCATTTTTTATTTATTTCATTTATTTATTTTTTATTTAGAAACTTTTGTAACAGCAGGCAGACCCTACTCAAGCTTCAGCAGGTCTATATCTCAAAGCCTTAAGAAGGGCTGTGACCCAAAACTGCCCCTGTGTACTCCATGGTCCTGATTTAATAAAGCTTTCCAAGGCCAGAGAGGATACACATTCATCAGTGAAGCTAGGTGATCAAGCAAATCAGGAATGGCTTTGCTCCAGGATTGAAAACATTTGCTAACAAATAGCAAATTACTTCGAAGAAATCCATTCCAGGTTTGCTGGATCACTCAGCTTCATTGATGAAAGTATATCCTCAAGCCTTGGAGAGCTTCATTAAATCAGGCGCCTTGTCTGTAATTGCTTATTGACTAATACTTGGTGCTTCAAACCTGGACTGTTTTATTTATATCTGTTGGCAGGATTATTTTTGCAGTACATACTAACTAAACTCATCACAGCACATTTTCAGTACCTTCAAGTATTTTGCCAGCGCTCAGTCATTTCACATAAGCAGATTTTCACATCAGAGAAACTAAATATCAGTCAGCCATATATAAAGTCCTGTGCACCAACTAATAATGGGACCTGACCACTAGGTAAGATGAGGATCCAGGAAGGGAGGCTTTATACAAAGCTCTAGAAAGTCTGAAAATAAAAAATATGGCTGATTTCACAATGTTTGGTCCGGCGTATTTCTTCATATTTTACTGTAAGAATTGTGTGACTATTTGCTTGTAATATGTCTTCTCAGGTATGTGAAGGAAGGTGACACAGTGTCACAGTTTGATAGTATCTGTGAAGTACAGAGTGACAAGGCTTCAGTAACCATCACCAGCCGCTATGATGGGGTTATCCGTAAGCTATACTACAATGTGGATGACACCGCATTGGTGGGGAAGCCTCTGGTCGACATTGAAACAGATGCTCTGAAAGGTTGGTAAGCAAGCTTATAAGATTGTATAAGTGTATTTGCATCCCTAAATATTGTGTTGGCACTTAAAGAAAACTTATACTGTAATAGTATGTAAGCCGCCATTTTGACTTCCTTGTAAAAAATGTTAGTTGATGAGGTGACCTACTGATGCATTATATCATATATGGTATTACTAGTTTCTGATTCTGTAACCCAAAACAAGTTTGCAGAGATCTGACTATTTTACTTTAATCGCTACAAAATATTTTAGAGATGGTGAAGGATGAAGTGCTGATGGTTAAAACAACCAAACAATTTGTAAATGATACCTTTTTTCCTGCCATAAAATAACTATGTAGATTGTGATTTCTGATCTCTATTTTTGTCAGGAAATGCACAGTACAGTATTCTCCCCAGATATTCTTTTATGATGTAGGTGGGTTGTGGCCCCTGTATTTTGACCCAACTTTTCAGTAACCACCCAAAAATAGACAGGTGTTACTGAAAAGTACCAGGTGGTGCGCCCAGCTAAAAGGGGCTGGGGAGAACACTGCAGTATATTATTTTTACATAATTTATTTCTTCTAATATTCATTGTGGTCTAGACTAATTTGTAATTTTTTTTTCCTGTAATATGTAGAATATTAATGATTTTGTTTTCTGCGTTTGAGTCACGTAGAGCTTGTAATAAAAATATGAAGAATATGAACTATTTTATTTCATGTGCATATTTTTATTTTATCAATATGGGGATTTACCCTATATAGTTGGGAGACCACAATAGTTTTCATGATAATGACAATAAACCATGAATACAACTGGATCAGCAAGTGCTGGCTTTTTTAAATCCCTTTTCTGCACAATTCTTTAAATATGTTTTCAGGGGGATTTCAACTTCTATACTTGGGCAAATGTATTCAAATTAGCGCGATGTCCTACAAAAGTGACAGTGGGCCGGTGCTGGGGCAAGCTATAATGCTGCATTAGGCCTAGCAGATAGACCTCTCCATTTTTGTCACTGTAATCAAAGCAGAGATAAACTGAAAAAAACAGTCACCAGGGGGTAGATTGGCAGAAAAAATATGCACAGTCACTTTAAAAAAAAAAGCCCTGGTGGCTGGATGGTGTATGCATCATGAAGTGTTGAGCCTGGCCCAATGTGGGGCACAGTGCCAGCCACCAGGGACCATGTAACTTCTGTGCATGTGCAGCAGTTTCATCATTGGCCATGATAGTCTTCTCAGAAGTTTGCCATGGAAACAGCAGCAAAGATGGCATTTTATGAGGACACAGGGGTGATGATGTGTACAGATCTGGGAACTCATGTTAGGAAATCTTACCACCATAATTTCAAAGAGGTACAAAAAAAACAGGAAAAAGCTAAAGGAAGCATACTGTATAGGTCACACAAAAAATAGTATATGTAGATGGAGTTTTGCTGGTGTTTGCTGATACATTAACTGTATATATTTGTCAGTAATGAGATTTTTCTTTCAAGATGGGGCTCCAGAAGAGGATGTTGTGGAGACGCCTGCTGTATCTCAAGAACACACTCACCAGGAAATAAAGGGACACAAGACACTGGCAACCCCTGCTGTCAGACGCCTTGCCATGGAGAACAATGTATGTGCAGTGCTTGTCTCCTCCTATTTTACCTGTGCATATTTCAAACTATTATGAGTTTAGAGTATCTTTTAAAAAGGAATTCAGAGAGGGGTTTGAACATTTATCGATTCTTTACTGCTTTCTGTGACTCCAAGCAGATTTCCACTCACTTACTACTTACTCCCTGTGGACACAAGAGTAAACTAAACTCCATTGCTACTAAATTATTTCTTTACTGAGTGTTTTGTTTATTTTTAATTGCTGCATTTTTCCCTTATTAGTACCAGAACTAAAAAGGAGGAGCACTTTTTCCAATGGGTACCGAGATTGAGTAAAAACCTGACTAGGAACTATTCACCTCTTCAAACTTTTCAAAACTGAAAGCTTTGTTAATAATTCAGCTGTAAAATGGCTTGAAAATTTTGTCTACATTTTGCTGCAAAACTGGTCTGTCCTGTCAGGGCCTGAACTCTGCAAGACCACTGATGGTGCCCTGTGTTATCTGGTAACAAGATGTTTACAGCAGATACTTTAAATTATACGGTACCTGCAGGATTTCCATAGTGCACCATGTTGCCATCTTTTTTTGCAAGTAAACATACACATGACACATGATTTCCTAGACCAGACCACTATGTCTATAGGATTATATATCCGGGATATGTTTATTACCCTAGTGTTTAAACTTGATTGACTTGTTTTTTTCAACCTGACTTACTATGTAACTATTTACCCACATTTTAGTTTTACATGCAGTTCAGGTGGTAGAATGGGGATGGCATTAAGCACTTTGACTGGTCTGGGATCACAGAGCCCTATAAAGAGCAAGCTGTGGTGCACTGTAGTTTGGGACCCCATTTCATCATGGTTGTCATAGTAGTGAGATAGATAATCAATGTTACTATCTTCCCTTATCATTGGTTTTATTGTTTTGGCTGATCAGTGTGTTACTAGAATTCTCCACCTGTGCACATTGATAGTATTACAGTTAATGTATAGGAGTACTGGGAGACTGGAAATCGTTTTGTTTCCTTATTAGCATAATTTTATTTTTTTTGTATTCTAACAAAAAATATTTAGGTTAAGTGCTTTTATGATATGAACTTTTCTTTTAGCATATGAACATTAAAGGTTTACAAGGTTTTAATATTTCTAATATGCATTGTTTGATCTTGTTTTTAGATAAAACTAAGTGAAGTAGTGGGCACTGGACGGGATGGACGTATCCTAAAAGAAGACATTTTAAACTTTCTGGCCAAACAAACAGGAGCCATATTACCACCTTCTCCACAAATAGAAATCAGACCACCTTCCCCTAAAGCAGAGATCCAGAAGTCTTCCCAAAAAGAGAAAACCCCCAGCATTCCTGTGACTTTTACCAAACCTATTACATTCTCTGGGAAGGATGTGACTGAGCCATTGAAAGGTATCACAATGCTGACCAACTGAACAGTATACAGTTAAGTACATAAATATTTGCACAGAGACAATCATTTTCTAATTTTGGTTCTGTACATTACCACAATTAATTTTAAATGAAACAACTCGGATGCAGTTGAATTGCAGACTTTCAGCTTGAATTCATTGGGTTGGACAAAAAGATTGCACCAAAATGTGAGGAACTAAAGCCTTTTTTTATCACAATCACTTCATTTTAGGGACTTAAATACTTAGAAAAATTAAAAAGCTGAAAATAAAATGTTCATTTCTAATACTTGGTTGAAAACCCTTTCCCGGCAATGACATCCTGTAGTCTTGAACTCATGGACATCACCAGATGCTCACCAGGTTTCCTCCATTTTTATGCTCTGCCAGGCCTTTACTGCAGCGGCTTTCAGTTGCTGTTTATTTGTGGGCCTTTCTGTTCGAAGTTTAGTCTTCAACAAGTGAAATGCATGCTCAATTGAGTTCAGATCAGGTGACTGACTTGGCCATTCAAGAATATTCCACTTCTTTACTTCATTAAACTCCTGGGTTGCTTTGGCTGTATGTTTTGGGTCATTGTCCATCTGTATTATGAAATGCCTCTCAATCAATGTGACTGCATTTAGCTGGATTTGAGCAGACAGTAGGTCTCTGAACACCTCAGAATTCATTCGGCTGCTTCTGTCCTGTGTCACATCATAGATAAACACTAGTGTCCCAGTGCCACTGGCAGCCATGCACGCCCAAGCCATCACACTGCCTCCGCCATGTTTTACAGATGATGTGGTATGCTTTGGATCATGAGCTGTTGCACGCCTTCTCCATACTTTTTTCTTGGCATCATTCTGGTAGAGGTTGATCTTTGTTTCATCTGTCCAAAGAATGGTTTTCTAGAACTGTGCTAGCTTTTTTAGATGTTTTTGAGCAAAGTCCAGTGCACCCTTTGTATTTTTACTTTCATGCAGTCTTCTCTTTATGGTAGACTTGGATATGGATACCCGTACTTCCTGGAGAGTGTTGTTTACTTGGTTGGCTGTTGTGAAGGGGTTTCTCTTCATCATGGAAATGATTTTGTGATCATCCACCACTGTTGTCTTCCGTGGACGTCCAGGTCTTTAGGCGTTGCGGAGTTCACCAGTGCTTTGTTTCTTTCTCATGATGTACCAAACTGTAGATTTTCCCACTCCTAATAATGCAGCAATTTCTCCAATGGGTTTTTTCTGTTTTTGCAGCTTAAGGATGGCTTATTTCACCTGTATGGAGAGCTCCTTTGACCGCATGTTGTCACAGCAAAATCTTCCACATACAAGCACCCCCTTCCTCCAATCAACCCTAGGCCTTTTATCTGCCTAATAGATAATGACATAATGAAGGAATTGCCCACACCAGCCCATGAAATAGCCTTTAAGTCAATTGTCTAACTACTTTTGAGCCCCTGAAATGAGGTGATTGTGTAAAAAAAAAAAGGCTTTAGTTCCTCACATTTTTATGCACTCTTTTTGTTCAACCCACTGAATTAAAGCTGAAAGTTGTTTCATTTAAAATTTACTATGGTAATGTACAGAACCAAAATTAGAAAAAAAAAGTTGTCTCTGTCCAAATATTTATGGACCTAACTGTACATGTGGATCACTTATGACTTATGATCTATCACTGCAAAATTTAAGTGACCAACCATTTAACTATTACATTTTGGTTATATATGCAGCGATTGTATAAATAATTATTACAATCATAACAATATCACAAATCATTTGCAATGGCTTTTGCAGATGCACTCATTTTGTCTTGGAAAAGGTTGAATTCTATACCAAATGTGTAACCTATTGAGTGCTTGTACAGTCTATGTATGTGTAGTATACAATGGGGTGAATTTATAAAGCAGTGAATCTGATATTCACTCAAACATTTCTTGGTGCAGAAGCAAATACTACTATAGAAACACATTGGCCTATATTGTTCTCCACGTTGGAATATTTCAATTGATGTCAGGTACACTGCTTTAAGTAGACCTTAAAAGGTTGTTTATAAACTAAAATGATATATACATATTTATAGTGATCTAAAAATTGTCTTTATATTTCTTTAATGTTTTTTTTTTATACTTAGGATTTCATAAAGCCATGGTGAAGACTATGTCTGCAGCATTAAAGATTCCTCACTTTGGGTATTGTGATGAAATTGATATGACACAACTTGTCCATCACAGGGAGGACCTGAAGTCTGCAGCTGAAGCACGAGGGGTTCGTCTGTCATTCATGCCCTTCTTCATCAAGGTAGGCTTAAAAAAGAAGGTGCAAAAGAGCTGCAAGAAATTAATTTCCTCTATATGTCAATGTCCTATTGTTCATGTGAGTGATATTTAAGATAAATAGGATATGTGAGAAGGGACTTTTTTCCTATGCGCAGCTGACTTGTATGATAATGCATAGAAGGGCCAAAATATGCATTTTAAATCTGGAAGGACCTGGTGGAGGCATCTTATATTACCTGCAAGTACCTAAAGTTTCATAACTGGTACCCTAAAATTGGTCGGCAGCTGATTTCCAGTCAGTGTCACTTCACACCTGAACATTTTATTGAGATCGGAAATGAATGTCTTTCTGTGTGTACCAACCCTTAATTGTCAGTGCAGTCTTATTGGAGTCGCTTGCATTCTACGTGGAGACTGTATAGTGAGCCTGGACTTCAGCAGTTTAATTACAACTCTTCTGATGGTGATGGTTCTGGCACTGAACAACTGTTAAATAGTGGGTGCAGTTTCTTAATGCTGATTTGGGCAGAAGACTTTATATACATCTTGGGCCATAAATCCAGGAACTCAGGAGCTGACCACAAATTGTTCTAGGTAAAATAGCACATCTAAGCCAGCCAAGACACATTATCACCCTTCATCAGAACACCTTTTTCATAATGATGTAGCTCAAATTCCAGCTATGGCACCTTATACCTGTTCCCCTAGAGAGTGGGTTAAATGACATTAGGAGCCAATTAACCTTAAAGAAAATTGCAGCACTAAAGAAAAGTTGAGTATTGCCTCACAAGCTGTTTTTTTATTATTTAGTTTGCAAGTTTTAAAACTGCAATTTATTTTTTACTTTAGCTAGATTGTCTGCTCTGGTATTGTTATGATGTTGCTATTACTGTAATTATTTATTTGGTATTTATGTTTCTCCCTTTTTAGGCAGCTAGTTTGGGTTTACTTCAGTATCCAATCCTTAATGCCTCAGTGGATGAAAACTGTCAGAATATCACATACAAGGTCTGTATTTTGAAAGTTTTCGTTTCGAGAAGAAATCTGATAGGGAAATTAAAACCTAATGGATGTTTAGGCAGCTAATGTGCAAAGATCTGTCATCATCTTTTTAGGAAGCTAAGGATTGATAAAGCTGCTAAAATGTACAGGATTTGTTTTTAGTAGACTGTAAGGGAAAATCCTTTGCCCTGTTTCCAAGCTTAGATTTAACCATTTTTTAAATATCATTTCTAGGCATCTCACAACATTGGTATTGCCATGGATACACATCAAGGTCTGATTGTCCCAAATGTGAAGAATGTACAAGTTCGAAGCATCTTTGAAATTGCTGCTGAACTTAACCGACTACAGAGCCTGGGTGCCACAGGGCAACTAGGGGCTGCCGAACTGACAGGGGGAACTTTTACACTATCCAACATTGGTTCTGTAAGTGATTATTGCAAAGTGTGTGAATACTTGGGGGGGGGATCTGTATAGTTTACTGACCTCTTGTTTTCACTCCTAGATTGGAGGTACCTATGCCAAGCCTGTTATATTACCTCCAGAAGTGGCTATTGGAGCAATTGGAAAACTGCAGGTTGGTTACTTGTCAAAAACACATGTTAAAAGAATATTCATTACCACAGTAAAGGCTTCTGGACAGTAATGAAATGTTTCCAGAGATCTGCCTACACTATAGCAAATATATTTGAATATAGGTTCAAAGCATAACTAAACCCTACTATATTTTACAGCTGAAGCAGGTGCTGTATTTGCTCCTAGATCTGCTGTTTCCCTGGGTGCTACACATCTGATCAGCTGTGACATTTTAAGGGATAAAACAGTTAGGTTGAGGACTGATATTAGCATACTGGCAACCATGACATTCTAATAATTTGAAAACTGAGAAATCAGAGGATTTAGTTCCTTTTTATTGTAACATAGCCAAAGCTGGCACACCAGGATAAAAATATAGACACTGGATTACAGCAAAAATATTAGGAAACGAACGAAGAAAAGAAAATATTTGCTTGTACTGGTTAAATTTAATGCTTAGGCTCTGTCGTAGCTTTTAAATCAGCTACCCTATTTGGCAAAAGTTTTTTTTTTTCTATTACAACATATAAATGATACATTTGCATGTCTAGTATTACAATTTCAGGTTGTAGTTGTTACATCCTGTAACCAAAACAACTATTGGGATTTTTTCTAAAGTTCATCAGGCTGTATTGTATGATAATCTGTGTCATTAACATATTGCATAAGCTGTAGTCACTATGTGTCTGATCTTATCTGTCATACAGGTAGTTCCACGGTTTGACTCAAAAGGACAGGTTGTGAAAGCTCAAATTATCAATATTAGCTGGTCTGCAGACCACAGGATTATCGATGGAGCAACCATGTCCAGATTTTCGAATCTCTGGAAATCCTACCTAGAGAACCCATCTTTAATGCTGCTGGATCTAAAATGAATGAAGAGAAGTATTTTCTTCTCTGAAAGGAACAATCCGCTTTCCCCACTAAAATCCTTGACATGAGGAGGCATTTCAGACTGGCTGCATTCTCAATGTCTTATGGAAAAATGTGCACAATAAAGCACAAGTTACAGACCGACTATCCATTTCAAAGCTATCCTCAATACTGTTTAGTATTTTAACTTTTTAGATTCAGATGTCTGGAACTACTTTACAAGGTATTGCCAGTCCATCCACCCCGTGAATGACTTTGTGGATCCCAGGAACATGTATACAGTGGGCCTTACTAAATATATTATTTAAAGGAGGAAGTATGGTTTTTGTTTTTAAATTTTATTTAGATTCTGCTTTTCAATCATATGATATACAATGGGAGGTATAGAGGAAGACCAGGGCAACAAGGGGAGGTATAGAGGAAGACCAGGGCAACAAGATCAGTTCTTTCTCCAAAAACTTCAACATATAAGGGTAGCTTGTAAAGTAATAAAGATCTCTTGACAAACTGCTGACTCCAACAAGGGGCTATGAAGTGATGAAGAATGTTCTATGCCATGGAAAATGATTTAGCCTGGTTTGCAAGATTCATAAATATAATTCATAGTTCAATCTAATTGTATGTATGAGCAAGATCAAAAGTAAAAATATGAGCATTGTATTGGTTACTGACCAAGTGAAGTGAAGTCCAAGGTCATTAAAATCCAACTACGTTTGTCAAGATGTTTTACCTGACTGTTACACTACATATGGATCAATTTAAACATGCAGTTGTGCTGATTAGTGTGTGTTTGCTGTAATTACGGAAATATGTAAAATGGTTTTAAATGATCATAATGAGGATTTACACTCCATGTCCCCATAATGTTCAGTGCGGCTGTTATAAATAAAATGGGATTGTGGTAAAAAGCTTGTCTGAATATTCTTTGGAAAATAAACTAGAACATGAATTCATATGACTTCATGAATTAAAATGCTATATATTCTTGGGATTTTGACTGTTTAATGTTCTGTAATAAACAATGACCATGTATTACAATACACTATCTGATACATTAATTAATCCTGACCCTTGTTATATATTATGACTGCTGCACTAGTGTCTTACAGACTTTATCTAAGGATTATGTAGTGAAGGGTAGTCCCACTACCGCATACAGAGTGAAATTGTATTTCAGGAGTAAAGAACCTACATCACAGCATACAGAATAGAGTAGTCAATGGTATGTAATGTGTAGCACAGCATACAGGAATATGTAACATACTCCACATTGTAACAGTGGAACATTCAGGGATACAGTCAGAAGTAACAGTAAGTGGAATGCAACATTGAGTATGGTCATAAGGAGCATAATAAAAAGGTACGCTCTTCCTCAAGCAGCCCTGTCCACCTAGTAAAATACCATTTTTCTCTAACAACACCCCCAAAAATAACCTTCCTCTGCTCTCCTCTGTGCCTTCCCATCCAGCCACAGCTCTTATATTTATTTTATTTACAGGTGATCCAAACATTTTTCATGAGCCACTTGTTGATAGAAAGAATAATATATTCCCGCCTTTGCACATGAAACTGGGTCTGATGAAGTAGTTCGTTAAAGCTTTGCCAACTGATGGAAACTCTTTCAAGTACCTCAATTTGGCATTTCCTAGCCTGTCATTTGAAAAAATAAAGGCACGTGTGTTTGATGGTTCACAGATTGGGCAGCTCATCAAAGATGAACATTTCATTAGAAGTTGAAAATAATGCTTGGTTATCATTTATAGCCATTGTCAACGACTTTCTTGGAAACACAGGAGCAAATAATTACACAGAAATTGTCCAGAAACTCTTGGAGAGCTACAAAATGCTTGGTTGCAATATCAGCATCAAGGTGTATTTTCTGCATAGTCATCTTTCTAACTTCCCGGAAAACCCTGGTGCAGTCATTGCTGAGCAATGTGAACGATTCCACCAAGATTTAAAGGTCATGGAAGGACAGTATCTGGGTAGATTAGAAAATTAGATAAATTAGATTAGATTAGTACATTTTTACCCAAACCACTTCCCCGAATAATTTTCAATTGTTTTACTGTAAAAAAAATGTCATAGAGTAACAATTAATCCTTTGTATGAACAAAATAAATTTAAATAAACAGTACATTCAAGTTATTTCATTATTTTTTCATTGTATGTAAAATTTGTATGTTTTTTGACAAAAATGGAGAATATCCTGTATCGTAAAAACTGGATGTGATAGCAAAAAACTGGGGTCATTTCTGAATTCACCACCCAAAAATTAGTATAGAAACAAGTGTAAGATCTAACTCAACAAAAACTGTGTTCCCCAGTGTTAATAATATTCACTACATAGTGATCACAATGATCTTAAACTATAAAATGTATACATAGTATAAATGTCAATATCTTAATATTAGGATAATAAATAGGTTTGTGTCACTATAATTTAGTTGGCACCTTAAGTGCCGACTGCCTATATGTATCTTTATACTTACTATAGGGTTCTCCCCAGGCCCTTTTAGCTGGGCACACCACCTGGCACTTTTTAGTACCGACCCGGCTGTTTTTGGGTGGTTACTGAAGCGTTTGGTAACAATACAGGTGCTGGCACCCGCCTACAATTTCTTCCCACCCGGCTTAAAAAAATTTCTGGGTTGAGCACTGTGCTATATGCTTTATTTTTTTATATATATCTTCATGTCTACTATATGTTGTATTTTTTATATCAATATATATTTATGTTATGTAACACATTGAGACCGCATGCAGTACCTGAGTTTTATTCCGCTACCTCACAGTTACCCCTGAGGAAGCCCACACTGGACGAAATGTGTCGGGACTGTGAGCTGCGCGTAGATTACCATGTTCGGTACAGGACTTGCAGTAGATACACATCCTATCGTGTGTGTCCATACTAGGTTCTTTATCTGTATAGTGCCGACTTGATCGGCCCAAATCCAGATCAAGTGCACAATCCTACATTGTAGATATTTGATATCTGTCTTACATTTATTCTATGGGAACTTATCACTGAATACAAATTCACTGTTTGCCAAAAAAAAACAAAACAATGTTTTTCATAGAGATGATGTACATAACACACAGCACCAACAGCCACCCGTGAATGCAGAAATTGAGCAGCACATGGACTTCACCACGGTTTCCATGCTGTTGTGTGATGATGAGTCAGTTATTTGGCAAATTATGCCATTGTTTACTCACTAGATCTGTTGTTATGTGAATAGTTTTTAATGACTGTTACAACTTTGTTATTTAACAGGAATTAATCAACATAACATAACATGTTACATAACAAACAGTTCTTGTATATACTTACACTCTCAATAATCTTTTAATCTCCAGGAAAATGTAAAGCTTCCTGTAATCACAACATTCCATAGTAACACGTATCAGTTATTGTACTCAGCATCTCAATTGCTGCAATCCATAGTAATGCAAAGAATGTTTTTCTAACTTTTTTATTTTGCTTCTATCAAGGCTCTTCTAGTATAGAATGAAACCAAAATACTGAGGACAATTAATATTATTATTACACAGTATTTATATAGCGCTGATATATGCAGCGCTGTACAAAGTCTTTTGTCATGTGACTAACTGTCCCTCAAAGGGCTCACAATCTAATGTCCCTACCATACTCATATGTCATTACCACAGTCCAAGGCCAATTTTGAGGGGAAGCCAGTTAACCCATTTCCTTGTTTTTGGAATGTGGGAAGAAACGGGGGTGCCCAGTGAACACATAAACAAATACAAGGAGTTTTCAAAAGTGGGGGTAAGCAACGTCTATCTTTATATTTTTCATGGGATAGGTTTTCTAAAGGACATTTGATGGCATATTAATACAATTTACTTACCAAAATTTAGATCAATTTAATGTCTGATGCAAACCTCAGCAAATAATTTTAGGTCTGGTATGTTAGCCCTATCAGTTTCCCAGAGCTTGACTGCTGTAGGACATATTTGCATACCTCTTTATAAAATAATTAAAAGTAAAAATAATTTTTGGTGGGATTAATGCTTGGGCTACCATTTTTGTATGTTGTTCTTATCTTTGTATCCTAAATATATGGTGGTTTTGGGGTTGCATACTGAGGAATTACATCCTTTTAAATGTAAAACTGCACTATATAATCATTGGCCACTTTTTTTGGTACACCTGTTCAACTGCTTCCTAATACAATCATCTGTCCAGGCAATCACATGGGAACTACGTATTGCATTTATTGTGTCCTATTAGGTGTACCTAATAAAGTGGCCAGTTAGTGTTGCCTGAAGAGTTTTCTAAAAAGATAATTTATGATTTCTGAAATGGTTTACAAAAAGAGAATTTCACTGCTGATGTACACATCTCTTCCATCAGCACTAGGTCTCATCCTATTTAAGACATTGCAATCTAACTACACTTTAAACCTATTTAATGTACAGGTTGCCCGGGTATTTAATTTTTGCAATCTTATAATATACAGGAAAAGGAATCAAATAAAGCTATAGTGATTTTCTTGTCTATGGCTTTATTTTTTTTTGCCTTTGATTGCACTTGGCCAATTGCCTTACATTTTCACCAAGGCATTATTACAGACCAGAAATTTGTAAAAGAGTCCAAAAAAAAAGTATGTAAAAATATAAGCAAATGGCACACTGTCACTGAATAATACATACACACATACATACATACATACATGCAAATATACCTCTGACATACACCAGATCAGCGGTGTACTCACATGAGTCATATGTCTAGCAATTTTTGTTGAAATGTCTCTATGCGTTTCCTAGTGATGACATACATACATCCGAATATGGCTCTGACGTATAGCACAGCGCTGTACAAAGATGACTAGTGCACTCACATGAGTTGCAGTCATATGTATGAAAAGTTTGGTTAAAATGTCTCCATGCGTTTTCCAGTGATGGTGGAACATACACAAATACATACATACATACAATTTTATATCTATAGATAAAAACAATGTACTTTATTTTTAATAGATAAATGTATATCTGGTGCTTTGCAGTTGGTAAAGTTGTTCCTAACCCCTTCATTAAAGTGCAGGTAGGCTGTGCTTATACTAGACATGGACAGGGCTGGTTCCTTTCCATTTTACAAACGTGTAGCTTATGTGGAGTTTATTTATTCCTATGAGGACAGGTGAACACAAATTACCTGTGGAGGCTGCATTACAGCTGAGTACTAGTCATAGAAATTAATATAGAATCATGGGCTACGTACACATGTGCAATAATTATCGCTGGAAAATGAACGATTAACAGATCAACGATTATTCATGATTATTTTGAACGATCATATAGTGCACGATTCTGTACCTGCTGAAACTATACGACTGTTCAGAGATAATCCACCAAATATGTACACACACTAGATACGATCGTTTGAACGATGCAGGAAGTGACGTGTACCAGAGAAAGAGTACTGCAGAACCATCTGCAATCACTGATCGACCATACACACAATAGATAGCGAACAATCGTCGCCCAATCAGATCCGCCGAACGGTCGTTCGTTTCCAGCGACATTCTTCCTTCATCGGCTTAGTTGGCCTGTCTTTGTTCACTTTTTTTTTAACGATTATCGAACGATCGATCGTTAGTCCTTTGTTTACAAGGTTTTTTATTGAACGTGTGTATGTAGCGATGGGAGTCATTCTGCCATGGACCCGGCTGACTCCATAATACACACGTGTGCTGACACTCCATTCATTTTCTATGGCTAGCTGTACTTATCAACTGTATTGCAGCCTCCACAGCTATAATACAGCCGTTAGGAATTCAAATTGAAAGGAGCCAAGCTGTTCTCCAGCTAATAAAAAGTACATTTCCTACATTTTGCTGCTCAGTATTTTAGAAAATATTCTGAAATTTTTCCTCTGCTATAAATTTTAATAAATGTGTGTAAAAAAATGCCATAACGTTTTTTATTCAATTCTGTGATGCAGGTGCACAATTAAATTGTGGGACAAATGCAGCAGAGCTGTGCACAGCAGACAGCATATAAAAGAACAAAAGACTAAGATAAAAATAAAAAAGTGATTTCTGAGCAACATTGAATTATATTTAGGAATGTGTCTTGTAATTGCTTCCTGCTCACCAAATGATTGTTTTGTATTTTATTGTATTGCAAAGAGGAGGGAGAACAGCCAAAGAAAAAAGAGAAATGGCGAAGGAAGTGTTATACAGAATCTTATCTGCAGACCTGCATCTCTGTGATATCATTGTTGCATGTTATTCATGTGCTAGGATAATTGTTTTATTTTTGGTTAGAAAAACACATTAAAAAGCACATTTAGCAGCATTGGAGGTGACGGCAGGGGGTGAGGGCTCAGGGTCTCATGGCAACATCATAGTGCTGCAATAACATGCAACTCTGGCAGTGGGCAGGTTTATTTACTTGTAAGCTGAAGGTGGAAGAATACGCAGACAGATCTGTAGAAGCCGGAGTGGGGAAGAGCCACAAGAACCAGCAAGTAAGTGGATGCTGATAATAGAATATAAGTTTATTTAAAAAGTCACAGGGTCAATAGTAGAAACCCATGGCAGCCAATCAGCAGTCATTCTTGAACCTTCTCTAAAATTGATACTTTATCAAATGTAAGGAGATAACTTTATATATAATTGTTCTTTGAGCAGCCTAATTCAATAAGCCAGATAAACACAAAGGGAATAGCCATGGACATCACAAAGCAGCTGAATATGAGGCTGGCTGAAAAAAGCTTTGAAAATGACACTTTGGAAATTGAGCATTCAAAATGGAAGTCTCAGTATTGCCCTGGTGGGTATGTGCCAATGTAAAAATTTACCAACGGATAAAAAAAAGAGGGTTGTTTTATGTGTCTTCTAGACCAACAGTAAAAATACATCAATTTTTTAAATAAATGTTTAGGAAATGTCTTGTATGTGGTTTTTAATGCATGGCTTACATACAGCAGCACCGTGTTTTTGTTAATTGTCAATAGACCCAATGTGATCGCCAGATAGAAATTGACCAGTAGTTTGCAGAGGTTGTTCTGCCCTGCCAATTGTTTCTATTAAACTATCATTAAGAATTAATAG
Organism: Pyxicephalus adspersus; assembly: GCF_032062135.1. NCBI lineage: Eukaryota > Metazoa > Chordata > Amphibia > Anura > Pyxicephalidae > Pyxicephalus > Pyxicephalus adspersus. Next base: position 34,361,775 of record NC_092865.1, on the reverse strand, counting down.
ACAGATGTCATAGCAGTGAAAAACTGGCCACTGGCAGGACAACTTTAAATATCAAGGCTAGGCCCATGTTTGTTGGAGACAAATTTGGTCAGCAACAGGACAGTTTCAATTATGGATAATAGGCCTAAACAGTGTTTCTAACTTTTATAAATGATAATAAGGAGGTGTGGTGAATGTACACAATATTATTTGAGGTGTTTTAGGTGCACACTGCACATTTTTTTCAAAAGGGAAGGTGGAGCAGAAAAATAGCAGTTTAACCTAAAAATCAGCCCACCTCTGGCTCAGTAAACACTTGGATGGCATAAGCAGGTATGACCATGTTTTTACAGCTGGGCTCGGTGCCATCTGTGTTTAGGGGAACACAATAATCCAACCTGGGTGCTATACCTTCTCCCCCCCCCCCCAAGAACTATTAGATAGAGGCAGTCAAAAATCCTCACAGTCATCATTCATGACCAGCAGGATCAGGTCATCATCATCTAACGATGTATTCTCATCCTTCATTTGGAAATCCTCAGAATGTTTAAAAATCTCAACGCTCAATAATTAGATACCATTGGGGGGAGGAAAAGACAATAAAGAGCATTCCCAAGCAACATAAAATTGTTGCAACATTGGAACCATTCCTTAAAACAGCAACTTCTTTTTCAAGATTTTTTCACTGCCTTGCCAGTGCTTTCACATGGCTTTGTGACATGTTTTATAGGGTTGGAAGTGTAAAGCTGAAATGGGTTCAATAAATGGATACAAAGGGAATGTGGTTAACAATGTACAGATTTCTGTATTCAGTTTACGCTTCACAAAGGCCCTGTTGGGAAGGAAAGTAGATGCAGCCATATAAAGGTTAGTCATCTGCAACTAGTTTTTTATAGTTTATATTTTATTATATGGATTCCCTTTATAGTAACGATGACTATGATTTTTCAAACCATTTTGGTAATGTATAATCTTAACATTTAGCTGACAGATGGAGGCAACTCATGAGACTGAGATGAGACGATGGGGTTGTCCAAAGCCAAAGCAGCGCCAGAAGAAGTGTGAAAGTGAGGGGATGAGATCACTTTCAGAGACACCCATGCTTCTTTGTTCCCAGCGCATTCAGGATCAAGGTCTGAGACGTAAAGCTGTTTCTCAGGACAACATCAAACTAAGAACCTATTCCCGACCTAATGCCATGGAAAGCAGAGCTAATGACCCAGATCTTGATCTACACCCAAAGCCTAGTCGACGCTTTTCAGAAGAAGAAGCAGAACGCGTCATCAAGTCTATCTTGGATGAAGAGCTAAAGGACTGTGGGTATGATGCCAGCACAAGCCAACACAGAGCAATGGAGCTTGCCGAGTCAGTAAAGGCAGCAGTGAGAGAGCTTGGGTATGAGAGGTACAAACTTGTCTGCTTTGTTGCAATGGGTCCGGTATCACAAGGCACTATATGCTGCTGCAGCAGAAGTGTGTGGAGTCCAAATTCAGACACATATGCAGAATACCTGTTCCGGAATCATTCTCTCTTTGCTCTATGTGTTGTGTATGCTGGATATTATGAATAACACTATATACAGAATGGGAGTTTGGAGAACAGCACAGCTATTTCGAGAAAAATGCAAGAATAAAAATGAAATAAATTGCAACTATTATTCCATATATGTGGTGACTGCAGTTTTAGCACAAGAGCCCCAATTGGGGCAATGATGGAGACACTGCTGCTGCATATTTGGAAGATTAGAAAAAACATTATAACGTTTACATATCAGATAATACTTTAGGTCAGTATAGCATCAAATAAAAAAAAAACTGATAAAAGTTTAAGCTATGATGAAAAATAATGTGTCAGCCATAGAGTAAGGCTAAACACAGAATAAACTGACAGCATATATCTTAATATTAGAACTCACGATAGCAGGGATGGTTCATCGACTATATTTTACAAATACAAATGACAATACACCATCACTCAATCTCACTGATAAACCTTATAAAACAAAACGATCACTCTCAGAGTTTTCCCTCACTAAAATTCTATTTTAAAATTAAATTCTCTTTTGATGTACATATGTAAAATAGATTTTATTGATTGTAGATGAATTGAATAAAGTTGATATATGAGCCTATTACTTTGTGTGCTAATTTTATTTTTTTTATGTAACGTTCACTTATTGCTAAGTGACAAGAAAACCTAAAGTTCACTACTCTCATTTAGGGAGGCTCAGGACCCCATGTATGCCCAAGAATGTAACTCCTCCAGACCTACATCCATCTTTCTATGCATTCTGAAATTTTCAAAACTCCTAAGGGTCGACCCACTGCTTGCACTGGTGCTGTGGGCTCCTAAGAGAAGTGCTGTGGCAGGTTGCTGTGATTTTTTTAGGAAACTATGAATGGTACCCCACAAGCCCTTCCCAGCAGTCATGATTAGCTTGCATGAAAAACACAAAAAGTCCCAAATGTGGAATCGGTAATTTTAATATAAAGTATGTAAAAAAAAAAAAGTTTACTTCTGGTGAAGACTGTTAATTTTGTGGAGGAGGCAGATAGACTCTGCAAGTATAGGGTGATAGTAAACCTCAAAAATACTCAATATACTGCTACCTTTCCCAGTGCTCAGTATGGATCAGCTATGACCCAACATGCAGTTATGATGGTGGAATATGTAGATCTTATAACCTCCCTGGACACTCCTATATGGTGGGTGGCAAACATGCCTTGGGAGGGTATTTAATGTGGCCACACACATTCACAGATAGACCTTACATTCAGTGCAGGCTTATAACACACATGACATCAATGGTGCAGCTCAGAGTGCGATCTGCAATGTGAAGAAAGCAGTGCATGTAAGAGCAAACTAGAAGTTCAGAGCAGCAAGAATAAAGTCAGATGAGTGTGTGGAATTTGGACACAATAAAGCAGGGGTGTCAAACTCTGGACTGCTGGCCAAATCTTGCCTCCGACGTCCTTTTTTTTGGGCCCCAATGGAATCCTAAATATATACTGCAGTTGGCCCACCGCTGCATTGAAATAGTGCCGCTACTACAATACCCTGCACTTTTGCTGTACTTTTCCTTGGTACTCCAAGCCATGGACTTGAATGGTTGGATTTTCATAGAAGATAATTGTAATTATTATTGATATCCTGTGCAAAAAGGTTACTATTGAAATTTAACCCAGAAGGCTACAAATAGAGAAAGAGGCATAATGTTTATTTTAAACAAAATGTAAAAAAAATTTGTATGCCTCTTTTTCTATTATAAGCTTGTTCCAGATTGAACGTGAAGCAACACCTCTTTGTTTGCATATGAAAAGGTTTTATATCTAATGAGAAGGAAAAAAATGTTATATAAATTTCAAGGTTGGCCGGCCACTTTGTCCAAAATTTGATTTTGGCCCACTATGCATTTGAGTTTGACACCCCTGCAATAAAGAAAAGTTAAGCAGTTAACATTAAAGTGTAACTATAGCTCCACAATTAAAAATAGCGAGCAGGCAGGATTTTCATTGCAGAAGGGACAGGTGATGTCTCTTTTGCAATAAACATACGTACCTGCCTGATTGCAATCCTTTATTTTAAAGTACACTGAGCTGCACATGTGTGTAGGATGCCGGGATATGCTGAGTATCCATCATCCCTGGGGCAACCGGGGCTGAATGAACTGCCATTGTCATGCATTGGAATTGCATAATCCAAACCAAAAGATCCAACACTTGTGCCCACAACGAAGAGAGGACAGGTGAGTATAATAAAATAATACATTGTAATCAGGCAGGTAAATTTATGTTATTGCAGCAGACACATTACCTGTTCCCTTTACCAATAAAAAGACCTGTCTGCGTGCAATGTATTTTATTTTTTAAGGTTTGGTTCCACTTTAAGTGTATTCTCATAAATAAAGCACAGCTAGGCAGCTTTGTGCTGTGTCGTAAAATAGATTTGCTATGTGTAATAAATCCGCGAACCAGCATTTGTGCTCAGCAGCTTACACTGCTGTTAGAATTAGTGGTCTAAAGAAGGACTACATGGCCTAAAACTTTTCTCATTTGCTGCCATAAAACAAATTTAAGTTCTGCCACCATTGTCTCATGGATCATAAGGAGAATATACATCTATCACATATCATGCTACGAAACATATTATTTATACATCCTCAGATAATATTAGCCTATGGGGATATATGAAGTCACATAGGATCTGATTAAGTATAAGCCGGTGACGTCCCAGCTGTCACACTATCTATGTTCATGCTATGACGGCTATTTTCAGCTGGCCACGTGTCACATTCAGATGATGGGTGACATTCCTTCATCCCCAGACTGAGCACAAGGTCTGTAGAGGTTTCCCATAGAACTCCTAGGTCCCTCTGATACTATTTCAGGATATTTTCATGCAAAATGTTCACATTCTATAATATTACACTGGATGGGTCCCTGGAATTCTCTCAGAAGTATTGCTGTGTGCTTTGAATCTTCATAAATAGGTGATTACATTGGTACATGGAAGTTACCACACTACAGCGGGGAACATGCGGAGATAAAATCAATCTGGGTAAGTTACAATGAGAAACAAAATGTATTCGTAAATTACTTTATAATGTTCAGTTCAGCAGTAATCTATAAATCATTGTGGAATATTTATATCACACAACAGCCATATAGCAGCACATTTAATATGGATATTATTTTTGTTTTTTTCTTCAATATTTTGTGTGGATTTACTTTTTGGTTGATGCATTTGTTTGACAGAAATATAATAGCATATAGTTTTTTTTTTAACAGCATACATTATAAAAGAAATGAAAACAAATATCCATGTTCTGCATCAGCAAATAACCGTTGGAGGTCCGTCTACTAAAACGTATCTGATTGGTTGCTGAGTTTGTCTTCGATACTTTTAAGCATAAAAATAAAATAAAACAATGCAAAGCAGAACCATAATAAATGGGAAAAATATTATTTTATGTTTTACCTGTATAATTTATTAAAGGGAAAACTCCCCATTCAAAATATGCAAGCAGGATTTCTTTTATTGCAGTGACTCGGTCAATTATGATGGTCAAAGATCAGGAATCCGAAAGAGAAGAAGATGGTGTCTGCTAAAATATAGGGACAGGATAATGTATTTAAAAATTTGTGATCAAGCAGGTAACTTTACTTTATTACAGAAGGAATATCACCTATCTCTTTTGTAATAAAAGACCTGCCTGCTCACAATGTTTTTAGTTTTTAGCTTTAGTTCTACTTTAAAGAGGAATAAAATAACCTATAAATTCATATAATAGCTATGTTGTAATGTTAGAAAAAAACCTTTAAAATGTATTCAGCAGATATCATTTATACATATAATTTATTAATATATATACCATCCCTTCTGCAAAAAAAAAAGCTGCCTGCTCACAAAACAACTACTTGCCTCATCTCTGGTGCTGTTTCTGAGGATTTAATCATTCTACAATTTATTAACATTATTACCATCATTTCTGGGTTGTAATATGACCCCCAAACCAACTTTCTGGAGTCTGAGGACCATTGGATAAGCTTGGGACTTACAATGGCTTTCTCCATGAACAGTATAATGATGTGGAGAACAGATCTGACATCATCAAGTCAGCTACACTCTCTGCATTACTGAGGACCTCTCAGTCCTAGCAAGAGGACAAGGGGACTTTTTCTGTCACATGACCAGCTTGAATCCTTTTGAAAAAAAGTAGGAGAGGGGTAGGACTGGTTTGTGTGTGTTCATGGGACTTGGGCTTTATAAGTATCCCTAGTTGCAAAGAAAGAATGCAAAATGTGTTAGGCTTTAGTATGTGTGCCTAAAGCAGTACACATACTTTTATCAATACAATATTCCAGGGCTTCTATGGCACCCACATAATCCTTAAAGTAAATTGATAATATATACTGTGTTTACAGAGGCATTCTTAAGCACAGCTTGGGGAATGAAGAAGCAACATGGACACTGTGGTGTGTGTTGGGTCCATTTCTAGCATCAGAGCTTTATGGGAAATCCGAATACAGAAGCACCAAGAGGAGCTAAAAGCCCAGAAGGAGCGCAGAGGAAGGAAGGCAGTGGGGGAGTAAGTGACCAGAATGTTTTACTTGCACTTGCACATCATACGTTTTTATGTAATTAAATCTGCCCATGATCTTACCAGTTACTACTTTTCTATGGTACCCACATTAGGGTCCAGATGAAGATAGTAAAGTGCATTTTTTTTTACACTCCCCCTGTTGCAGGAAAGGGTAAAGGAAAGGGTAAAATGACCCTGTGGTAGTTAAAAAGCCAGAACTGGGTAACACAAACTGCAGCTGTCCAGGCCTCTGCTCAGTATTCTGCAGCCCAATAGCCCACCTTAAGACCCCCTAAATGTTCCTTGGGATGACAAAAAACATATTAGAGAGATATACCTTTTAATATTTGCGATTGCTTTTTCATACAGTCATGGGTTGGGGCACAATGGTGTCCAAGTTTAATTTCTTAATTACAGAAAAGTGAGGTCACTAAACTAATTGTGATATCTGACAAGTGTGTATCAGTTTAGGAAATGGCAGGACAAAATTACAAAAAACCAATCATTCATATTTATGTATTTTATATTAAGCTGCTCTCCTGAAGTTCAAGATTAATTATTTACTTATCATATGTTAACCACAATGGAAAACAGTGTTTTGTGTTCAGACTCTTCAGTCTTTAGTATTTATTTGTAGATTTGTGTTTTGTTACTGACAAACAAATACAGTGTAGACTTTTCTGATGACCAGTGCTATACAGTAGTCATACGGCCATAAACAGTGCTATATTAGATTGTAAGCTCATTTGCCACCCCTATTTAATGTACGACACTACATAATATGTTGGCCCTATATATATACTGTTTAATAATATTATTAATATAAATAATAATAATCATCATCAGGGTACAATGCTGTTTAATAAGTACCATCTACTCTCCAATGCACATCTTGTCTGATCTGATGAATTATGACAAAGTTAAATACAATTAAAATGCAAATAAATTTATGCTTACATATGCATTCACTACTTTGCTCCTTCAGAATCTCTAATGTATGGGAGAGTCGTATTCAGTTATCAAAGCTAAAGGAGAAGATTTGCAATGAAGATGGAAGGCTGATTCTCAGGATTGAAAAGGAGGAGTGGAAGGTACCCTTGGCTTTAAAAGTGGATTTAGTTTACATGTAAAGATTTTTTTAAAAGACCTAACTATAAAATGCTCCACAAAACAATATTTTAAGGGGAAGAAGAAAGAGGGAAAATAGGGACCCAGGAAAAAACACAGTGTAGCAATCAGAACTGTACATGAACACCAATATGGTCATCAATCTGTACTTATGTCTGCTTGGTTTACTTTTTCATATATCAAGAAGACTTTTCTTTAAAATATTATGATGCTTTCATCACTTTTGTGGCATCTAAACCAACTTCTTCAGGCTAGGCTTAGACCTGAATCACTAAAAAGAATTCTTGTGTGGTTGCCAGTGACTGGCACCCTGGCAGGGCTCAGCTGCCTGTACTGCAGCACCCGTTCTCAAAGAACCAGCATTTGCACAATTGACAGCAGATAACAGTGAGCGGTACTGAACGCCCCATTCATTCTCTATTGGGCTGCTGAGGGTGAAACGCTATATGTAACATCTCACCCAAGTAAGCGATTCACTGGCGTTAGGCAGAAGAATCTTCACCGCAACCTCACAGCTAATCAGAACAGAGCCCAAGTATTGTGTTTAAGTGGACTGATACAGGATTAAAATATCTGTTTTTCTTATTTTCTTTGCTAATTGGGTTAATCACTAATATATATATATATATATATATAAACCTACTCATCACATCATAGTTTTCCAAAATATATGTATACATCAAAACTTAACTGGCAGCTATCTTCACCCTAATTGACATGTATTGTATGACATGGTGTAACAGTAATTGGTGATCTTGGTGAAAGATGGGTACATAGATGGCAACATTAACCTATACTAGCAAAAACTGGTTGATGTGTGCCATGGTAACATGGAGTGTGGTTGTCCGATCATGAAAATAGTACAAATGTCCCCTAGAAAGAGGGACACTTAGCAGATATGACTGGGTGCTCATAAACAACAAATTATTGTGACACACATTTACATATCTAGCATTACTGTCCTTTGCAGTTCTCTAAATTTGATGCTGAAAGTCCTGCCTCTACCAGACGCAGGTCTGAACAGGTTGCTATATAATGTCCATCTTTTGTCATCACGTAAGTATTCCCTATGATGATGGAATGGTAAAGAAGCACTAACCCTACATTTCATACAATACTAGTCCAGAACTCCCCAGCTAACAAATTTGGTAACTCTGTTGGCAACTATTCTTATGCCTCATCCTCTGCTGGGTAGACATACCATCTCAGATTAATTCTATTGTGTTCATACTTCTGCAGACACTGCCGGCTTGCCTCGTAAAATTGTCACAGCTTCAGGAATGGCAGCTCCACCGCACCGGACTGACGGCCATACCCACATTCATAGCAAGCTTTAATAACCTTTTGGTCTTGGACTTAACTCGAAATGCTATTTCTACAATACCTCGAGAGATTGGTAAGTCATAATGCATGTTAAATGTGTAACAAGTACCTGCCGTATAGGAAATACATGCTGGCCTTCTTAATACTTTGGAGTGTTAGAATTCCTGATCTCTGTATATGGTAAAGTTCAATGACTTAGAAACAAGTGAAGCAAACCATTAGTATGAAAGCCAAGGAACTAGTTTTCCCATACTTTATGTATATCTCCTGAATTATACTATAATTATAACTTTTTTGTTATGTAAAAGTATAATTAAATATTAGCCTGTTGTGCCTGTGTACTGAATGTGTGTTGCATACTTTAAATCAGTTGACATGTATTGTAGGTAGACAGCACTAGTGGAAAGTGGCATTGAAGGTGGAAGTGGCATAGAATGGATGGAGCATGGAATGATGAGGAAATTACACTGGATTCAGTATTTATTTAAAGGTACACTAGATTTACTGCTAAGTTTATAAACAACTAAACTTTATAATCATTTATAGGCAGACTGACTAAGCTCCGAGAACTTCTGCTCAGCTACAACCGCATTTCTGAGGTTCCTGCAGAACTGGGAGACTGTGAGGGTTTAGAAAGACTGGAACTTGCTGTAAATAAAGACATTTCTCATCTACCAAACCAGGTAACCAAAGAACAAGCAAAAAGAGATAAAGACCATTTGTAGTTTAACCTCCTACTGGCAAGCATTTCACCTACAGAACACCAATATTTTTGTTCTAATCCAAAAAACGCATCAGTATGCTCAGTGGTACAAGAATAATTAAGTTTGTCCTAAGTATATCAATTTTATAACAATGATAGGCAATTCCAAACAGCTTTTAATCACTGAAAAAGATGAAATGATTGGGGCAACCCACCAGCAGAGGTTAATGTATTTAAATAGGTGGAACTGGATAGATTGCTTTGATCCATACTATTATTCTGCAAGGTTTCATTTTAAAGGTTTTGCAGAATTTGATAGTAAACTGTAAACTAACATGACAGTGTAAAGCCACCATAAGGGTGACAACAAACAACATACCTGAAGCATTTTTCAGCCTATTGAAAAAACTAATTGGGAATAGATGTTAAACCTTCCTTTTTTTACTATGAAGAGAAAATGATACCCATTGTGCTGCTACCAATTGGCACATAGATGACAATGGTGCCAATATTTTTTAGAAAGCAAACAGAAAACCAAGCTGGTCAACAGTTTAAGCCACTTCACACAGGTGACAGATTTGTAAGCATAATAAATATTAAAATTAAACTTTTTTTGGACTTTTTATCCATGAAAATATCTTGGTCAAATGTTGATCATAATTGGTAATTTCAGACAAATGTCCAAAAATGTTTTACCTGTACATATAATATACATATTTATTCTGAAACCCTCACTTTATCATCCTCCAGATCAGTAAACTGAAACAACTCACCCATTTGGATCTTAATATGAACCAATTCTCAGAAATTCCAAGGGCTGTTTTGGATCTTCCATCATTAGAATGGTTGGACATGGGCAGCAACAAACTGAATGAACTACCCAAAGATATAGACAAGTAAGTATCTTCTGGAAGTTGTGTTTACTAAATTACTACGAGCAGTGGTAGTTCACTAATTGGGTTGCTTTGAAAATTCCCTTTATTTTTTTCACAGGATGAAAACTTTACACACTTTGTGGCTTCAGCGCAATGACATTTCTGACCTTCCAGATTCCATTATTAGCCTGACAAACCTTAACACTTTGGTCCTAACTAGTAATCTTTTGAAACAGATACCACCTTGTCTGCAGAGCTTGCACAACCTCCGGTAGGCATGTTTTCAGTTGAATAAATCATTAAAAAGTAGGCTTTGAAGAAAAATTATATATACACACATATATTTATATACCAATTAGTATTCAAAGAGTAGTGAAAAATAAAATTGTACAAACGTGAGCTTTTGAATAAATGCTCAGTGTGAGTGCAGTGACATAATTGGATATATTGCAGTGTTCTCCCCAGCCCCTTTTAGCGGGGCACACCACCCAGCACTTTTCAGTAACCACCGGGCTATTTTTGGGTGTTACTGATAAGTTGGGTCACAATACAGGGTCTGCCACCAGCCTAATTTTTCTTCCTACCCAGCTTAAAAAAAATTCTGGGTTGGACACTGTATTGTAACATTTGCTAAAACTCATTACAGTTGTTTTGGTTAATACTAGCCTATTTTTTTACAAAAAAAACTTAAATTTACCCAGAAATAACAAGGAGTACTGGAACACTGGAAAAATGTCCATGTTTTTAACTTTATTCAATTTTCTTATTAGGTTTGTAAACTTCAGGGATAACCCATTAGAGCTTCAGATTACTCTACCACCCAGTGATAAGGAAGAAGAAGAGGAGGAGAGGGAGCTGTATGGCCTACAGTTCATGCAAGCCTATATCCAGGAGATGCTAAAATGCAACCACTTAGGTATGTGTCTAACAATAGTTGCAAGTTTCCACACAATTTCATTTTACTTGTTGAAATGAAAGAGGCAGCCATTGTCTTGTGACTTGATGCTTGGCTGTTTGTCCAGAGGCTGCTATATATTCTGACCCCGAACAAGTATGCAGATTACCAGTTTTGACTTAACTTTGCTGTCTACCTGCCTGTTCCAAGTCAGTGGTACAGTTCAGTAACTAGCATTTTCATGAGAAAGTTAGATATGACAGCAACAACAATGTCACAGTACAAATTTATTACAGTTATGATCCGAGAGGCATAAATGAAAAAAGCACATCTGGGTCTTTAGGACAGATCACAATATTAATTTACATGCATCATCTTTATCCTGCCAGCGCTCATTTTTATCTTTTCTTTTGTTGGGATTGGTTTGGAACTTTATAGCACGTGCAATACCTCATTGGGGTACAGATTTTTTTCAGGATTAGGATTTTAATATCAGTTCTAAAGGGAACTTGTGCCAAATTTTATTGACAGATAAACTGATGCTTATTGTACTTGTATGGTTTTGGAAACCATCACATTTTGGTAGCTAACTAAAAGTGCTTTTATCATTGTCATAATGTAGACACATTGTAAGCTTTTTATGGAAATTTTAGTGTGCTGTGCAAGGGTCTCCCTTCAAATACCTCTCTAAAGATTCAATTAAAAGTCCATCTTTGGAGGATGATGTAAAAAAATGGAAACCGTAGCAATGGTCATTTAATGTCAGGCTCCATACAGATGTTAGAATTATGTTGCTGGAAATTATAGTGATCATGGCAGAATCTAGATAGAAATCTAGATAGCAAAAGCCATTGTTTAGTAATCATTCAGTCTATATGCAAGTGTAATACGATCAAGTTGGTTAAAAAACATTCCAATAGACATGTGGCTTTTCCTTGTGTTTCACATACTAATCTAGATATCAACAATTATGGAGATTATAGATGTGGCAGTATGTTAAACAGTCAGGTTGGTGTATATATATATATATATATATATATATATATATATACACACACACACACACACACACACCCTAAAAGTTGCCTTTTTTAATTTTAGTTTCTTTGCTCATACTGCCACAACATTTCATTTGCACATAATCCTTGTATGAAGAAAAAGAAAAAAAAAACAATGCCAATCATAATGTGATCAGCAATGTCTGGATATACCAATATATAACCAATATGGCAGATGTTGATATAAATTGCCTCTATGAATTGAAAATCAGGAATAAATGCCTGATGCCCAGTTGTTATTGTTACTGTTTGTCCCTGTTTATTACATTGGCATGCAGGTCACTGATCTGAAACAAAAATACACAGTGATTTCTGACATGTATTAAAGCCAAAAAGGGTCAAGCAGCCAAATTTTTCAGCAAAGCTCAGCAGTGGCCCGGTCCATGTTTTTTCCGTTTTCAAAGAGACTCCTTCACCACTGATTTACAGGTAGCATTGTGAATTCAAGAATATGACACTCCTTTTTTTGTTTTTATTTGCTATTGTTGTTAGCTACTATGTCACCAGGCTCTCTCAGACCTTTGTGAGATATTAGCAGACAATACAAAGACTGTAAGGAAGTGCGCCCAAAACCAGCCTCACTGATGTTATCGAACAAGGCTGTGCTGGAAGCTTCAGCCTGTGACTGCAGGAAGCTGGGGGAGAGGATGACATGATACATCTGGCCATGTTACATCCCAGTCCATGCAACAACACCTGTAAATCTGGATAAAACATGGATTGTCTACAGCGGGTGGGAGAGTATGCACAATACATTTATTTTTTAATAATGAGCTAACAGTGCAGTGACAGGACCTACATCAGATGAGCCTGGAGAATAACCATGTTATGTATTTCAGACACCAAGCTGGATCCTCAGTGAAGCCATCAAAGCTGGATCAGCAGCGGGAACTTTATTGTACATATGCTCAGGATTTTAGAATTTCTTTAAAAGGCTTAAATGCACTGTGAAGAAAGAACTCATCAAGGCTGAGACTAAAAGTAAAATTAGAATTTTTTTACATTGTGGATGCTGTGATGGCAGTAAGAACAAAGACTTGTGAACTAAAATGTTTCTACATCAATTTAAGAGTCTGTGCTTTGCAGTTGAGGTACTGCGATCAAAAGTACATTCTCTAAGGACACTTCAGGCTCCGTATAGTATTCTAGGCTTGCATTGTAGCCCATACTGTTCAAGTAATCCAGACGTCCGTGATTTATTAACAGTTTGCAAAGACGTCCTAAATTCTCTCTTTCCTCAACAGTAATAGAAAGCCTGGAAACAGAAGAAAAGATAGCACTTTTGTACAGGTATACATATGTATTGCTTTGTTTCTGTAAAATAAATAAAATATTAAGTACATGTATAGGACAGTGTACATACCCTTGTATTCCTTCTGAGCTGCAGTCTGTGTTTTTCAGATCTATTTCATGTTCTTCTGCCTCTTCAAATTCTCTTTTCTCATTCTGGTTTAAAATTTGCTCAGAAATTCTAGAACCACATGTTGCCCAACTTGACATCCGCTGGAAAACTCCAAATTCCCTCTGTCCTAGTCCCAGCTTTTGGAAGAAATCTCTGCCCACATAGTGGTGCCAGTCACAACGGTGGTGACAACAAAGAGCAATAACAATCCCTTTAACGGGACAAAGGTATATTGATTTGTCTTCTGCATTGTCTGCATTCTCAAGTTTTCCAGTATGTATCTTGAAGCGCTTACATGGAGGTCCTTTCACTAGATTGGAGAAGTTCTGAACAAGACAGCGAAGAGCCAAATCTACAATTTAATATATGATTAAAGGTTCAGAATCCAAACCAGCAAAATGTGCATAAAAAAAAACATAAAATCAAACAGAGGTCATAAAAAAAGGGAACAAAGAGTAGAAACACAAGGGATCAGACCATAATTTTTTTTTTTATTTTTTTTTAGAGAAACCCCCCTGCCAGGGTAAGTAGGCACATGAAAACACTATGCAATATGCCGCTAATTTATTTCTTAATTTGCTAAAGTACAGATACACTTAGGGGTCTATTTATAAAGCACTGAATCTGTCATTGGTTTAGTTGTGTCATTGGCAGTAGATGATTCTCCACCAGAGAATGTCAGATTTTCTGCTTTATGACAGACCCTTAATTAAAACAGTGTGTGCAATTTTCCCTGCGAATAAGTTAGGTTTATAATGGTTACTTAACCATAAATTTAAATTAATATTGCTTCATATTCTGGGAAAAAATATTGTCACTTGCTACATGCTTCATCTTGTTGCAAAGCAAGAGTTTTTTTTTTGTTTTGTTTTAATTTTTACTGTTAAGGGTAGGTGTTAGTATAGAAGTAATATAAGTTTATTAGCATGAATGGTAAATGTTAACTCCTTATTTACTTGTATATGGCAAATGTAAAGGGTTCTGGCAGCAGGAATGTTATAATGTCACAGTTACTTTCGAAAGTTGTACGATTTACAGATCGATCACAGCCTGTCAATGAATCCACTGACCTGTTCCAGCTCCACAGAGGTGTTTTCCAATTCCAATGACTGGCAGTTGTTTCTGAACCAGGCTGGCAACACGCTCTAAAAAGAACCAATTACATATATTTTTTTGTGCCATCTTTTCACCTTCCTATCTCACTACTTCATATCTTGTCATTCTACTAACCTAAAGAAAGGTGCTGGATGTCAATATGCAGTCTCTCAAAAGTTGATTTTTTCTGTTTCCCATCCACCTTAGATGAAACGCATGATACCATTACCAGTCACTTCAATTAAACTGTCAAATCTATTATAATGTAATGTAAATCTGCAATAAAAATGGGATATTAAAAAAAATGTGGTTTGTTCAGGACAGTGTAAAAATTCTTACTTTAAATCTAGTTGTGGCTCTCTCTACCAGTAGAAAGTGGACATCATCAGCATCTTCTACAGCAATGTTCACCCAGTGGGATAATTTCCCTCGGCCTGCTCCGAACTCTACAAAGCAGCGAGAAGTGACCAGCAGACCCAACCTATCCAAATGACCCAAAATAGAGGCCTGTGAAAGAAAACACACACATACTGATGCTACACCAACTGATAAAGGACTCTTACAAGAAAGGAAAAATTGCTACCAATTAATAAGATAAACATTCTATAAGGTGGAGGTAGAAAAAAGGATGAGGTATATTACTTACCTACAGAAATCGGAAAAAAAGAGCAAATGCTGAGCACAAACAATGAGTCAGTGGTAGGACCCAAGAGTCGGGGATGCATGACTCTCACTGAAGTTGTCCAGATTTGCATACCTGTTGTTTGAGATGCTTGGAAGCGCTATCTCCATTTGCTGGGTCATTCAATGGTTCTTGTAATGCAGCGTGACATAATTTCCTGTTTGGCAGTGGTGGATCTAGACCTACAAGATTATGGTAACAAAACAAATTACTAAATGAATTTAGAATGTGTCCTAGTGGTTGTTGGAGTCATATGCAAGGTTCATCTGGAGAAACAGATCAATGTATCCTTTACCTTAACAAGCTCATTGTCTTTTTTTTTTTTTCTTCTCTGACCCAAGCTGTCTGCCACCAGCACTTTTCTTTTGTCTTCCAATAACAACTCAATTTCTATCCAGCCAATAAAAAATACCTTGGATTCTCTTAAGCTGTAACCACTAGGAGCCCTATGGCAGTGACTGGTGCTGCAGGGTAATAATCATCTAATAACTTATTCCTATGTAAAAACTCTGCTTTCAGAGTACAATCAATTTAAACCTGCAAATGAAAAAATAATTTACTGTGCTTGTTTAGGTTTAATTGTTTGTGTTGGTGATACTCCTGAAACAGCAACATGACACCCATTAGGTAACTTTTTTATTAACACTAACCCCTTGACTGCTAACCTGTCATGTGATAGTAAGAATGTTTGAAAAAGTGTAAATAAATGCAATAAAATAAATAAAAAAATGAATTATATTGAAATTGGGTACATAAAATATACGATGGACTCTTTATAAAGCAGGAAAAAAGATATTCACTAAAATATTCCCTAGTGAATAATCTTCCAGGACCATGTGTTTTATTTGTAGTAACTGATTATCCCCCAAGGAATGTTTTAGGGAATGTTAGATTCTCTGCTTTATAAATAGAGCCCAAAGAGCTCGTGTGTGTGTGTGTGTGTGTGTGTGTGTCTCAAAACTCACAATACACTTTTTATTTCAATACTTAAAACATGAATGGTTACAGGGTACAGTAGTGGAAATAGCAGAGAAATATTAGCAGGATCTCTGAAAGTGGAACTTTTTTGTAGTTTTGGATATAGGGAGATGAAGTTGCTGTTTGTCATCAAGGCAAATATAGTGAATCTTTATAATAACGGATACAACCAGTAATGATGCAGAAAAAAAGCTAAAATGTCATAAATGTACAGCTTTCACCAGAACAACAACCATCAAAGGTGGGAATTCCCATCACTCTGCTTGCACCTCAACTTTCAGTAAACTCCATACTTACCACTGGTGACCCTTCGTAGTGTTTCGATCAGTTTTTGCAGATCTTCTTTGGACAGGGAACTGAGGCTTACCTATAAAAACCATAGAAATATAAAAAAATCATGTAATCACTGGATAATCACCTTTATAATTGCATTTTTGAACTTTGAAATTTAATTTAGAACTTCCTCATTACAGCCCATTAGTGAAATAAGAGGTATCTGATCAGTTTCCTGACTGTCATGCTGACCATCTTGGTTCAGTAGTTTGATCACTGACCCAGAACAAACACAGGTCAAGTAATAATATTAATATTTAATATTATTAATAAATACAAGTTTTAATATATTCTCATATTAAAATAGAATAATTAGGAATTTTTGAGGTTAACTAAGAATTAAAAAGAGGTAAATAGAAACAACAATAGAGAAAACATGTGGTGTTACATTACCTGCCATTATTTGGATATCAAAAGTCACATTTTATATGAATGTAATGCTGTATTTATCTGATTTGTGGGGTCAGCTTTGTGATTCTTACTATCTTACCACACTATGAAAGCTTCAGCATCACCTACGTGCTAAACGGTATATGTTTAGCATGGTGCTGCTAATAAATTGTCCACTAATGAGTGAAAAGGGAAAATGCTAAACAGAAATCAGCACATCCGGACATTATATTTATATAAATATACCCAAAATTAGTATGCGTTCTATGCTTTGAAATACCTGTTCCTCGCAGGTGTGAATATCCACAGCACCTGAATTGATATTTTGCACATAAAAGACCTGGCAAACACAAAAGAAGTCATTATTAGCAAAAACTATACAAGGCACCATAACTGTATAATGGTTTAATATCTAAGGGAATCCACAGACACCTCTGGTCAAGGTTTATTTAGGGTGATAGCAATTGGACAGGTTATAAAAAACTTTTCTGATTACTACGGCTCTCCCTTATGATAGGCTGGTGTCACAGGTATCTGCAGTATTGCTTCCCCAGGTGCTTTGCAAAGGCTGACTATGAACAGTTGATTGAAGATTGAAGGAACAGATGAACAGCAATACACGTGTTCCAGGGGAGTTTATACATCAGCCATATTGGCAGATTATACCTGAGCTTTGAAATTCGTCAGAATAATCTCATGAATGCAGACAGCACCAAGAATACTGACCTGACAAACACCAACCCCACCAAACTCCATCTAAAACAATGTTGCCTGGACTTTTTGTAAAGTTTGCACTGCTGTTACAATGTTTAGTCTACTTACTGGTGGGGGCTTCTCCCTGGAATTGCATTTCTTAATGTGTTTTTGCAACTGGTCCTCAAACACTGTGCTAGGAGAAAAAAATAAAACCTATTTTAGGAAATGTATGTATAATGCTCATAGACAAACAGAATAATCAGAATAGTTCACACATCGGATCAGTGTTCTCCCCAGCCCCTTTTAACCGGGGCGCACCACCTGGCACTTTTCAGTAACTACCCGGCTGTTTTTATGTGGCTATTGAAGAGTTGGGTCACAATACAGGGGCTGCCACCCGCCTACAATTTCTTCCCACCCAGCTCAAAAAAATTCCTGGGTTGAGCACTGTGGATTATGATCATTAGGATACAGTGCAAGTGAAGACACCGGCATATAATGTATGGTAATCAGTCATCATACATCCACTGGGTCTGTGTGGCAGCTTCATTCATCCATCCATGGGGATCATATTATAAGGCTGCACTGGTGGACCTGATTTATTAAAGCTTTCCAAGACTGAAGAAGATAGACATGGGTGAAACTGGGTGATTCAGAAAACCTAGAAAGAATCTGGTCAATGATTAAAAACATTTACCAAATAATAGCAAATTATTTTTTAAAAATCCATTCCAGGTTTGCTGGATTAGCCAGGTTGACCCATGATAATCTATTTTCTCCCGTCTTGGGGAGCTTTAATAAATCAAGCCCGTTGTGTTCACGTTCCCAGCAAATCCAATCAGTTGAAGTGATAACCTCCAACAAGATCCATATAGCATCAAGAAATACATACAGCTCCCCAAGACAAGTCCAGATCTACCTTTATACCTTTGTTGTGCACTATTCAGAAAACAAGTGGGATCACATATGGAAGACTCACTGTTTGGGGTCCAGTGGACAAGGAATTCTTCTTCTTCCATTGGTTTCCTGCAATTAAATAAAAATATTACCAGTCTTTGTTTTTGGATTCTCCCAGATAATATAAAGGGAAATTCCCAATAGATCAGAGAGCCCATAGATGGGCCGATGTATGCAGAGCACCAACCCATCAGGATGGTCCCATGTGACTCAACCAACAAAATCATGCACCTGAACAAAAATGAGTATTGAAGCTTACCAGTCCCCGGATGTGGGTCTACATTAGTTTTCTATTTGTTTTATTTTTACCTGGTAATTCTGCAAGCAACACACTTCCTGTCCTAGGGTGACAACATTTATTTACTGTACTGTAATACTGTAACAATACAACAGGGTCGTCACCCTAGGACAGCACACCTCTCATCATTTCATTAGATTTACCTTTACTTCCTGTACTGCTGTCAAGGATTCATCCAAACAGGAAATTCTGCAAAACAGGGGCTCAGACAAATACAAATGTAATGGTAGTTTCAACCTTCCCCCTCTATTACTGGAGAAAGATTTATATTTCTTCCTGTGTTACTCTTACTAAGTTCCCTTGATTTCTGTCTGTTACAGTGTTGACACCAAGACAGGAAGTGAAGGTAAATCTCTTTTAACTGAGCCATAAAGAGAGGATAAATCATAACAAGGGCTTCAGCCATTCTCTACGCAATCCACAAAAGAGCAAAAACCTTTGACTTAAAATACATT
Organism: Pyxicephalus adspersus; assembly: GCF_032062135.1. Taxonomy (NCBI): domain Eukaryota; kingdom Metazoa; phylum Chordata; class Amphibia; order Anura; family Pyxicephalidae; genus Pyxicephalus; species Pyxicephalus adspersus. The sequence goes on along the minus strand of NC_092865.1, from coordinate 34,342,446 downwards.
TTAAAAGAAACAAAAAGAATCAAGTAATACAAGCTGCATATACGTCTTGCTGTCCACAAAACAGGAAGTAAGGGAAAATCTCTCTGAAGGCAGCACAGACAGAATTAAAGGGATTTTATGGTCAGGTATGGCCGTGCTACAACCTCTGTTTTGTCTTTTTGTATTGCAGGAGATTTTTCCTCACTTCCGGTCTAGTAAAACATACTCCAGCATGACAATCCACACTCATATACTGTTCTATATACCCAAATAATTACCTCCCCATTCTCTGCATGCTCACCACAGAACTTCTTCCCTTCTGATACAATCATCTTGCAATACCGTCTCTTCCTCTGCACAAAGTAGGCACATCTCCCTGGCAGGGGACCAGCAGCATGCTTAGCTTCCTCCTCCGGTACAGGGTTTACTTGTCCCTCAATAAACTCCATTATGTCCTACGTTTCTGTATGTAGTTCTCCCTGGAATAACCTCAAGCCCTACTTGCAGCCACTATCCCCTTCTTGTACACATCAACATGGATCCCTTTTGCCAGTTACAAAGATGGCTACTAATTGTGGCACACGTAATAAACGTAACTACGTAGAGTCCGGTAAGCCCCGACGTCACCACGTACAGGAAGAACGCAGCAGGCGGTTGATTTGGAAATAATACCGCGACTGCTTGAGGCGGCTAGAGAGACCGGGGCGCCGGGGAAGTGGGGGACAAGTGGATGAAGGGGGCGCCGTGTGTGGGCACAGACATAATAATAAGTGCCGAGGTGCTGGGCGGGAGCTGTGGTAGTAGGGGGAGCCTTTGAGGCTCAGGTGCAGACACACAGGCCAGGACGTATCTGTGGAGGCCACCGAACTCTATAGCGCACACACAAGCCGGGGCGCAGTATGTCTCAGGTCCAGGAATTGCTGAGCCGGGAGCTAAAGGTTCTGCTGCGAGGCCCGGACTGCAAGGAAAGGTAAATCTATCACCTGTAATATAATTTTAATGTGATATATACAACATAAAGGCAATCTCAGCCCAAATGAAATAAATAAATGTCCCTGTGACTGAGGAATCTCAGGCTGGGTTTGTGCCGACATACACAACCCCCGATCATCCCACAGACACACAGCCCTGATCTGTGTGTGTTACAATGTAGTGTCATTCATACCCCACATCACAGGGCAATACATATTATATATATATATATATATATATATATATATATATATATATATATATATATACATGCAAAGGTTGTATAGCAAGCAAAATGTTTCATGTCCAAACAGGACAGGTCCAAGTTGTCTCTCGCTGCCTCAGCTACTCCTCGGGTTGGAAACACCAGGATCATCCTCCTTTGAAATTCTTTATTCAGACCTGGATCCTTACTTTTTTCAATACTTTCAGTGCTCAGCCTAGAAAAGTTTTTAAGCTGGGTGGAAAGAAATTGTAGGCGGGTGGAAGCCCATGATTTGTCACCAAACTCTTCAGTAACCACCCAAAAACAGCCGGGTGGTTGCTGAAAACTGCCGGGTGGTGCGCCCAGCTAAAAGGGTCTGGGGAGAACACTGACTTTTATATCTCTACACCCCTAACTGGAGGGACTCTCAACCCCCAGTTATGGATGGATGGATAATATACAATTATCAACAACACTGCTGATTCATCAAACTATTTACCCAATCAGGCCAACAAATACCTCAATAACAGCAACCAAAATGACTTCATTGACTTTTTCTGCTTTATCATCACACTCTCAAAGATTGCTGCTCATCACTTTCAAACCGTAAAGTCTTCAAAATACTAAACCCCTGTACCTACGGTATAACCTGTTTTTTGAATTTTTTTTGTCTGAACCTGAATTTTTTGTCTAGCACCGAATTGTAACGGGACTGGTGATATGATATGTGACTATGATATTATTATTTATAAATCAATAATATAGCAACACATTTTTAATGGGTTTTTAAACAAAATGAGCCTCAAACCTTTCTTTTCTATGTTTCTTTATTCACATACACACTGCCATGCCACAACATGTATTGGAGCAAGGAAACCCATAGAGATGTACCTTGTAGATCCCCTTAAATTCAGTGCTCAACCCAGAATTTTTTTTAAGCTGGCTTTTAAGAAAAGATGCTTCTGTAATGGACTGGGCCCTGTTTCCATAAGATCTTGCTGGATTTGTGTTTCACGGCATTCTCTCTGAAAGGACGGGATGTCATGTCCAGTAATGCAGAAGATGATTAACTATTTCTAACCTTTTTCTTTTTGCTTACATTTCTTACCAAGTGTTGATGATTTGGGAAGGAGAAGGGATGCATACAATGTTAATGGGCTTTTGGTTGTAGTGGAATGAGATTTTAATATTTATTTTACCTCCCTTATAGATTGTAAATTTAGCCACAAAAACACTTTTGTTTGCCTCCCCTACCGCTGGGTTGAACTTGTACACATAGAAGAATAAAATACCTGTGAAATACTACATCGGAGTACATCTGATGTGCCTTCTTGTCCTTCTCACTGGCCCATGCCAGATTTATTATTATGGGGAGCTACACAGCCTCTGCTGCAAACTCTCGTGGCTGGTCCTCTTCTTTTTCTGTGAAGAGATTGTATATCCTCCATCCCAACAGTAGATTGCCTTCCCATTTTTCTGTGCACGGTTGGATGTTGTTCAGGGAGAGTTTGCAGCTGTGGCCATTCGATTCCCTGTAGATTGCACATCATGGTTCTGGCGGGAATGTACACACAACGTTGTTCTTTTGATTCTCTCACACCAGGGTCACATCAGCTTTTAGTATTTAAATAGAACATGTCAGGATATAATTGGAGCTGCCATTACTGAAGGCACATACTTAATCCATCTTAATCATTCCCTCATTCTATAGTGGGTCACTAAGCTAAAACAAACATGCAGCCATTGAAGTGTTTTCATCCCTAATACACATGTTAAAACCAGATCTGTAAGTAGTGAAGTAAGGATATATGTGACAGCTCCCATATATCTGTCCTGACATATCTTATGATTTAAAGGATAAGTGTACTTTCACCAAAGTACTTTTGTCACTTTCCCTTCACTTCCCCAGCCACAGCTTCCATCTATTGTTTCTAGAGGTTGCCACTTCTAACTTGCCATTTTAAAAGCGCTAGTTACCTGTGATGGTCGCCACCTTCCCTGAATTTATTGAGTAAACCCAAGCAAGTATAAAGAAAAGCACTTCTACTTTGACTTTCTTGATATATTTATTCCAGTTCAGTAAAATTACTGAAACCAGAGAGTTGGCATAACAACCACATAACTATCCTTTCCACAAGGGTTTCTAAAATGGCAGCCTCCATATTTTGTTTACTTAATTTATGTTTGACCTGATGCGTTGTTCCTGTAAACGTTTCTGCATGCTATAGATTGGTGCTTTTTTTTTTTAACAAGTTTCTTAATGTCTTCTAGGCGACAGAATGTCCGTATCTGCATTGAGCTGCACATATCTTCCACTCCCATCCATAAAAGGGTTTGTATACGTTGTCTGTGATCTAAAGAAATCCTGTTAATATTTGCAGAAAAAGAACCAATTAATTTGTTTGTACTATGTCTGGTAGAACAACTTTCTCATCATTGTACAAATCACATCTCCACTGTCTCCACTGTGATAAAAATACATATATTTTTTATTATTGTTTAGTAAGGGCCACTTACAGGCTCACGGGGCCTTTGGGACCTGAAAGGTAGGTATATATAGCTACATACAGCTGGGTAGCTGGGTAAAATGGAAATAAAATTGTATCTGCACATTTGAAATCGACATATATTCAGACACTGGTAACTGTAGATTCTCCAGTTTTCAACTTAGGTTTCATATATTTAAATAAAAGTATTATTCATCAAAAAATGTTGGAATTAAAAACCTGAGCTAAATTTCCCACCAAAGCTAGAAGCAAAAACATTTGGTTTGTGCCATACATTTGGTGGAGTCTGTTTATTCAGATGCTGCTTTTCAGAGTTTTATTTTATGTTTAATTCTTATCACTTCTATGACGTAAAGAAACTTCTCTCTCGGGAAAAAAATATAACTTTGTAAATGTGAAGGGGATGGAGGGAGTGTAAGAAGACCTACAAAAGAAGACCACTTATACTTCCTGGGCCCTCTCCCCAAATGACCTACTTTTAGTAGATGAAATTGTATATAAAAAGGAAAAAGTTAGAATTCTATATCTCTTACTACAACCCTCCAGATCACTAGTGGTGACATCGCTGCTCCTTCTGGCAAGTAACTTAAAGCAGCCAAAAACTCTCAAAAAGACTGGTAATGGACTGAAGTGTCTGCTTGCTAAATTTTAAATACCAGCAGAACCTGTGATTTATTTTGTAGACTGGTTTAGCAAGATAGCAAATTGTCAACAAAAATAACAAAAATTCATATGTACGAGTCAAGTAAACAAGGGAAATTATTTACCATTTTTTTTTGTGTGTACACCCACAGTCTTTGAAAGCACAGATATTACCTTGTAAAAGTATCAGTGACATCACATAGGTGATATATCACATAGTGAGCATAACTATGGGGGAGACCCAGCAGACCCCCCCCCCCCCCCCCCACACACACACACACTACAGGCTTACTTCAGAAAACTTTGAGGGGCAGAATTCAAGACAAGTCACTAGGGAGAGCGTGTGCAACACTCACTGATCAGTTGTGTAATGTTATATATGAAGTTTTAGGTCTTGTCTCAACTTTGTTTTGGTCTTCTGTAACTCTATTTCCTTTCTACAGGATTTGGTTGTTCGGATGACAGATGATAGCGATCCTTTCTTTCTGTATAATCTTGTCATTTCTGAAGACGACTTTCAAAGCCTGAAACTACAACAGGGTCTGCTGGTAGACTATACAGCTTTTCCTCAGAAGTTTATTGACTTGCTGCATCAGTGTCTTAATGAAGAGACTAAAGATGCACCAAGGTAAGGAATTGGGTGATGTCTGATTGACTTGGCTGCATGCAAATAACACACTTCAATCCTTGGGTGGCTACATCTGCCATATTTTATCTACAGTTATTGCCCAAACTATCAAGCATCCATCTCCATTTTATAGGGTGATGGAATTATTAGTTTCCAGATGAATTTCTTTCTGTTTAGCTCACCAGAACAATCTAGCACACAACACCTCCGCCAGGATTAGCAGGAATGTTGTGTACTTGCTAAATGTTCTTGACCAAAAAATAAAAAAAAAATTCAGTCACCGCATCTAAGGATTTTGGTTTGAATGTTTTGATAGCCTTTAATTAGGTAAATGCTTTACATTATATGGATGCTTTTTCATTATTCATTCCATGTTGCATCTGGGGATGTAAAATCAGAAATTGTATTAACATGATCTGTATTTTCAGGTTCCTTCTACAGTTGTCTTATTCAGGCCTGGTCTTGGGTAGTTCACCTGCTCAGCTTGACGTGGTTGAGACCAATTCATTTAAGCACCTGACACACCTTTCCCTTCGCTTCCAGCCTGCAAATGACGTGGAAGTAAAGACATACTTGGCTACATGCTTGAGATGCATTAAGGTAAGGTATCTCTCTCTGAATTTATCATAAAGTTGATAGATCTTGCATTCAGATTCATCGCATTTACTCCTAACACTTTGATTTCTTTTTGCGCAGGAAGAAAAATGCGTGTTACAGCAAGCAATGAAAAAAACAGAGGAAGATCTGAGCCGGCAGCTAATTTGTGCTCAGCAGGTCGGTATTTTACAGAAACAGTTCATGTATTTAGAAAATAGTAAATATTTGCCATACATATACATGAGTCCTTAAGAGCAGTGGAAGAGAATTCCCATTCGGCAAAGCAAGAATAAAGTATAAACTTTTTAGGGCCAGAAACCCTCTGTTAGAGCTTGCCAACGCTTGTTTATCTGAGAAAACTTCACTTTACATGTTGATCAACACCAAGAACGTACAGAGTGATCTATAAGCTGGAAAGAAAGTGGACAGACTAATTTGATGTCAGTAGTAACAAACAACTTCTACACATTCTTTGACTATTTTGAGGATTTTAAACCCTGAAAAAAGTGTCTTCAGAAGCTCATTAAACTTTATTTTTTTACAGCTTTGTTTTAGATATGGTCTTCTATAATTTTGCGTACTTGGTGTTTAGTGGAGAATTGCTTAATAAACTATCTTTAACAATGTTTTTCTCCATGCAGGCTTTGTCTGATAAAATTAATGAACTGGAAAAATTGAAGAGTGAATCTTCTCTCAAGATTTCTGGACTTACCAGCCAGCATTCAACAGAGATGACAAATGAAAAAGAGAAGGCTCAGCAGGTAAAACGAGTCCTATGAGATTTATTGTGTTTGAATGCCGCTGCCAACTTCTTGCTGCTTTTCTCTTCTTTCTTCTGAACCTCAGTCATCTTGATTTGGCTGGGCCAGGATCATGCAACTTCCACATTGGGCATACAGGAGTTCATTTAGTCCTGACAGCTGTAAGGGAAATGAGGATGTGCAGGGTGTCTCAGCAACCAAAACAAAGCTGTGTATGCAGGTTGGAAGGAGGAATTACGCAAGTACGAATGCTTAATGCAGAAGGGACATCACCTGTCTCTTTCTGTAACAAAGTTCTGCCTTGTTGCAAGGGGAGTTTAAGCAAAATTAGATTCAGTACAACTCTGGATGCTTTTTTGTTGTACATTTACAGAAATTTTACTGTTACAACTGGGGTAGTAGGTAGACTGCCATTGCCAAATTCCTTTTGCAAAGAGCAAATTTTTTCGCTGTATCTTGATTTAAACTAGACTTCAACTAGCAGTTAATCAAAGCTGCTATTGCTGAACATCAATCTTTAAAAAGAAAAAAGTAGTGCTTCAGAATGCCAAGCAAGCAGCATTTTTTAGAACTAGGTCAGTAATCGCAGCTTATAATATTTAATTGTTTAGGTTATGTATAATATTTTTAGTCACTGATCATGAACTGGTATGCAGCCAGTCAAAGCAGTAAGTAAATAAAATGATATAAAAATACCATAACTGCTTTCTTAACAGTGGACTTAACACAAATATTCCACACCGATTCCTTCTAATCACAAACTGGCACACTTTTTTGTTAATGTGCGAATGTAAACATTTAGGAACATTTATTTTTACATGGTTCATTTTTCCAGGCTTATTCTCAGCTACTTCAACAGTATGAACAACAAAGGAAAGAGTTTGAAAGCTCACTTCAGAGGAGCACACAGCAGCTACAGAGCCGAGTGAGCGAGCTTGAACATTCCAATAAAGAACTTCTGGAAAAGAGATACAAAGCAGAATCTAATGTCCGAGAGCTCCGAGCAAAGTTCCAAGGACTGGAAGAGGTAAAAAGTTCAGATTTTAAATGTGTCCTTTAAATTTTATTAATTATCTGCCTAATACTTAATCATTGGAAATCAAACTATATGCTTTTTAGGAGGGGCAGGGGTTCTGTCCCATTTTTACTGTCTGCCTTTCTTTTTGACCAAGCTGGTAAAGGGTTAATTTCCTCTGAATAGTACATATTTTATATTAACAAATACGCAACTACATTAATTTGGGTCCAACTTTAAATGGTAACTGCAAAATCTGCAATATCTTGGGTCTGTTTTATTTTTTTTTAGGAATTACAAAGAGCACAGCAAAGAGTATCTTCCTTGGGTAGAGAGAACAGCACACTGGATGCAGAGTGTCATGATAAGGAAAAAGAGATGAATCGTCTTCAGACTCGGCTTGCTGTTCTGGAGCAGGAATTGAAAGACAAGGATCAAATAGTGCAGAGAAGTAATGAGATCCTCTCAGCCACACAAGAGCAAAAGGTAAGTGCCTAAGAGTACAAAATATATACGTTACAAGAAATGAACGATTTGTAACTGGTGGGTGTTTTACAGAGTGGATTAGAAGTGAGCACAGAGAACAAGCAGGCACAGATAGGAAAGTTGGAAGCAACTATTCAGTCCTTATCTGCAGAGCTCCTCAAGGTGAGAACCAGTGCAGTATCCTTGCTCAAGTGGTCCATATGATACGAAGGATTATGGGTTGTACAAGAGATGAATTAATGTGAAAAGTTGTTTTTAATTCTTTAACTTTAATAACACACAGAGATAAAAACACATTGTGATATCACTAAATGTTTTAGGATCCAGATATGTGATAGTATTCAACTAAAAAGCAGCACTACCATCTCAGTGTATATGCATAGGACAACTATGTAAGACGATGGCCATTTCCATTAGCAATCATGAATCTTTGTCTTTCCAAAGAAGGTGGTGGTTGGTCTTCCTTCATAAGTACTTTGACCGCTTACCTTTCATACATCTTAGTGCAGGGAGTAATATTTCAAAAGCTATGAACATGTGCTCAATATTTGTCACTGGAAACGCTTTAATAATCCTTTTTTAAGTGGCTTTCTATCAGTAGTGATTGTGTAGGCACCCAATAATAAAATCTAGTGCGTAAGAAGTTTAACTCGACTGCAACTAATGTTGCAGCGATTAACAGATACCCATCAAACCTCTTTGCACCCTGATTGTCCTCTAGGGGGACAATAGGGATTTCCTTTTTCAGTATTAGCCCTGGTGCACTCTGTTGGCATCCACATTTATAGACTAAGTAGGAGACTCTGTGTTGGGGGATCAGTTGATGCAGGTATTGGTGGACAATGTATCTGTAATGGTTTATGCCAATGTGGTTGAGTTGGATACTAACCCTTTCTGAAAATTGATGAGTTTTAAAACCTAGAATATGCCGCTTGATTAGAAAGTTGCATCAAAATCTCACATATGAGGAAAATTCTTCCACTGAGTGGCAGAAAGAGGAGCATTCCAGAATAAAAGGAAGGGACAGAATTTGGTGCCAACATTGAAACATTCAACTGGAGCTTGTAAGAAGCACAGAAAAACCAAATACAATTTTGCTCCTTTTGTTTGGCACCAGAGATGCTGGTAAAATTAGTAAACGGCTATTCCTTTTTAAAGAAAAAATATGTGCCTTTTTTCTCTTTGGGAATACTCCCAAATCAACTGACGAAAATAGTAGAGATTAGGATGAGTGACTCACTGTCAGTGCAGTAGAGGAAGGGGGTTCTGTACCAGCAAATGCTGCAAGGAAGGCTGCTATGTGAAGGATCAAGCTTTGCATTCACTAGCTCCTTTCCCGGGTGCTGTCAGCAAATCCTGGCTGTGAGAGAACAGTGGGAAGAATATAATTGTGGTAAGGGCATGACCATACCTGGCTGCCAGCTGGTACAATGCACTGCCCAGTTTTAGGAACAAATAGTCCAAAGGCAGACCCAGTACAGAAATTCAAGTTCCCCTTCAGAAAAAGTGAAACGCCTTGATTTGAGGAAGTGACCCAAACCCAGCTCTCAGAGGTATAAAGGGAAATCTTCCATTCTGCTAAAAAAATCTTTATCCAGCACAGAGTACCAAGCTAGCAAACTGCCAGCCCTGATTAAAAAGGAAATGTTCAAAGTGCCCTGGTACAGCTAGTTCAACAAGGGAATATGCTGTGGTAGTATTTGAAAGAAAATGTTCTGTTTCCCTTATTTATCACCTTTCTTGAGAACAGTATTCCTGTGGGAAGGAATTTCCAGGAGTCTTGGTCTGACTTTAATGAGTCCTGTAATAACTGGAACACAGGTTGGTATCCTGCCAACTGCAGGACCATTGACCACACCAGTATACTAAATATACTGGGATAACCTGTCCCTGTTTTCTAACTGGAGAGATTTCCAGGATTCCCAATAGCCACTGTAACGTTTGATAGTAGAAATAAAAATCTTTCAATTTAGGCCAAATCAGAGTAGAAGGGAAGGAAAAATCAATTCTCTTTAGGACAAGTGGCAATATTTTTATGGGAAGGGTTAAAACCCTTCTAGCATTTTTGGTCCTTATCCGTCCTGTGGGTGACCCTATAACCCTAGCTTGCTCACTCTGTTATGGCAAACCAGTCCCACCTGTCTCTTTATTGTCATGCTTTTGGTGTCACACAACTGAAGCATGCTGGTAGTAGAAGGGGTTATACTAAGGTGGTCTATAGTTTTTATTCTGTTTGCAAGCATTCAATCCTTTTGTACTTGGCATCACACCCCAAAAGTCCAGTACTTTTATGTTCCTTTAATTGAATTTTAAGAGTGCAAATTTCTAAGTGTATAAGAAGTAATGCATTTTAGAATGTATTAATGTCCAGAACAATTTCCTATGTTTGGTTTTCTTTGCATAATTTGTAGGCCAATACTATAATTAAGAAGCTGCAAGGTGACCTGAAAACTTTAATGGGCAAATTAAAGTTAAAGAATGCCGTGACTGTGCAGCAGGAAAAGCTGCTGACTGAGAAGGAGAAGCTGATTCAGGAAGGAGAGAAGAAGATTGACAATGTACAGAGAAGTCTCCATGTGAAAGAAGAAGAGGTAAATAAAAAAAAAAGTCAACGGGGTAGAAAGATTTTATATTTTTAGTAGTCTGGAACATAAATGACCAAAGCTGTAACTTTAGAAATCTTAGCGGGGATGCAGCAAGAGGTGGCGCACCAGTAAGGCTCTGTACACACATCAGATCATCATCACCCAAGACAAATGGTTGTGCTCCTCTTAGGTGAGAATCTGGCATTTGTACAGTGGTCACCTGTTGTCGATTATAGATCCTTTACGTTGCGTTCATGAATATTTGGGAACAAACGTGATGCTTGCTCATTTCACTCCCCTCTCTAAAGAACAGAATGGGCGCTGTGTGTGTGTGTGTACGTCCTTGTTCCTTCATTTGTCACTGGAAACAATTTTTTACAGCAATGAAAATTTACCATGTATATGCAAACCTAAAAAAACAGTATGAACTGTTATTTCTAACTCAACTGATTTCTTTCTTTTTTTTTTTTCTTCCTTTATCAGCAAACAGCTGAATCTGGTGTCTGTCCATGTGCATATAATTTTATACTCGCATTGTATAACCATTTTTTTCCCCCTAAGCACGGGGTTACTGACCAATCTTGATTTGTTTTTATTTTTGTTTTTTTAGGCAGAGAAGTTACATGAAAGACTTCAAGAAACAGAACAAAAGTTAGAAGAGAGCAAAGAACTGCTTAAAACAAATGAGAATGGTGAGTTAAAAAACATGTAGATACACATTGGTATACATATCATTCTCCCCCCCCCCCCCCCCAATTTCCCCGTAAACTATTTTTTTTCCTCTTCAAGAATTGCAGCTTATACTGCACAGAGACCAAATGAATTAAAAATGTATTCATAGCTGTAGTACAGAATAGACCATTTTACAGGTCATAAATCAATACTGCCTCTCCAAACCCCAAATGATTCAGACATTTTCACTGCCGTTTTGTTACGGCACAATGTGTGGTTGGATAAAGCAACCTATCGGTACCTTTTTAGAGCTGATGATAACATTTGTCTTTATACAGTCATTGCTTGGTTGAATAAGCAACTGAACGAGACTCATTCTGCAGGCGTTAATGGTAGTAGTTCTGCCTTTAGGGCTACAGTGTCCCCGCACCAAATGGTAAGTAATTTTCTTATGTCACTTTTACAGCTTGCATGGTAACATTTATCTTCCTGTATTTTTTATATGAATTTTTCCTTCCCTGCAGCCAGACAACAGAATCAGTCAGGGCACTCGCATAAACTATCCTCTCCCTTCCTACCCAGCTCTACCCTTTATTCCAGGCCCTACCTCTTCCCATCAACCTTCCCTGGACATAAACCGCCTAGGCCTGAGAGTAAGTAGACTAGAAAGGCATAGGCTAAAGATCTTACATCTCGTACATATGTGCTTACATTTATGTTTCCAAATGTGTTTCACAGTCCCCTGTTTTCTCTATTAAGGTTCACTATAATAATCCACTCACTAAAGGAAATCAGCCACAAAGCCTTTCTGGGTCAAACCCAAGTGCAAACAAAGAAAAGTAAGTATATTCTTGTAACACTGCTCTGTCCTATCAAGTCTAGATCTATAAAAAAAAAAAAGAAAATGATAATTTCTGTTTCAGTGGAGAATCGGCAGGCCTGGATTTAAAATATTTGAAGAAGCGTGAAGTGGGCCTTCCTTTGCATGGTCTTAACCAGAACACTGCTCCAGGTAAGCACCTTTTTGAAGCTGTGCATTCATCATCATTTTATCGTACTAGCATGTCAGGATTGTTATGGTGCCCATACATGTGCAAATATCCCCCAGATGTAAGATGCAGTCAATCTGGTTACATTGGCCCATTTGTGGACCTGTATTCTAGGGCTTAGAAGCACCTGGTTCTATTGTGTTCCCATTGAAAAAAGTATTCCTCTTTCCCTGTGTGCTGACACAAAGATGACGCAATGAGAAGCTGACTTTGGGGAAGAAAAGTAATGGTCCATTAACAAAATAAAAACAGGCATTTGTTCACATGATCTTTGTTAAAGGTAACAATGCACCATTATTGAATCTGTTTTTTCTTTTCTACATTACTGGCTTACTCAAAAACTTTCAGAGAGCATTTGCAACAAATGTGTGAAAATTAAATTTGAGATAGAACTGGCAAAAGATGCTCCCCCCTCCATGGCTGAAGGGGCACCTGGCAGTAAATTTAAGGACAATGGTCTATAGTATGTTTGCTCCTACCCTAAGATGGCTTTCAAGAACAGGATATTATGGCAATGTCTTACAAAGCTTTCAAGTTCTACTTAGATTTCTTTTTTATTTGTTTAGAGCCACAGAAAGCCTTGCGTACAGTGACACAAGCAAAGCCAGGAGCTCCGGTTCAGTCTGCATATTTTCCTGGAGCAGTATCCTCTTCATGATGGGTGAAAACCTGGTAATAACTTCTTGAAGAAGTGATCAGGCTTGTGGATGAACCAGAACTGACAAACGCGCAAATGAAGTGTTTTATGTTAAAAAATAATTGGTTATGTAGAGAATTATTCTTGGTGTCGCACTCATGGACCTCACAAATGTGAAAGATATTGCACTTGCCTCTTATTTCTATACATAACTATACATAATGTGCAGCAGAACTCCCCACATTAGCAAGAGCTTTTCCTCTCTGCATATTAAAGCAAGTGAAGTTTGTAGGACATTTTCAAGCCCTGAAAAAAGTGTCCTAGAATGTAACCAGGATGTTTTAATACTGTATTTTGCACATTGTGAGCTGAATTACGTTTTTTTGTTCAAAGCACTATTTTAATACATATGCTACCTCCTGTTTGTGTAACAAGTGTGATGTGTGCTACTGCAGTGTGTAAATAATATCACAATCGGTATATATTGTAACTGATTCTGGATGTAATGCTCTTATATTAAAAAGCACCTACCAAAGGGCTTGTTAAATATTCCTAAATATCGTGTCAGGGGCTCATTTATTCATTTTAGGATTTAGAGAACCACATGCAATGAATGAGCAGCGGGATTACTTCCCATTCATTAACAAAATGCACATTGGGGGGGGGAGTTCCTTGTGAACGGTCTTGCGTGATTTTTTTTCTAGCAACACTGTACCTGCAAGAGATTTTCTTCTTACCCTAAGAAAATGAAGCAGAATATGTGTTAAGTACACATCTTATAAATGGGCCCTGATTTATTAAAGTTCTCCAAAGCTGGAGAGAATACACTTTCATCAGTGAAGCTGGGTGATCCAGCAAAACTAGAATGGAATGGAAAATTACCTTTAGGAAATCTATTCCAGGTTTGATGGAACACCCAGCTTTACTAATACCGGTCAGTGTATCCTCTCCCACCTTGGAGAGCTTTAATAAATCAGGTACTCAACAAAATCAAGGCTTCAGTGCTTAAAGTGAATATAAAAAAACTGCATTATTTTCTAGAAAAAGCCTAGATACACACTTTTGTGTTTTTGCCTGATGAGGTATATCATAAAAAGATGTGCAAATATTCAATCCAAGAATCCAATATTGTTGCAGGTAATAGACAAAGTAGTATTGTTCTTACACCACACATAAATAAAGCATCAAACCCCCTTGAATGTGCCTACAGAAGGCACATTCAAGGGGTGTTTAATTGGAGAGAATACTTTCTGTAACATATCCGTATTGAGGCACACTTTATAATGTATACACAAAACCTCTTTAAATCTTGCAGCAGTGACTATGCATTCTGTATAAAAAGCATGGACAAGTTTTTTGCAAGGTTAAATATAAAAATATTTAGGTTTATTTGTAAACATACATCATTCAGATCTGAGCCAATGAGAAATGTTCAAAGTACCAAGCAAAACAAAAAGTGATCCTATTAAATTATACAATACTTTTTATACAAAGAACACTTTAAATAACCAAGTAAAAATATTTACATGTTATATTGTTTTTAGAAGATAAATTCACATCTGTTACTTTTTTTTCTGTATAAAGCTTTGTGTGGAGTTTATAATAAGTATCTAGACTAAAATAGCTTTTCTTTAAACCTATTGAGTGCCAGCAAAGCAAAGTCTCGCCAGCTTCTGGCATGAATGAGGTTAAAACAAAAATACAGGAAGGCCACGGATAAATGTACAGCCTCAAAGCAACAGGCTCTGGAAGCTGTATATTCAAGTTTTGGAGAATAAACATCCAACATTTATATAGTGGTATATAAAAAGGAGAGGGGTGAGCCTGTATGTTTCTCTAACATCGGACTAGGAGCTACAAAATTATTAGAGCAAACCATTTCAGATAATCCTTTGGATAGAGAGAGAAAACAAAAAACAAGCTCATGAAAAACTGAACATTACATGTGTAAAAAACCATTGCCATATATGAATGTGGTCATGTGACAAGGATTAACCCCTTCACATGTAAGGCTAAAAGACCTTCAGATCAATGAGCGGTGATTAAAGAATTCCTGTCCAGCAGGCTCCTCACTTGCACAATCCATGAAAGCAATTAGCGCCTTCCACAGTTTTATAATGTTTTTTCTGGTTTCTCACCAAAACAATTTGCCTACAGTATTTACAGGGGAGATTCTATGAAGCAGTACAACCTGAGTGCCCAATTGGCAATATTATTTCCCAGATCCACAAAGGGAATTTTACCAAGAAAGTCTGATGCTTGCTATTGGATACTTGTATAGTAGGAGGCCTTGGTAGCCATTCCCCAAGGGACTGGGCCTAGACAGCATCCTTCAATTTGTGCAGCATTGTAATTTGAATGCAGTTTTACAACAGTGCACATTATTGCAACACAGGAATAATGCTGCCCCAACTCCTTGTCCCTTCATACAGTACTACTGGCTTTAGGTAAAGCAATGGCATGAACCCGCATTGTTGGTGAAAATCTATGTGCCACATAAGAGATTACATAAAAGATAATACAACATTACAGTAATCCATTTTTGCTCAGTACAAATGAAGCAGTGAAATAAAAATTCTGCCTGGCTGTTATACACCAGTTCCTGATAGAGGGTCATTTGAAGGGAAAATCTTTTTGAAAGGACATCACAAAATATACTAGAGAACCAAAAACAAATAGAATGTGGATATTTTCTGGAATTTTTTTTTTTGTAATAATAGACCATTCCATGTTCCAATATTCATTTAAGGCTTGGCGATTTACACAGGAAACCTAGTAAACTGCTCTGCAATAAAGTATTCTAAAACTGTGGAAGGGCAATTGGTGAGCGCAGACTGGAAAAACCAGCTCAGTCATAATCCTTATATGATTAATGGTTTGTAAACATGTACAATCTGCTATCACTACATCAAGGAGGAAATCACCCAGGCAAAAGTCAGGAGGGATAATAAAAAGAAAAAAAGGGCACTGTAATGAATGAAGCAAAATAAAAACACTTTGGCTAATGAAAAAATGCTGGAGGCAACAAATGCAAGGAGCACATTTCTTGAGCCATACCAGCAGGGAAAGCCTGCCGTATGCCCAAGTCCACCAAAGACATCTAGATATTCAAATCTGTAAGTTGCAATAACCTGGCACTCATTGTCTCTCACAATCAGGTTGTAGGTAAGCTGGAGACTTGCCTGCTAGAATGGAGGCAGAAGAGTACACATCACTGCATTAGAAAAGGGTAGAAAGGGCCCAAGGTTGGTCTTGTCACTGGGGAGCCCATTCATCCCATTGCAGTAGAAACAGATCACTAGATCCTGCAGTTTCCCCAGCTAATAGCTGAGTGGAATGCAACTACATGAGCAGCAGAAGCCCATCACTGTCTTTCAAGCAATGGTCATACATTTGAGTCCTGTAAAAGAGGCTCCTTGCCTTCACCAGGTGCCGGCGGACTGTGGGGATGGCTGTGACCTGCTCCGTGCTTCTTCCAGTTGCCGCTGCGCATGTTTAGGTTGGTGTGCTCTGGGATAAACAAAGCTACAAGCAAAGCCAGCAGGACAGAACAGGCTCCAAACAGGAAAGGAGGCCCTGGGATGATGGAATTCTGCAGACAAACACATGGAGATAGATTCAGATTACACTTTTCCTAATATGCCCATGAGCAAGAAAGACTAAAGTTCATATAACCATGACACAGAAATCAAATCATTACATAAAAAATCCTGCTTTTATAGAGAACAGATTGGATGATAGGAGAGATTTACTGCCATTTAAAGTTCCATTTAGTGTAGACTGCTATTTTCTACCATCTCACCTCAGGAAAACAGACTGGCAGGTTTGTTAATAAGCCTAATGATTACAAGCCATGCTGATTGGTTCCTAAAAAAATAGTGTAACGCACGGGCTACCAGTGATATGGCAGTCTAAGAATGGTGTATGGAAGTAGAGCACTGATTAACATTCTGTTGAAAAAGCTAAACATCTTCCAACAGTTTAACAAAATCGATATAAATCTGCCTTAAACTAGTGAGAGAGACAGACACAGCATTCTGACCTTAAAAAAATGCTACCTAGGTAATTAAAGGACTAAAGTGGATAAACATGACAGCTAAGTAACTAAACTTTTTAGATGACTGCAGGATGTAGAGTGAGGATATGAAAAGATTTATTCTAAAACTAATAATAAATATATATGACCAACCCATTCCTTCTAATCTCTACTTCAAAGAGAAGACAATTATTAAGATATAGGCAAGCAAGTGAACAATAAATGTACCTGTTGTGAATGTGCTGAAGTCACTTTGTCTTGTCCTGGACTTTCCACTTTAATAGGGTTTTCATCCAACTCCACATGAAAGATGTAAAATATAAAACCATACAAAGCAGGTCCAAGGCCATTGCACAGCCCTCGAATTCCAGTGATCATCCCTTGCACAACACCTGAAGCAAAACATTTATAAATGGCAGAATGTGTACAATTCACAACAAATTCCATACATAAAATTTACTGGAGTCTTGGGAAAGGTGGGAATCACAGAATTCATTCTGTAAGTTGCTTATCTCAGTGTTTTCCTGCAAGGAGATATTGCAGTTACTTAATGCTGCCTGTGATGCCATGACTCCCCTAAAAATATTTGCAAGGTGACCAGGAAAAGTTGTTGTGGAAGAGAGGACAGAAAACACTGTCAGACTTTAACATGGTATATGGTAAGCTTAGGATCGACTAACCAAAATGAAGAACAAGGGCCTGCTTTATTATTTTATACTCCTGTGTTGTATATTATGCTTGTGTACAGCACAGTGGGGAGCCACTATTGTCTCACATCAATATGAATTCTTCTCACATTCATTTTAATAATTAATGGATGAGGCTGCAGAGGAGGTGGCGGAGAACAAAGCAGGCAGCTGGGAAAATGAAGGCATCAGAAATTGCAGGTTATGGACGGGGGGGGGGGAATGAAGCAAAGGGTTTTACACTGTCAGCAGCCTATTTATAAGTTAGTGATTTGGTTTACATTTAGAGGCGACATGGCATGAGTGTAGAGAGCTGGATGAATGGTTTGATATATGAGCCCACTCTATATAGTTGTTCCCTGACAGATGGGAAAATATAGACTGTGTGGGAGCTTTCCTAGGGAAATAAACCAGAGGTTACCTTTCCAAACACACGTTTATGATATATGTATGTACACACAAAATCCAGTATTAAGTCCACCCACCTTGCTGGTCAGCATCTGCAGTTCTTGATACTAGAGCACTCACTGCAGGGAATGTAATACTAGACATGGCTGCCACAGCGCCAGCAGCCCACATCATCCTGAACAAATGAAAAAGTGAAAACAATACATCATAATTACAATGGTATCTTTATTCATAGTTTAATTCCACCTTTCTTACCATGCAAAAATTGTAGCCATTTAAAAAAAATTGGTTTGCTAATGTGATATTCATAAAAACAACCAATTTTTTTTTTTTTAAATTAAAATTGTTTTTACAGTTTTTTCAACTATTTGTATCTCAGTGTTGATGATCCCGCTTTATCTTTTTTTTTATCCACTTTCTGTCTACTTGCAATGTGGTGGCCATGGACGTGATGGTGTAAGTACAGTTAAATAAAAAATGACAATATATTGCAGATTTAATAAGATATAATTCATCCAATAAAAAAAATAAATAGTATAATACCACATGCTGTCTGTAAATTTACCATTGATTGGTTTATCTTCCTATTCTTTATAAAACTAGAAAAAGATTTAACCTAAACTGACACATTGGGTTTAGGGTCGACAATAAGGCAGCGACATGGGAAGTCAGGTTAGCCCAGTTAGTGTTTGACCCATATTTTATGTGCACACTGTCAAATCTATCTTGCACAACCTTAAATTATAAAGGCAAAAAAAAAAGTCTGTAAAAGTTTTATTTTTAATCTATTCTCTATTAATCTCTATTCGACAAATCACAAAGTTCTTGTTTTTTGCATATTAATGAACTCAGCGCCAGCAAGTTCTCCGGGCGCAAGAGCAAACAGGGAACTTGGCAGGCTTGGCCAGCACACAATGTCACCGGTTTCTCCAGTTTCAGGATGTGCTTTATTTACATTAGCAAAATGACATCATGGCTGTTGTGTGCTGAAAGGCTTTTTCCCAGTAACTAGCTGCAAGAAGATAATGTGCAACTCAGCACTGTTGAAAATTCCACAAGCAAGGTAATGGAAAACTTACCAAGGTTCTGATCCAAAACCATACCAGGCCAACTGCAGTATTTGGAATCCCAGACCCAGGAGAATTGTATTTTTGTTTCCAATTGACCTCATGAGAAAACTCAAGACAATTGTCTGTATAAAGAAAATACAAGTACAGTCAGATTGTTCTGTACATTTTAAAAGTGAATATATATCCTAAAAACATTACTTCCTATAGAGAACAGCTAGGCATGCGATTCAGTTGCCACAAAGCAGCTGGCACAGGCTGTATGGCTCCTGTAAAGCCAAATACCTCTAGTACTAAATCAATCAAAATTTATGAATTTAACATACAGCGTTACATAATATGTTGGCACAATATAAATCCTGTTTATTAATAATACCATATAAAATTATTAAGTGATGAATAAAATGTGTCACTTGTACTAGGTATATCAAATTTTATGAATTAAACTTGGACATGAAATAGAACATTGAATTGCACATGTGCAGCACAGTGTACAATGCAATCATCCCTTTGGAATGGGTATTCTGGCATTCCCCTTGGTTGACAGGAATGAATGAACATGCGCATGGGAACTACATCATTCTGACCTGGCCAATTAAGATGGCTTATTATTCAGTAAACAATAGTGGACTTCATGTTCTGCAACAGTGGAAAGACTGATAAGTGTATTTAAAAAGTGAGATCAGGCAAACTATTTTATTTTACTGTAGAATGTACATCACCCATCCCTTCTCCAATAAGGACCCTGCCTGCACACAATTTTTTAGTTTTAAAGTTTTGTTTCACTTTAGCAGTTGGCGTCAAACAAACCAAAGACGTCAATAAGGATGTACTGCACAGCCTGCAGAGAAGGTTTTGAAGTGGGGGAATGTAAGCAAATGCCAGAGCACAGCCCTTCAGATCTAAATAAGTACAGATCTGTGGCAAAGGAGAGGGGGTAAATTGTTTATTTTGTAATTTAATGTTTAAAAAAATTACATTTCCATTTTATTTTGCAGCTTTAATTTTCGAAGCAACATTGAAGCCTTTTATAGTATGTTCATGTACAGAAAAAGCCCACAGAGGCTCACATAAAGAAGATGGTTTTATATGCAAAATCCAGTGGTGGATCAGAATACTGGTTTTCCTGACCTACTCTTTTACTAGTTGTAAAATGATTTTAAAATTACACAGACTGGTCCTGGCTGTAGAGCAGAAGAGACAATATACACAGTGCTGCAATGTAGGCAATACACCCTATTTCCAAACAGTTGTGTGAATAAAACAAAACAGTTAATACGGTCATCTTTTCATTAAAAAAAAAATTATGATTTTACACAAATTATATATATATATATATATATATATATATAAATAAATACATACACACACACACTTCACTTACCTGTGCAACAATGGACAATATTCCTAACACTGCTATGAAGGCAGCTACACTTTCAGAGGAAAATTTCATTATCTGATAAAAAGAAAAAAAAATCTGGTAAGCATATTTCCATTACATATCAAAAGAGAATGCAACAAGCATCATTAAATTAGCAAGGTGAGAGGAAGCACCCAAAATTCTTAGGTGGACAGAAAGACATTCAATACAACAGGGCCCACTTCAGCCCACCATGTTCTACATATAGCTAAAATATTTCTGAACGTACAGACCCTTTAAAATGATAATTTTAGCGCCTTGTTGGCCAGGATGTATCCCAAAAGATCATTGTTTTTTTGTGCAGAGGTATACAACTATGCAAACAGTTCCTCAGGAGATCCAGGTAAAATATTCCTGCCATGTCATGTCAGATGCTCCTAGTATTGCTTACCTGTCTGAGGTATAGAAAAAAGCTGGAATATTGTCCAGCCTCAGGGAGGTAGGAGAGGAACACTGTGATACAGATAAGCAGCACAATGGAATCCTGGCCAACCTTCTTCAGAGACTAAAAAAAGAAAAAAAAAAGTTATAAAATAATGCAAACATATATAAACAAAATGCTAATCACAGTACAGTTTAGGACATAGGTTGATGCTTTAGTTTCTGGACTCTAGGTGCACCCTCTTTGCACCATTTTCCTTGCCAAGTTATTGCTTTCTCAGCAGGCTGTTTAAAGCGCAGTGGCTGTCAGCAAAACAAAACAAAAAAAGGACTCTGAAGTCCAATAATGTACAAATGTTGCATTAATCCACAGCAGCACAAAATGCACACACAGCAAGGCCTCTGTTTGTTAATAGGCCAAATATGTGGTGGGGTGCATGCATGATCCAACCGTCCTGCAGTGTCTCCTGAACTAGTCTTTCCCCATAATAGAAGCAGGAAAAAATAGAAAAGAAGCTGCCACATACAATCTAATTACTTGGGAAAATGAATTCTCCAACCCGCACATTCATTTTATTCAGGCAGGTCATGTTTTCTCCAATGGTCAGTGGATTCATGCCAGATCCAGCCAAAGCAAGGCTGTCCTATAATGTCTACCGACACATATAAAGAGGTCTTTCAGCCCAGATTCATGTATACACATTTAAGTCATCATGAAGTTCATGAAGTTTTTGTTTTAAAAAAAAAGAAAAAAAACCCATGAGATATAACCCTTTAATCCTAAGGAGAAAAGACTGCTGGACCAGTTTCTAACTAGCCCTTATTTATATAGTCCCAACATTTTACACTGTACTTCAGGGTCTATAATCACCATTGCACATCGCCCATTGCCATCTTTAGATCAAGACTTTAGGTCAAGCAAACAAAATCCAATTATACAAAACATGCAGGATCAACAAGCAGGTTAACTTTTCTGTGTATCTGTAAAAGGAAAAGCTATAATGCAGTGACTTTATCCAATAACTGATAGTTCACAATTATATTTTGGTATTGGTGTGCAAAAATTGGGTTTAGATATACTTTAAAGGACTGTCTTATGTTGGAAAGATAAATAAGAGAGAACTTTGCCCAATTCCTAACAGAGAGGAATGCAAACAGAGCTGACAACACTGCTTAGGATTTTAGTGGAGCAGTGGAAGAGTGGTCAGCTCACAGGAAGTTAGGAGCTTGCTGGTTAAAAAGGTATTTATAGGTTTTTTTTTTTCTTACAGCATTTTTAGAAATAGGAACACATGGGAAACGTGTTGGAAGAGATTAAAAAATGTATGTATGTTTAATCAATCGATTTAAAATGTCGAAATACAGGACCAGATACTGCTCACTTCAATCTTAAAATGCTAGCTGCTTGTGGAATTAAAACATTAAGACAATGGTCAGGAACAAACACGCAGGTTATGAAAACGCAAACTCTGCCTATTTTTTTCCGGGTCAGTGACTTGGAAAGAATGGAAGGCATTATTTAACCATAATATCCAGGTATTAGGAGGAGGTGGCATCCTCTGTGCTACCTCTACACAGATTACCTTTATGGAATATGCAGGTACAGCCATAGTATGGAAATATATATGTATATTTAATATATTTATTATGCCTGACTGACCCAATTTCTATCTATAACACATTTACAAAAATATGGAATAGCAAGTAAAGGAAGCATTTAAAAATTTGCAAGCCATACATATGGTTTCCATTTTTCTTTGTATCAATGTTGCAAAAATACCTTAAAATATGTACTCACTAAAAAAATAAGCTATTGTCATTTCCCTTTAGGCTATGTTCAGACTAGCGGTAAGGGTTGATGTGTAGTTACAGCTTTCTACATCTAGCATACACCTGGGGCAGCAGCCCATAAACAATGATTGGTAGCAGTGAGATGCTCAGTACCAATAAAATGTGCAATCTCAGGTTATTTAATAACCAGCACAGTGGTGTGGGCGGCCAAGTTGCCAGCGGCCAGGTGCTCCATGGTAACACCTGTTCATGCTCATGGTTCATGTTCATGGGTCTGAACCTAGCCTTAAAGAAGGCCTAAACAGAAATCGTTACCTTACATAAAAGAGTAGACAACTCATTTATATAAGGTAAAAACTACCCTCTTTTTTCGGAACGGGGTTGAAAAGCGCTACAAAAAAAAAAAAAATATTGATCTCACACATGTGCAATGAGATTGGCACTCTTTTTCTGATCTACATCTCCCGATCTCGTGCCTGCACAATGTATGATCGGGTGACATAGGCAGAAGGTGAAAGTAAACCAAAGAAGCTGGTGACAATGCAGGACCCGATCCAGGGATACTCTGGAGGTAAGGACGGGTCTGAAAAAGTAAAGGTGAGTTTTTTGGGGTTTTTTTTTTTTTACATTTAATTCTGCTTTAGGTTTAATTGTGGTGACAACAGTGGTCCTCTAACATAAAGCTGTGTCCTAGGAACTAGAAACTGATCCTTAGCAAGTGAAGGGTTAAGGAAAATGTTTAATGAAAAAAAAATAAAGAAATAAGCCTAAAATTATCTTTGATTCTGCATCATGGTAGCTTGGAAGCTTACATATGACTCTCATACTTCAGTACTGGTTATTACCCACAAAATATTGGACAAAGTAGCCACCCAACTAACATTTCTTTTAGGTAAGGTTTATTTTACTTGTGAGAAACTTTAGGAGTAGTACACATTAACACACAGCCACAGAAATGGTGCCAAAATATAGATCCATTATTTAAATGAACATATCACTATTGCATTTGCAGGGTCGTTTTAGTACTCACCAAATAAAAACAAGAAAGTGTCAGCCTTCCTGCTTGTGTACAACACATGCCAGAAATCAGTTCTAATGTCTCCCAAGAGCTGCTCTAAATGAAAGGAGACTGGAAGCAATAGCACTTAACTGCAACCATTCAAGGTCTTTAAAATAATAATTGTAGTAGCAAAAGCTCATTTCTTAATTTCTACTGACTTCTAATAAGTCCCACAAATCTACGCACAGGGAGGATATAAAGGATGTATTATCTTTCCATATAAAGAATAGAGGGCAGGAAGGAAGTAGGGGGGGTAAATAGAAAAAAAGGGCCTCAGTGTTATGTTAAATGTTGGGCATGGCAGAACACATTTCCAGCTCAGAGAAAGGATAAGCTAAGGGTGGTGCACTTTACTATGGAGCAGGAAGGGTGGCTCATTTTTAATAAATTACTGAGAAAGCACAAGCTAGAAATAGGGAACGACAAGTTACTAAAATACAATGCAAGAAGGAATAAGACAGCAACCTATCATGTGTTGGGGATAAAATTAAGATCAGACACAAACCCAATATGCTGCAGTGTTGTAAACAAACACAACATTGTTCAGTATAGTGTTTGCAATACAGGATTGCAGTACAGGTACCGTGGAAGCTATGGAACATTTCCTGCATTGTGCGGTTTTAGTATAATGTACAGCAAGAAAAAGCCAAGACCTGACGCACAGCTGTGTAACATGAATAGCATTTCTTTCTCATTGGTAACTAGATTTTATCCAGTTTGGCCAACAACACTAAACAATTATCAGACGGGTTACAGTGCAAAAATGAATTTACATAAAGAATGTAAATATTTGGTGACAAGTAAGCGTTTGGGTGTGGATAGATGTGGATGGTTTGTCGGAGGTAAAAAGTTTGGGCACTCTATTTACTATTGTACTTATCCTTTAGGCTGCCCCAACTAAATAGCTGGTGCATAATGATTTAAACATCAACACCTGCAAGTTGTTCTTTCATTGATGTAGCCACAAGCATATTACAGGTTAAACATTAAACAAAACACTACCCTATTCTCTCCTCAGAGTTGATAACAAAAAGATTTGTGAGGAAAAATAACACATGCCTAATGCCTATGACCTCCAATATTAAAACTATACAAACAGAACAGCTGGTTGTTCCAGTAAGTGTTTAGATCTAACCTTACATCAATCGTATTAAGTGGATATGTTTAAAACAAACATTCAAAGCTCAATCAAATCGACAAAAACTAACAATTCTCTAATCCCAAAGCACTGTCCAAATAATAAAGCAGCAAAAAATCCAAAATAGCAAAATTCTATTATAGGCAATATGAATTACATACAACAAACCAACATGTAGCAAAATATTCTACTGTCTCGTGATGTCCCGGATTTACTTAATAGATGAACACCTATGTCAGCCAAAATACATTGAGAGTATACACCATGACATATTAAGCTCGGAGTGGAGCTCTGTGAATCAGAGAGCTTACAGTATATTAGAAGTTAGGGAGACATACAAAAAGATGAAATATTACAATTGGGGAGGTTTAGTAATATTATAGTGGGCAGCAACTTATTAGGTATGTGAAGTGGAAGTATACAACAAATGTTTTTTGTGCTTTTAAAGATTACAGTACTAGAATAAATCAATTTTGTTTTAATTGAGGTTCTTCTTATGGTAGTAATTTTTGGTTGTGGCATGGTTACCTCTTTCTCAGAAGGACAATACATGCAGTGCCTCACCCACAGCAGTTTAATAGAGAATGAATGAGGGCAGCAGTGGGTGGTTCAGTACTGACAAATGTACAAGGAGTGGTGAGGGTAGACTAGCAGATGCATTTATTTATTTTTTTTTTTTTTTACAAGCTAAAGTTTCACAAGTTGGTAGGAAAAAGAAAACATAAATAATATGCAATATTTCACAAACAAAAACAATGCCCATAACTAACATCCATTTCCTTCAAACACCCATAGATAAACTCAGAATTGTGTTGCTAACCAATCATGTTAAAGACATTTAAAATGTGGACACGCAGTTACCAAACAATCATAGAAGATAATACTGTTAGGAAAACAATGTAACACACGCACATGGTGGGACAGAAATAAAATATACAGGACGTCTTTCAAAGAATGTTCTTCCTCCTCAGATCATATGCTTGCCACTGCTGGATGTGTAATTATTTATATAATAAATATGTTACATTGCGGTTTTTAGTAAATTGATCCATCGTTACCTATATCTCATCATCATAACAAAATATTGCCTGGTGTTAAGAACAAAATGAATTGTATGAATAGGTGCCAGGAAGGATGTTACGCCTAAAACAGAAGCCAGACAAGAATGACTGAAGTGTGTAGAATAAACCTAGTAATACCACATTTAGATCTACAGGGTGGAGCATTGGATGAAAAAAAGGAAGCACTGCTGTTTGAACATCAATAATAAAACATGCACAACAGAAACTTGTTGCCTCATTCTACAGCTCAGTGAACGAAAAGTGTGATGATATTCTTTATGTGAAATCAAATACGATTCAAAGCATGTACATTAAGCAGACATAACAAAGCTATGAAAATATGGTCACTTACTGCAAAAGGGTCCGCTTGCTCCCATGAAATTGGGGCTCCCCATGATGCAGGTCTCATTTTTTCTGGAAGTGACTCGGGAACAGCCACCAATATAAAGCAGATATCAAGGAGCGCTATTGCAGTAGCTAGTAGCACCACAAGGGAGTCTCCATACGTATGACTGAGGTAAGCTCCAATGGCCGGACTAGTGACAAGACTAGCTGCAAATGTGGCAGACACCTGCAAAGAAAGGCAGAGTTTAAACTACCAACAAAATAGGGAAGCATTTCTACTGGAAAAAAACGGACCATGTTCTTTATAGCAACAAAATGCTTCATAAGTATGTAGTATAAAAAACAACAATATATTTTCCTAAAAGCTGCAAACAGTTTTTAAGTATTTACTGTACATACACTGGACACCAACTGATAACGTTGGCACCAAGCTAAGGTGTGCATAAAACCCAAAGAATTTCTGTTATTTGCTTCAATTTTGTACGGTAAAAAGGCATGTGTAGTAGGCAAATTAGGATTTTTGTGTACTCATGATAACAGGAACTTCAAGACACAGATGGGTCCCTGCATAGAAGACTGCAGAGAAGATTGGGGTAACAGAGAAACATTTCAGCAAAACATTTCAGCACAATAAGCAAGAATGCAACATTCCCTGTAAATACATAGAAGGGCTGTACAGGAAAACCTTGGCCAAGTGTTTTCATCCGTGTGCAGCAAAGACTTTAGGTGTGTCAAGAGTCTTAGTTGGTGAATCTGCAAGCTCAAGTGTCTACCTAAAACAAAAAGGTAAACCTGCTGAAATCTGCCAGTATTAAGAAAGTAATCCTGCTCCATGTAAGTGACAATTAATATCTGGTGATTTAGCCCTATTTTATGGCCTTTACAAAGGTTCCTCATTAGCAAGGTATCACACAAGAAGTATCTCGTGATGGGTAAAAGCTCGCTCAGGAGATATATTTCAACCTCTCCTCCTCTATCACTGTCTGTATTAGTCTGTCATTTGCAATCCCTATTTAATGTACAGCGCTGCATAATATGTTGGCGCTATATAAATCCTGTTTATTAATAATAATAATAATAACTACTAGAAGACAATATATCACAAGATAGTTATGCAGCTACAGAAAAAAATCCCAAAAACTTAAAACAGCTACTTCCTTTGCTGTTAGGAAATGTCTTTTCTGCATATACAAATTAGAAATGCCAGATTTAGGTCAGTGACATAGGATCTATTAAAGCTATTGGGTCAGACTACAGCTAAACAAGAGGCATTTTTAGAAGGAGGTATGAGCAAAGGCAATTTTTCTTCCTAATGCCAGGTTTCCTTTTAAAAGATGAGATTCTAAACAAGCCATTTTGTACTGAGAGACCAAGCCAGGTAATTTATTAAAAAGGGTCTAACAATACTATAAATTGTTGAAGGTATTGACACAACCCCTCTTAAAACATGCCGTATGTGGAAATATTCTATTGCAGTCATAGCTAGTAGAAATACAAAATCCAGATTCTTAGAAGAGGAAAGTGGGAAATTCATTCAATACATCAAATTGGTTATTTTATAATCACAAATGAAGATAAAAATACAAAGAGATACAAAGCTTATATCCCACATTCTAACATACAAATGCTATGTAAATATATCTGTAAGGATTTGTCATATCCTGTTATATAAGATGACATACCAGTGTAAATAGCATAACTCTAGACTCTTATTCCATTACCAACCAGTCATCAATTGAAACTATTTACATAAAGTGATTCCAAATAAAGTTCTTTTTGTGTAGAGATTTTCTTGGTTGCTCTGCCAGGAATACGCAAAAACTTTCATTTATGAAAACAACTGTGAACAGACAAGTTGCAATCCTTATAAAGGTGTAGTTGGTAGTTAAAAAAAGAAAACCTTTCACACACAGAACAAGTTAATTGCTTGTTAATTACCCAACTAGAGCTTTTTAGGCCTGAAAATGGCTTAGCAACCTGTAGATGTGATCAATCTTTTTAAAGCCAGGAGCCAGGTGTATTATTTATTACCTGCTGGCCCCTGGTGGAAATGAATAGCAGTTGAAAACAAACAGTATACTGACATGCAATTAATCTACATAGTATGGTAGATAATTAAAGAGAACCCGTAATGTCTTCCCAGACTGATCCCCCTATGGCCCTGTCTGCTTGGAATAGCTGTAAACTTGAATCCTAGTTTAGGCAAACAAGGACACAACAGGTTTCAGACTATGGATCTGAATGCCTTTAGTTTCTCTGCTAGTGACATGGCGATCCTGGGGGTGGGAGTTAATCTCATTTGTCTACAGGTGGCTTTACAGGAAGACGGGGGAGATGAACTAGACTGTGTGAGAGTAAACTGTGCACTAGAATATAGAATCCATAACATTTCTACACACAATGTTTAACCAGGCAATGGCCAGATATGATCCACTCACCAGTCCATATGCCATGCTTCTTTCATGTTCCTGCGTTATGTCGGCCACATAAGCAAATACCACAGAGAATGTGACAGCAAACACTCCCGATACAGATATAACAGCAAAGTACCACCTAAATTTAAAAGGTAAACATGAAATGAGGACACCAATTAAAACCATTCAGTAAACCAATACAGGTAGTCCTCAGGTTACATACGAGATAGGGACTGTAGCTTCCAACTTCCATACAAATTTAACATAGGAACAGGTATATTATTTTAACAAATGCAATTTGGACAGATGTTTGTCTCAACATAATTTTAGGCAGCATGGTGTCAGTTACTGTATAGAATCCTCACTGTAAGTTAATCACAAACACAAAAGGAAAAAAAAACTTCATGGAGCCTAGACATATATTAACTTCTGGAGCAAGCTGTGCTTTGATATGCAAAAAGTAATAACTGCAGAGTTTGTCAGATCAGCTCAGCTCTTAAGATCCCCCAAAACCTCAGCTGTGTTTGGCAAAAGACTTCTTCTGCAAGTCATGCAAACCACCCCCCATCAAGCCCTAGTCCTGCACACGAGGGTACAGGGAAGCTCTGTTCGTATCCAGGAGTCGTCCGTATGTCCTTAACTAGGGGACTACCTGTATTACTATGTCAGTTTTATTTATGTTCTATATAACATTAGTAACAAACCCTCACAATCAGTCTGCATAGTGCCTTTGAGTAGATTGCAGCCTTTTACTGGTCTTTTAAATTACTTTGTGCATAATGTTTCCACTTAAAAGCAGTGATTGTCACAAATGCTTTATGAAATATAATGTAAATTCGCAGCCTGCAGAGGCTGAAAGTATAGTAGTATAGATGAATCATGGTCTTGGGAATATAAATTATAAAACAAGGTATGAGCGTTTTCACATGCATTCTTTCCATGCAACCCCTGACTTATCCTAATTTTACATAAGTATTTGCAACAAGAAAGAACTGCTTTTACATACCATGGGCTGATCTTCATGAGTGGAATAGGAGCACACGTGAAGAATACAGTTAGCAGCAAGAAGGACTTTCTTCCCCAGACATCAGACAGTGCTCCTATTAAAGGGGCACTAAGAAATGACAATAAACCCTAAAGAAAAAAAAAAAACATTACTATTAATGTCTAACACAGCTTTAAAACATTAAGTGACTAAACAGGTCCCTGCATGCAGGCATCACATGAACACATCTAATATCAGACTAAACCAGTTTCCCTAGCATACAATTGGCAAAATGCTGCCAGGATTGCACAAACAACCGGAATTTATTAGAGCACAGCAAATCTTTCAAAACCCAATATAACCTCAATTTGTCCACAGATTCCACGCAAAAATCATTAAAATAAATAGATTTGTTGAATGTAAAGGAAATTACAGGAAAACAATACACAGAAATTACCACAGCCCTTTGTGCATCCAATATGTTTTGGAAGTTAGATTTTTTTCAAAATTTGATACTGGTTCTCGAAGGGAATTATTTCATGCCCATCTGTCAGTTCCTCTAACCAACAGACAGGAATGAGATTTCACTGAGCCTTTAGTAGCTGTGAAGTGCAGTATTACAACCAACACAAGGCAAAACAAAAAATTCTGAAGAGAATTGAGAAACTTTATGTTGGAATGTGTAAAAATACCTTTCGACTTTACTTATGGATTTATGCAAAACCTCCCTCCACCCAACCTAGCAACAGTTAAGGTGTACATAAACGTAAAATTTGTAACCTTCCCCTACTTGCTCTCATTTGTTTCGTTAAATAAACCACTTTAGGTGGTATAATTAACAAATCTTCTACTTTGGGTGTCACGTGGTCATATCCCAAAGCTCACACTGGCTGAATTCAGACATGAGAGGAAATAGCTGTAAAGCAACATGCAAACACACAAATTATTCCACAAAGCAATCATTCTGCCCACAAGCGTTTACATAAACTATATTTAAATTGGATTTAGTTTAGCTTTAAAGCACGCCTGTATTCAGCATTCGCCAATCAGGAAGCAAAGGGGTGGAACCTCTCTGTGTAACTATCTTGTCCTGTCCTAAGCAGGGGATAGTTAAACAGAGGACAGGTTATTATAGCTCACACATACACAACATAATTAAGATTTCAGTAATTCCTTGAATCCAAAATGATTTACCTTTACTCCCTGGATGAGTCCATTCATGAGAAAGGTATGCTTAGGGAATGTTTCATGCAAAACCTACAAAGATGAAAAAAAAATAAATAAATAAAACGCGGTTTAAGTCCTTGACAGCATTCAGTAATACAGGAAATAGCTGTGACTCATACTTTGGTTTGCAAGTCTTCATTACTCATTACTTACAAAAAAAAAAAAAAAATCTTTCATTTATTTTTTTTGTGGAGAAATGACTGTCAGAAAAAAAGCAGGTCAGGTATAAATTCCACACAGCTATACCATATTAAAGTATAAGAGAAAGTAAATGCAGTGTTCTCCCCAGCCCCTTTTAGCTGTGCGCACCACCCGACATTTTTTAGTAACCACTGGGCTGTTTTTATGTGGCTACTGAAGAGTTGGGTCATAATACAGGGGAATCCACCCGCCTACAATTTCTTCCCACCCGGCTCAAAAAAATTCCTGGGTTGAGCACTGAAATGTTTGAAATAAACCATTGTGGCAACATACAGAACATCTCACAAAGATCTAAAAATCTCCTTATGTATGATAAACAATACTGCAAAATTTGGGCTCCCAGTCCACCAAAAAAGTGTCTTTAGAAGCTTTTGTTGCTAAAAGTTTTCATTTTATTTTTTTCTCTGAAAAGACAGGGCTTTTAAAATGGCGTTGTATCCTAATTTATCCGAGTTTACTTGGTGCATTAATTTCAAGGCCTGTTATATTTGGTGTTTATTTATACAGCACAGTCTGCTCTTTTTTAATCACAAACTATATTGTATTTGAATAGATTAAAGTTGATTTGATTTCATTGTATTTGAAATATATACGTTATTATTAAACAGGCTTTATATATAGCCAACATATTATGCAGCGCTGTACATTAAATACATTAGGTGAGATTAAATAGTGTATGCAACCATCAATATTTCACTCTACAGGGAGTCTTTTTATAAAGAAAAAAAAAATAAGTAAATGGTTAAACCTACAAGATGTACCTAGAGATAAAGATATTTATGCAACATTAAAGTGTTGTAACTTCCTAAAACAGTTCACCACATTAAACAAACTACTGAGATGATTTTTTTTTTTTTAGTAAAAAGGGTCAAAACCTAGACAGTTTTTTGGCTATCTGGGTCCCATAGCGGGAATTATAACTCACTTCTGTGTCAGAGACAAAAAGGAATATAACTGCCTAATGAACCTCTGTGTTCCTAAATTCCAAAACTATATGAGTGAGGACAACATTTGACTCATCAAATAACAACTCTTTGTTTTTTTGCAAGGTAACTTTAACCACCATGCAAGTAGAATATGGAAGAACCAGCAAGCAAAAAGAAGGAACTTACCACCAAAGTTGGAGCAGTAAGCAAGCCCCAGGCAAAGAACTCGAGGAAGATCACAATGACAGCATGATACACACTGGGAGAACCAAACCCCTGAGGCTGGATTAAAAGAATAAAAAGCAAAATTTTCATATTTCTAGAGCAAAGATTTAACTACAAATAGATTTACATTTTTAGAATTCTGCTACAAACACTACATGACATGCAAGGGGATGATACCAGGTCATATTTAGGTACATACACTGCTTGCAATAAACAAATATACTCAATAGTGTGTGAATGATTACATAGTTGCATTATTTATGGCTTTTAGATCTGCTGAGAGTTTGGCTTTAACTGAGAACCTTGTGAGCAAATTTACAATTTTATGAATTTATTACATTATTAACTATTCTCACTCCAGGCTTACCTCGTTCTGTTTTTACTTAAATTACGACCCGAACAAACAAGTAGGACAAATTAGGTCCTTTATTTACAGAGCATACCGCATAGATAAGCTAACTGGAGTATGTCACCAAAATTTTATTGGTTATTTTATTCTAAGCGGAATGCTTTAAGGAATTCTGTCATAATAACATTATGGGAGCCACCACTACAGTTATAGTTACTGAGCTGTAACAAGCAATGGATATAAATGTCCTGCATACATAGGTTAGGACACAGATTTACTATGTAGTGCAAATACAGCACTGGCAGCTATCATAGTCACAGCCATAGGTTTCCATTAACTGATTCCTTATCAATCTCTTTCAGTGCAACAAAACAAATACAGAGTAATACTTCAGAAGGTGATTTGTAAATTACAGCTTACATTAAAATAGTTTTTTTTACAATGAATTACTCTTCATACACTCACCGTGCCACCATCCTTAATAATGATTTTTTTGGCAAGGAGTACACTGCGGTTCACTCTCTTCTTTTTCTTCCCCTGAGTCATTTTTACATCACTGTTGTCCTTCCAACATCTGCCTAGAGAAACAGAAACCCCATCATTGTAACTAATTGGCTTACACAAAACCATAATCACATTTTCAATTCTGTAAACTGGGCAAACACAGATTTTATTATGAATCTGCTTTCCGCAACACAACTGATGATGGAATTTTATGTTGCTGAACTATAGAACTACGTATATTATTTACAACATGGGGGGAAGTGTGTGGGGAGGGAACAGATGTACCAGTCACCTTTCAAAAAAATAAAAACATGTCAGGACTGGATTATAGATGGGTAGTAAAAGACTTTGTAAGGGTGCTGCATGACAAAGGAATCAATAACACAATGCAAAATGCTGACAACTGCATCTGTTTTCCTATAGACTCAAAGTAACAAAAAAATTGAGACAAAAGGAACTGAAAATCTAATCTGTCCATTTTCATTTGTGAATATTAACAAACAAAAACAAGTCTGTTAGAATCTGCAGCTTTAGAGGCAAAGAGCATGAATGATCCATGAACTATAGAATTAATAAATTACAGATTTGTAGCACTGGGCATGAACATCGGTCTAAAAACATTTTTATTTAAGACAGCATTATAGGTATTAACACAAAATACAACAATAGATGAAGTAGAGTTTGGTTTCTCCAACAGTCTGAATATTTGGTCTCCAATTATAACTGACGACACAACCTCATCACAAGCACAACCACATCAATGGAAACACACCGCAGTGCAAATTAATGTGTAGCCACACAATACCATATGCTGTGGTGTGCTGTGGTGGAAAAAAATAACCCTGTATGTCAGTTTATTTGTCCATCTTTAATGCAACACACTGCAATATATGACACAATGCTAATGGAACAGACAGGTGCAAATAAAACCTTCGGCTATGTACACAGCTTGGATTTCTAAATGATTGTTTGTGACACAGTGACAGCAGATTCAATGAGCACTGTACACAGCACGGTTCTGTTCTTTACAGGAGGGGACAAGGAGGAGCAACCCCACTGTGTCCTCCTCCACAGGAAAGCAGAGCGGTCAACCCCACTTAGTTGTGTAATGATGTGCCAGGACAGATTAGTGATCGGCATGGCATCTGGGGTTTCCTATAGTACCAGGGTGGCTGCTGTAGCAGCTGTTCATTTCTAATACTTGTTTGAAAACCCTTTCCCAGCAATGACAGCCTGTAACCTTGAACTCATGGACATCACCAGATGTTGTGTTTCCTCCTTTTTAATCCTCTGCCAGGTCTTTACTGCAGCCGTGTGTATGTAGCCAAGGAAAGCCTCTGGAGGGACCCTGGATGAGAATGGCTGATATACATCATCTGGATCAGAATATCTCAGTCAGCGTTCCTGCAGAGGCTGCTAGGGGCTCCTTGAGCAATGCTCATTTTCTAACTTACGGGTCAGTACAAGTGACACCAATCATCTTTTTGGCTATCTGTAAGTGTGACATTCTTCCCATAGGCCAGCAATGTTGGAGAATTCTTCCCAGTGACCCGTACACTAATATACTGTGATCTGTGGGTATATTATTTTAAAAGGGTTCCCTGAAGACCTGAAAATATTTCAAGGGGGTTCTCTGTGTTAAAAACGTCTAGAAACACTGCGCTACAATACATGGGTATTTACATGACATGGGAGAACAGATTTGTGTTTATAATGCCTAAAGCCCCCAACACACCCAGGAATATACCCCAGGAGTGATGGTAAGTTTGGATAGAGCCACGAACTGTTTACCCCTCCCCCATGCTAATTTGTTTTGCTACCAGTGGAAAGATTTCCCTTTACTTCCTGTTCCGGAGACACAACAGGAAGTTGAAATGTCCCAAAGTCAGAATCTGAACCTTTGCTTAATTTATCCACAACAATAAAGTTTTGCTTAGTAATAGTCACTAACATCACACTGCTAGAGGTGCTATATAAAAGCAAACAAGGGCTGGGAATGTCGGGGCTCCATGGCAGCAGTGCTGGAGGTGTAAACATAACATAGAGAACACATTACTCTATCCATAGAACAGCCTCATAGTACCCATGACAGGTCCTCTTATACAGCCCCCCTCCCCCCCGTGACAAGTCCATTGTGTGTAGCTGTCTTAATGTCACTCCACCAATCTTCCCGTCACACAGAGGTTCCCCGGACACCATACAGTACCCAGATACCTCATACGTGGTCCGTGCACTTATCCCGTCTCCCTCCGTCATTCTGCGGCCCGAGCTCCCCTCCCCACCTACCTGTCTCTCTCTTCTTGTCGCTCCGCTCATTCGGCCGCCATGTTCCGCACGCCTCACCCCTCGCACGTCAAATCGCGCGACCCGCCCATTGGTTGTTTGCGTACCCACGTGCGCGTGTCGTCACCAGCTTGGCTCGAGCCGCTACACGTGAGGAGGAGGGCGTAAGCGGGATTTCTGTGACGAATCCGTGACACGTCCCTGGAGGCCCGAGCGAGCGGGATTTCCAATGTTCATTGAGATCCGAAAAAAAGGAAATCGACACAGCGGCCAATCACAAGCATTCTGTTTGGAAAAGTTGGAATCTGATTGGTTGCTGTGAGACACAGTTATTGTGCTATTCTGTCTAAGGCACACAGGGGGCAGCATCCTCCCCTACATTAATGTGGACCCCAGGACCCAATGTTACTATTTTTAATGTTCTCCCCCCATGAAAGTCCTGAGGTTGGCCCTTAATTATGTATTAGGGGGTGCATGAACGCCATGACAACAAGAATTTGGGTGGGCTATTGGGGTAGAAGGACAGGCCAAGCTTTGTAATGACAGCCTGAGACACATTGGTGCTTCTGGGTAGCATCATTTTTTTTTTGCTTAAAGCGGAACTAAACCGAAAACAAAAAAAATCACACTTACCTTTAATTGAGAAGGTCCCTCGATGGCACTGGTCCTTCCCACAATCCGGTCTAGTGTTGTCCTGGAATTCCTCCTGGTCCCGATGCTGAGGAAGCACCGGGCGCCGCCATCTTCATTTTTCACTTCCTTCTTCATCCTCGGTCTTCTTGGCATATCACCCAATCTCGTACTGCGCAGGTGTCAGATCAGCTGACACAGCCCTCTATAATGAGGGGAAAATAGGGAGCCGATCTCACTGTACATGCATGAGAGCAGCATCTCTTCCCCTAACCTTCTGAGCGGTAACCCCCGAGTGTGGCTTGGGGTAATAAACAACAGCTGGTAGCAGTAACCCCGAGCCACACTCAGCTAAAAAAAACTAAAAAAATTAGCTAAAAAAATAATGAATAAAGACTTACCTGGTCCCACCAGTGTCCTGCCCTGAGGTTTCCCAGAAGTTCATGATGATGTTGGTGCGTGCGAGGGAGCGTTGCGGGAATTTCAAATTATTTTGTATTGGATTTAATACAAAATAAATGTATTGAATCCAATACAAAGTAATCTTCATAGTATATATATATATATATATATATATATATATATATGCTACTGTACAGTTACATTACAGGTTTCGGTATTTTAGATTTTTTTATGCAACCTTGTTTTAACAGATTTTTGAGTTTTTTATTTAAAGTTTATTATTAAATTTATTATTTTGACATGATTTTGTGTTTCAAACTTTAAAATACTCAGACCCTTGTTTGGACATATTTTGGTGAGTTATGCCTAAGAATTATAGGCCTGCAATGTAAAATAAATTTTAATGAAAGACAATGCACCGCTTTTAGACATAAAAATCCAGACAGAAATGAACCTCCCAGGAGGTTAATAGAAATAATGCCCTTTCTGCACATATCTGAGATCAGGGCATGGGCAGAAGAAGCAGCCAGAGCTTCCTGGGATGTATGACATTGGTAACCCGGGAGGCTCGGCGCTCCCATTCAGTCTTGATCGCTTGGGGTGTTACACTTTTATATAAAGGTAAAATGGTATTCTTTTTGTATTTAAGAGTTGTTTACCCTTTTATGTAAAATGAAAATGTTAAGTTTAGGTACGCTTTAAACCCTCTGAACTATATCATATAGCTTAGCAATCCTTAGGTTTGGCGGCTGCATGTGTTTTCTTTTTTTCCAGGCTTTTCCCTCCTTTAGGTATATCTGGTTACCCTGCCAGTTGTATGATACACATTTTACAATTCACTTGGAGTTATGAAGCAATTTAATAAACAATTATAGATACAAAAGGATTGGAAGATTCCTTATATAAAGAACAAGTAACAGCTCTGAGTTCCAACTGAAGGAGGTTAAAGAGAACCCGTCACCTTGCCTTTTTATCTTTTAACTATAAATGACATTCTCTGTGCTCCTGATTCATACCTCCCGCAGGGCACCGATCTAATCCCTATACAAGCTTTTTGTCCAAGATTACACCGGGTTGATTTTCTCCTTTCCTGGACAGAAATCGTGCCTGGTGATTGGCTGCTCCAGTCTGAGCACGGGAAGGTCCCATGTTCCTCTATACCCTGAATAGGTCAATAGAAAGTCTGTTACCTTTAAACATTGTATTGGTTAATTAAAAGGAAAAAGGCAAACAATTAGGTACATTTTTATCTAGCACTGGGAAAGTTCCCAAGGGCAGAGCAAGACAACATTTAAAAAAATACCCCAGCTCTATTTTTATATCAGGAAATCTGACATTACTTCAGACATTCCCTGGTAGGAATGAAATGCTGGCATGTAAACACATAGACCTGGAAGATTCCCACAATAGAATGTCTGATTCCCTGGTTTATAAATAGGTCTTTTTCAGTTGATTAAAAAAGGACTGTTACATAAACTTGAAATGTGAAGCCACGCGGCTTGGTTGAGGCACCCCTGTATAGGGTTACCCCTAAAACACCCAGCTCATAATTTGGTAGAAGGGCCAGTTTGGATTTGGAAGAAATAGTCCTCCCTTTACGACTTACCTGTTTACCAACCACTTGCACTTTCGACCAACTCAAAACTATAAAGTGTACATCCATGTGACTTCTCTTCTGGGCTTCATCTTCCTCCTCCGTGCTCTTCGGTCTGCAGACTGTCAGGCAACTGATGGGGTGGCTCCCAGCACTGCAGACCAGGTCTATTCTATGCTCCTCACTTAATGACCAAGTCACAGGAACGTAAACTGGTTGCTAAATGAGGAACATGCTGGGGGCTTCTTTATTAAATCATACCTGATTCATTTCTATTTATTTACATTTCTAATAAAGATCATCGTAAAGGGAAATATTTTTCCAAAGTCCAGCAATGCAAGCTCTGGCTCCCATGATACCTTGTTCATGTGATACCTTGTTGTTTTCCAACAAGTCTACAATGATAATTCTATATTGAGAACAACCAAGAAAATGTCACTCACAGTTTAGAGCTAAGAACCTTTCATTTCACTCATTAAAAGTTTATTTTAAAGATTTTAGATAATGTGTGATTTTTTTTCAAGGTGGGCTGGGGGGGAAGGGGATCAGTTATTCAGTTCTGTGGCAGTTTCCATCCCTCCAAACTCTAATTAAAGCCATAGGAATTTTTTCAGCAGTTTTCTCATCTTAATGACTTTTGAGGATGCTTTTGTTTTTGTTAAGTAGCAATTCCATAGCTGTGTTTTCCTTTCAAAACTTATAGAGCCTGATTTATTAAAGCTCTCCAAGGCTGGAGAGGATAATCTTTTATCAGTGAAGCTGGGTGATCCAGCAAACCTGGAATGGATTTCTTCAAAGTTCTTTGCTATTTACTAGCAAATGTTTTGAATCCTGGTCCAGATGCATTCCAGGTTTGTTGGATCACCCATCTTCACTGATGAAAGTGTATCCTCTCCAGCCTTGGAGAGCTTTAATAAATCAGGCCTATTAAAACAACCTTTGTATTGATGCAACAAAGTTGTAAAATGTCCTGTCCTTTTTTCCCATGTTGCTGGATTTGAAAATAGAACACCAATTCATAAAATTAATTTTATGAAACGGTTTTCAAGAATTGCTTTCAACTCTATGAGTTCCATTTATAAAACAGTGAACTTGACATTTTCTGGTGGTAATCAATTACTAATATTGAAACACATGGACCTGGAAGACGCCTCATTTAATAACTATAACCCCAAGACTCTGACTTCACAGCCCTGATTAAATTACAATTTAAATTTATAGAGAGTAGAATCAAAATCTCTAAAATTATAGACATTGCCAAGAAGATCAACTATCACTAGTAAAGTAAGCCTTACTTAGAGGTCTTTCTATATATATATTGACACTCTGTGCCATGTGTATATAAGATTCTGTGCACTTAAAGTGGAACTAAACCCGTTTTATTATTATTAATATTATGACTAGGCAGGTCTTTTGTAGTAGAAGGAACACACAATGGGTTTAATAACTTAATTTAATAAAGTTCGCCTGGACTGGAGAAGATAGACTATCATGGAAGAACCTGGGTAATGCAGCAAATCTGGAATGTATCTGGTCCAGGATTGGTAAACATCTACCAACCAATAGCAATAGCAATAGCAAATAGGACATTTATTCCAGATTTGCTGGATCACCCAGGCTTTCCTACGATAGTCTATCTTCACCAGTCCTGGGGAACTTTGATATATCAGTCCCAATGTCTCTTCTGCAAATGAATAACCTTACCTGCCTCATTGAAGTTTTTTTTTTAATACACTCCCCTGCCATTTTCTTCCTCTTTATCTTTCAGGTTCCAATCCTCAGCTATCTTGATATGCTGGGCTGATGTAACTTTTGCAGACACAAGCAGGAATTATTTCCTTGATGCATCTGGGCATTGCACATGTGCATGTTAATGTTTTCTAAAGAAAGGCAGTGATCTGGCATGTTAGTGTGATTTATAAATGATATGATCTGTCTGATTGCTAATTTTTGTGTTCTGCTTTAAGAAATACATAAAAGCCAATCCATGGCTTTTGTTTGATTATCACTCCCTATCCAAATAAAATTCCCATGAAGATGACCATTTTGCTGTTACTTTTTAATGCATACCCCAGACATCAATTATGGCAAGAACAGTTTCTGGTGAACACTCGAAGTTTTTCTCTAGAACATAATTACAATTTTTTTTTTTTTAGGTACGAGTCAGGCATTAGGTGCTAATGTTTACACTTACATTCACCCCACCATGGGGCATTGGTAGCATACATACATATGGAAGAATAATCACTTTGCATCTCAAATAATTTTTTATGGTTGATACATTATGATAGTGATTTGGGATAGGACTGCAGATTCCTCTTTTCTCATTTCATTTTTCATTCACAATTGTCACGGTTTTCTTGCATCTTGAACTCGCATATGGCAGTACCAGTATTACGAATCATGTAATTAAAGATTTGGGCGAGGTGGGGAGTACAATCCATTCTACCTCATTTTTCTGCATCAAAAAGCTTTGATAGATTGTGCAACAAGACTTATTTGTTTTATACACTGAAACCCCAGCTCCTAGGCGTCTCAATGAGGAACTTGAGATGAGCAATTTGAGCATTCTTAAGATGAGTTCTTTCTTTTTTGTGCATGTAATATATATATATATATTTTTATTTATTTTGCTCACTCCCACCTCTTTTTTTAAATTGTAATTTCCAACCACATGATTACCTCTTAAGGCATATTCAGATGCTGATGCTGCTTGTTTACACCCCTAGGTGGGGTTATACTTCTATATACCTCTACATACCTATAAACTCACTGCTGACCAGCAGCTGCTGAACTTCTTGGTGCTAAATGCTCTGATCTGACATCTACTTTTGTGGGCGTTTCAACATTTTTATACTGAAATAAATACTTATTTTAATACACTTGCCCTTTGTGCCCTTTCTCCTTATTAACTGCAAAGCTTGTGTAAGTGTTATGGCAGTTTTTTCTTCTTTGTTTCTTGCAATTGTCCAATATATTTTAAGAACATGTAAATATAATTGTCCATGGTTTGGGCACAGGGCCACCTTAAGGGGAGGATATTCTCATTAGTTCTTTTTTTTTATTTCACAACTGTGCTCATCAAGCGATTAACTTCCATATTGTTGGCTGATGAGGGGTAGAAAGCATGACAAAAGCTGTATGATGATTTGGATGGTTGATTGTTATAAAACAATGATTCTGTACACATAACTTGGATAAGCATGGCAATGGATAAAAAAAAAGAATGGATTGCATAGTTCTGCAGAGCACCTACTAAAATGGTAGGTTTGCTTAAACTCTTTGTGCCCCCTACCTTCTCTAAATCACCTACACCTGCAAATTAAAAAAAAGTACCTACAAAGAATATACGGTAGTTTAATTACATTTTCTTAGCCCCTTCATCTTAAGCTCATGGCACCGAGGTGATGATGGTATCACTGACCTTTAGTGAGATTCCGGGGGAACATACAAAAACCAAAATCACAGGGGAAGGTGCTCTTGTGTTGGATATCTTCTTGTGGGAATTGGACATATGATACATACCCAAAGGGCAGTAAAGTCACATCCAGCTGTGCAGAAGACAGGGCTGAGGTACATACCTGTAACATTTGTTTTATTTAGGTACCTCTTAAGCTACGTACACACTTCCAATTATTATCGTTGGAAAACGAACGACGAACGTTCCTGCACGATATATACGAACGATCGTATAGCACCGATCCTGCACATAGAGGTAACGACACGATCGTTCGTAGATATTGTACACACAATAGATACGATCGTTTGAGCGATAGAGGAACTATGTGCACGACAGGAAAGTGAACGGACGTTCGTTCATCACGCATGCTCTGAACATGGACGATCAACGAACGACCGTACACACGAAAGATGTTTTGCCCAATCGATCGTTCGTCGTTCGATTGGAACGATAAAAATTGGAAGTGTGTACGCACCTTTAGATTGTAAGCTCTTCAGGGCAGGGTTCTCCCCTCCTCCTGTGTTATTGTTTGTATAGGTCTGGCAACCCCTATTTAATGTACAGCGCTGTGTAATATGTTGGCGCTATATAAATACTGTTTAATAATGATACATTTTTTATGTGTTTGGGAGGCGTTACAAGCTACATAGTATTTTGGCTCAGATCTGCATATCCAGGCTGGCCATACTAAAAAGGCAAGAAAGGAGAATACAAATCTGGTAAAATGTATTAATTTCCCTTGTTTTACTTCATACAATATGCAACATTCCCACTTGCAAAGACAATGAAACATTCAATTATATACAAAACACATCCTATGTTATTCGTTATTTGTCTTTTCAGTATAAAATTATGACGCATCATTTAGCTCTTTAAGATTAAGCTGCACCTTTAAATTAACTGAGGTCAGAAATAGGTGGGTATCTCAGGTCAAATGCCACCACATTAAAAATCCATTGGTATAGATTACATTTTCCCCATAGAAGATAATGCAATACTTTTAAACCTGATCAGGACTGTTGTGCAGCAATCCTGAAAAAAAAAAAATCAATGCCTCGAAGTTCAAGTATTAACAAAATATATAGCGCCTCTCTCATATAAAATTTTATAATGTCCGTCACAAGAAAGAGCAGCAGTGTTTTGTCCTGCAGTCTTCATTGTCAGCAGCATATCTCATAGTTTTTGACCACCTCATTCAGCAGTGTCCTCCTTCAGCCACTAGGGGGCGCTCTAACACAATACTTTACTGTATCCAGCACCTTATGCTTTAGTTGGGTTTACAGATGGCTTGGGGTTATATCCATACAAGAATGTAGCTGAAATCACAAATAATGCTCCAACGAAGAACACACTAAAAGGAAAAGAAATTAAGAAAAGATCTTAAAACCGTGTAATATCTTTATTAAAGTGCCCACTTAAGACATCTGAAAAATTAGTTTATTATGTATTAATACTTGACTTTTCCCTGCTGCAGGTAATCTTGACCATGACCGAGGATAACAACCAAATGCCAATACAAAATGAAGTAACTAGCACTCCAAAATCTTAGAAGCTCACTGTCAAAGTGGCCGGAACTAACTAATGATCAGGAAGTGGAAGTCAGGCCGATTAATCACTCGATAAAACTGGTGATCACCATCTTTAAATACCTAAAAAAGGATCTGCAAATAGTGGTGGTCTTCCTTTAAAGTGTCCAACTTTTTAGATAATCCCCATTAGTTTAGTGTGGTAGTGTGAACAGAATTTTTTTAGGGGAATTGGCTATTGGCACTTTAACAGATAACCTCTTTATTCTCAAATATATAAACAAAGTTTCCTTAAAATGAAGGGACCCTGTGTGGCTTACTCCTGTCTTCACATATGAAAATATTATAAGCATTTAAAATAGTAATACAGTCAAATATGGAGCCACCTAATGTATTTCATGAATCTTCCAACCCTAAATACAATTAGAGAACACCTGTCATGTCATGTCATGCTTTAACTGCCAGCCTCCTGAAATGATAGTTGTCTGTATGTCATTGTAGATCCCATGGCTTTAATACAACGACAACACAAATATATGCATGTAAACTTGTTTAACCAAGTAATCGTGCCAGAAATTACAAAATGATAATTACAATTACAAACAAATTATTTATGCAAATAAAAAAAAAAATGTGCAAATCACAATTTGTGCTTGGATTATCACCACCTAAATCTGCAACCGATAGCGATGTAAATGATACTGCACAATGAGAATTCAGAGCACTAGCTGCATAGTTCTGTGTTAATAACTCAGAGGTATACAAGTTGGTAGGTCAGCTAGCCAGGCAGATAATGAGGGTTTTCATGTCATGTGACCATGATGTTCCTTATAATTAAACTGCCAAGAATAATACAAAATGTACCTTACCTTGTAGGTACAAAGTCCTGCAGCCAAAAGTAGGAAATTAGTGTTGAAAGTATGATTGAAAGCGATGTAGCAAAACCTTTTAGGATGTTGTCAGCATATTTAATAACAGCAGCAATGACTAGGCCACCCAAAGCCTGAAACAGGTAGCAAAGAAAAAAAAATTAAGATGGCGATTTTTTACATCAGGCCCACAGATCTCCTGCAGTCTGGAATAAACAATACATTTACAAGACACTGTTTTCATAGTGTGACTCTTCATGGTGAGCTATATGCTTCTAGTGCATCGCTTTAACTACTATTTAACAATGTTTTATATCTGTATGTGCTTGTGAGCTTGTTACAAATGGTCTTATGCCTAAAGCGTATCTAAACCCAAAAGACAAAAATGTAACACACTGCAACTTACTAGTCCTTAGATGTAGTGGCTACATTAGTTTTTTCTTTTCAGGCTTTCACCCTTTATTTTCATCTAGTGATCCTGCCAGTAACACATTTCCTGACCTAGATGACAACATACACTGTACTATAAATATATAGAGGCAGTGTTGTCACCCTAGGCTGTCCCTCTGATTTAGCCCCCTCCTTAAAAT
This sequence comes from Pyxicephalus adspersus, assembly GCF_032062135.1. Lineage (NCBI taxonomy): Eukaryota > Metazoa > Chordata > Amphibia > Anura > Pyxicephalidae > Pyxicephalus > Pyxicephalus adspersus. The sequence goes on along the minus strand of NC_092865.1, from coordinate 34,298,133 downwards.
CATTACATAGAGAATTTTGTGCAGAAGATGGCTTAGAAAGCTTATACAAGGGCACACAATTTCTAGGGCTCCATTTAAAAAATATTCCCCCAGCTGAGTTCCCTGAAAATTCGCTTGAATTCTATGGTCACATATTTCTACAGGTCACCTATTAAAACAATGACTCTTTCTGCCATCTAGTGGCCAATCATCATAAGTGCACAGCTGTCATAGAAAAAGAATACGAAGTAAATCAAATTTCATCATCGAACCGAAGCGGAAATAATTTATAAATAGAGCCCCTAGAACAGGGGTCCTCAAACTTTTTAAACAGGGGGCCGGTTCACGGTCCCTCAGACTGTCGGGGGGCCGTACTATAGTTTGAAAAAAAACAGGAAAACATTCTTATGCACACTGCACAAAACGTATTTATTGTATAAAAAACATGAAAGAACAATACTATATGCACAGCACACTTGCCGATCATTTAAAAAAAAAAGTGGCGTTTACTTTGGCTTTAAAATTGCTTGAGATTATTCCTCAATTCCTATGTGCATTGGAAAATGCACAGATAAATTTGAATTTTCACTGTGTGTATTGAAAATGCAAATTTATCTTGCATTTTCCATGCAAATGAATAATCTCAAGCAATTCATTAATTTGCTTCTTTTCGTACACCCTACCCTACACCCAACACTACCCCACACTTTTTAATAATTAAAAAAGGGCTGCTAAAAAAACTTTGTCAGTGTCTGCTACCTGTCACTCACTGCTGCCTTCATACATCGGCTGGATCACACTGCAGCACATGTGTACATGATCAATGTGCATAGTATGTTTATACTATTTACAAATGTACATTGATCATGTACATTTGTGCTGCAGTGAGCAGGCAATGAAGGCAGCAGTGAGTCTCTGCTCATACCTTCTCTGCCTGATGGCTTCAGCCCGACAGCTCCAGCGTTACCCCGGCAACAGTGGTGTCACGTGACCGGGTTCCCTGGAGTGCAGATGGCAGGCAGCCAGAGCTCAAGCAGGAGAAGCAGCCTCAGCAGCCGGCGGGCCGGATGGACGACCTCAGCGGGCTGTATTCGTCCCGCGGGCCGTAATTTGAGGACCCCTGCCCTAGAATATCATTAAATTGTTTTTTTTTTTTTTTTGTAGTCACAAAAAAAGAAAAAAAAAACTCATATAGCCAACACATAAAACATTTTTATTTGCAGAGTTTAGATATGCTCTAGGTACAGAGTATATCAGGTGGACAGTGTTATCACTCAAATTACATCTTTGTCAGATATTTAGAAAATATGGTACGGAGGTATAAATCAAAAACACAGGCAAAATATTTTACTGATAATTGAACAGGAGCTTGCATTGGGAAAAAAAAAATGTACATGCCCAGGGCATATCTTCAAATTTTATTTATTATCCCTGACCTCATGGACATTACATTAAAACCATTGGTTTACACACTAATGTTTGGTAAGGTGATGTAAGTATTTTCTGAATATGTAGTGAGCAGGCAGCAGAATAAAGGACAGAAAGTTTATGTAGATTTTGAACCCAGAGAATATTGATTTTTGTTTTGCATGAATATATACCTATTTTTCTTGTCTGATTAACTGGTGTATGCAGTGACACAAGAAATGCTCTTAAAAAAAAAAAAAGAAAACCCCTCTGCTAGTAACTATATCCCATGAGCTTAGGGCTTCAGGCCCTTGGGCAGCCTCAAGTTTTTGTGTCCATTTAAAAATGGGTTCTATCGTAAAGGGATTGCATATCAGTGGATACGTGGAACTAACATTTTGTTCCGGAGGTGATATCCACTGGCTTAATGTGAATTTTGAGGCCGGGATACTTTTAGATTTTGATGTACAGTACTGAAAGTGCAGCAACCTCCTTAGACTACAGTAAATAAAAATCTGATAGGTTGGTACATTATTCTGCCCTCCGTACATTATCACTGCTGTAAATAAATACCTAGTTAGAGTTACATTTGGACCAAAATGATTGTTTGTTTAATATACTGTACACAGCTTGACTTCAAAAGATAGTTATGACAATGAAGTAAGAATCTGATCTACCTGAAGGGCTACGACTGTCCATGTCAAGTTATTGTAGCCCTGAAAGAAGCCTTCCTTTGAAACACGATCTCCGTCATAAATAAATACACCCATCAGACCAAATATTCCGCCAAAGAAACCTAAAAGGGGGGTAAAATCTGAGATGCAGAAATTATTAAGATAATCAAATTTTATAACAAATGTAAACCTCCTAGATTGTAAGCTCTTCAGGGCAGGGTCCTCACTTCCTCCTGTGTCACTCTCTATGTCTGTCTGTCATTTGCAACCCCTATTTAATGTACAGCCATGCATAATATGTTGGTGCTTTAAAAATCTTGTTTAATAATAATAAAAATAATATTACCATTTTGGGATTGAGGTACTCAAAAATCTTATGTTTGTGACACCCAGGATGGGCTAGGAGGTCTCATTTTTAAAACTTCCCACTTAAACTTGGTGAGATACCAGAACAGAGAATGCACTGTAGACATGCCCACATCCACTTATTAATCAAACGTGCCCACATCCAAATATTAATCAAATTACCTACCAAGGTGGCTTCTGCAATTCATGCAGAATGACCCATGTGACTGGAAAGGATGAAATGGCACTTCTGGTGTGACCTTGTGTTACTTCCGGTGTGACCCAGATCTCAGCCAGCCCCAACCCAAATATGGTGGTGGTGCGCAGGCTCAAGGAAATAAGGACACATCAAATTTTTTTTTTTGCATACAGCTATCAATGTGATGCATTACAGTATTCTGTGCATTTAACCAGAACCTATACGGACTCATATGTATATACTGTTTCAACATCAATACAATTTTTTAAAGCAATGTATTAAATTGAATGTGCAGTCTTATACTGCTATACATATGGTATGTTGATGGGATAATGCCCCTCTTTATTTCATTAGCAAAGCTTAATGCTTTATTGTGATAAAAAGGATTGCAAGACAAATGTTTAACCTAAATTACTATATTATTATAAATTCCAACTTAGCCACAAATTTAATTTAAAATAATTAAAAAAAATGTATTATCTTCCTACTGCAATATCTTGTGCCAGTGTTTCTCATCTAGGGTTCCTTGAACGATTTGTGCCTCTCAGGTCAGTTTAAGTGACAGCAGTGATTTATTGGCTATTTGTTAGGGTGACATTATTCCCAATGACCACCACACTAAATGTACAGAAAGTTGTGGATATAGTCATTATAATTATAGGTTGAAAAAGGCTGCTTTGTATTTTGGCACTCAGACTTGGAGAGGAAGGGAAGTACTAATGGTGAAGCATATATGTACATGATTTAGTAGGGAACATGGAACAAAGATCATAATGAACACATTGGGCCTGATTTATTAAAGCTAAGAATGGAGAACATACACTTTCATCTTTTATTGTAGAAGGAACACACAATGGGTCTGATTTAAAAAAGTTCTCCAGGACTGGAGCAGATATACTATCGTGGGAAAACCTGGCTGATCCAGCAAACCTGGAATGAATATGCTAACAAATATCAAATGACTTCACCCAGAATCACTGATGAAAGTGTATGGACTCTAGTCTTTGAGAGCTTTAATAAATCAGTCCCAGTGTATTAAAAAGTGACTAAATCTGGAAGAATTACCACCAAAAGAGCTTACATCACTCAATCAGCCATGTAAATAGTGTCTTTAAAAGTTATTTTCCCATCTCTATCTTTATTTTAGTTACCATTTATGTTATCAAGTACTGGTTGCCTTATGGGGCCATCATTACTAGCAAAATATTATTGTTAATAAACAGTATTTATATCGCCAACATATTACACAACACTGTACAATAAATAGGGGGTGTAAAGGATGGACAAATACAGACACAATTTACATGTTAGGCTACAGAAAGTCCCTGTAAATACATTACTAGGAAACATTCCCGTTAAGTTACATCCTGACGCCCTTGTAAATACCTTACTAGCCAATTTTCCTGTTAAAGCGGAACTAAAGTCCACTTGATAATTGTTGGCAGACCAGCTTTATGACAGAAGAGATTGTAAAGTCTCTTAGATCAAATATTTCTCTCCTGGCTTGTCAGGGCTTTTTCTCATAGTGCATGCATGGCTCAGTGTAGTCTCTTGGCATGGTTTGTTTCTGAGACAAGGTAACTTCTGTGCTTGTGAAAACTGGTAACGGTCACAACGTGCATGATTGTATGTTATGGCAAAACCCTGGGTGCCGGAAGTATTATTATTATTATTAAACAGTATTTATATAATGCCAACATATCTCGCAGCGCTGAACTTTAAATATGGGTTAGGCTTAACTCTGCCTTAAACTATGTCCTTTAAGAAATTTAGAGTAAAAATTATCTGATCAACTGTCTCAACTAACAACTTCTACTAAAGCTAGAAAGAGGGTTAGTGTGGGTAAGTGTGACTGTATCTATATCTGAAACTTACCAAGCTGTATATTTCTAATCCACACTGACTGCTTAGTCTCCTTGAGGATTTTTTCAAAATAGACACCTGCAAATCCACTAGAAAAGCAAGCAGTGAGGACAGCCATGAGTCCAACAAACCGTGAACCAACCGATACTTCTTTTGATGAAGAGCTGGGAGCATCTGTTGGCCACTAAGTAAAGACATATTTACAAAAATGATTATTTCTATGGTAAGTTTTCTTGTTAAAGTCTACAATAAATGTGTTTATAAAATAAAAGTTTTGCAGTAAATAATGTTTTTGACTCCCCATGCAAGAACAGCCAAGGAAAGGATGACACACTGTAGTCAAGAGTGGGAGTGTGTTTTATTAATGTCTGAATGATTTTCAACACTTGATACTTGATATTTGTGCAAACATGAAGCTGTAATGCTGCACAACATAAATACAAAATATATTGACATTTCAGTGTTGATGTTTTCTGAGTAACAGGTTGCTCTGTTATTTCTATATTATAATATTACAGGCAAAATGATCTTATATAAATAAAAGGGGAAACATCTCTTCAAGTTTTAAACTGTTCAGGTAAATTAGAGACGAATGTCCAAAAATGTGACATCACAGTTTTAATATAAAACCCATTACAATCAACATCAAATTACATAAAACATTTATATTGTCCCATTACTCAACACCGACACAATTAAATATATGATACAGGTTGACAATCAAAAATCCGACCATCGATAATCCGTTTACTTCAGTTTCCCGGCATGAATTTCAGATTGCATATTCAATACAAGGACTGCAGTACACCGTTTGGCCACTAATGTTTTGGCACTGTTCTGCAGATACACTTGCTTGCTAAATTAACCACCCGGACGGTTAGCCCGACCTTGGTTCGGGGTAAGTAAACTTGCTAATATCTGTTACTCCGAACCAAGGTCGGGGTAGCTAAAAGTATTAACAAGCGTTATATTGCAATCCGATTGTCATACAACATTGTATGACAATCGGATTACAACTGAAAAAGAAGACTTACCCTGTCCCCGCAGCTCCTCCGGAGACGTCTTCTCTCTTCTGTCTTCATCCGGCGTGTGCAGTGACGATCTCCGGGGTTTCCCAGTGATGTCCCTGCATGCGTCGGTGTGGGAGGCAGGGCGGGAAATTCAAATAACTTTGCATTGAACTCAATACAAAAAAGCTGTATTGAGCCCAATACAAATAAATCTTTATATAATATATAAATAATTGTATTATATATATATATATTATATAGGCTACTATACAGTTACATTACATTATACACTTTTTTTAAAGCTTTTTTTTTTTTAAGATTTTTTTATTATTAAATCTATAAAATTTTGGACATATTTTGGTGAGTTATGCGGTAATTCAGTGAATTATAAGTAATATTGAGTAATTTGGTGAATTATAGCCTACAATCTAAAATAAATTTCCATGCAAAAAATTTAACACTTTTTGCATGGAAGTGCGGAAAGAATTAGAACACTCGGCGTTTGCGTCCCTCAGCCATTCCTGATGTCAGTGCATGCGTCCGTTGACGGGGGTCGTAGCGGGAAATCCAAATGTTTTGTATTGGATTCAATACAAAGTCCTGTATCCAATCCAATACAAAATAATACAAAATATTTTTATGTGGTTTTGTCTATAGGTATGTGACGTTGGACTGTTTTAAAATTTACAACACTAGGGAGGTGTTTTAGAAAAATATATTACTATACAGTATACTGAATTATTGCATTTTCAGTATTTTTGATTTCTTTATGTATTCTTGTTTAAGCTGATTTTTGTGTTTTTTATTTAATTTTATTAAAAGTAATTTTTTTTTTTTTTTGATTGTGATGACACATGATTGTGATGACACATGACACACATGATTGTGTGTTTTAAACTTTTTTTATATTCAGGATATCTACTAGACCCTTGTTGGGACATATTTCTGTAAGTTACAGGTCTACAATTAAAAAAAAAAAATGTCATGAAAACAGTATACCGCTTTTGGTACAGAAATCTAGACATCAGTGAAACGCCCAGGTGGTTAAGTACACGCCAAGACGTCCCTGCTGCCTGCTCCCTGGAACTGTGCCAGATGTCCGCCGGTGCTGCAAGAGGAAGACTGGTCTGTGTGTGAAGGTAAGTATATAAAAAAAAAAAATACAGGATTTTCTAAAATCCAGCACTTCTCGGATCCGGAGGTTGCTGGAATTTTGATAGTCAACCTGTACAACATAAGTGGTACTAGGACCAATGACAGGGTACAAAAATGAAAATATATTTAGACATTTCTAGCAATATTTTTAGAGAAAAGGGGTCCACTTTATTTTTTTTTTGCAAGTGACCTTTTAGACTTTATCAAATGACTTCCCCTCCACAAACACACACACACACACACACACAACTTACTTTCACATATAAACTTTTAATATGTGACAAAGAATTCACAGAGGACTGAGTTCACTTTTGTAACCAAAAGTTCACTTGCTGTTTCGAACCGAAACATTGAACTGAGACAAAAATGTATCAAAGGAGTCATTAATATTACCGATTCTTTAATGTGCTTTATTTTCACCTTGAGCTCATAAAAAAACAAAACACTAGATTCCCTTTAAATGACACTGGGCTGCACTCCCCAAACCATGTGCTGCTCTACAAATGTAGTAGATATGCTACTGATCTTATTAACTTATGACAAGTCTGTATTAAAACGCAGGCTAAAGATAAAAATAGACCTTGGTTTAAAAGTCATATTATGTATTTACCTGGACTAGAGTTACTCCTGCCATTAGGATTAGCAAAGAAAGCCACTGATATTTTGTCAGCCTTTTCTGAAGCATTGACACAGAGAACAGAGCAGTGGTAAGGATTTTAAGCTGATAGGTCACCTAGAGAACAAAGAATAAAAATTATCAGAAACAAATGGCAAATAACAGTTATGCACATTTTATCCAGTCTTATTTTCATGACTGTTATAATATGCCTTTTTTAACGCTTCACCACAAAAATGGGGTAAAAGAAGTCATGGGAGTGTAGATGTCCAGCCACAATCTCTTTAGTTAGACTTTCTCCTTAACCCTTTGCTTTTCTCCTACATATTCCCATAAGTATTTATAAAACAAAAAATTGTGTTGTTTTATAATCACTTCCTGTCATCTTAGGTTTAAAAGGGCTGCCATTTTTTTACCATCTCTTTTCAATAATGTTTGTTGTCTGGCTGTTGAGCAGTTCCTTTGCCTTTAAAACTTCTCTGTTATTTGGAGCAAATATGCAAATTAAGGAAGTTGTAGTAGGGTGGGAAATTTCTACACAAATGCTTCTTTGAATTCCTAATCACATAGTATTGCGGGTCAACATGGCAGCCAGATAAACAGATTTTTCACAACTTGAGGCAGTAACAGCTGCTTCCATGTTTACTCCAATGGCAGGTACCTTCTTCATCTCCTGAACATAGGAATTTCCTACAGATTTGTTACACTCAGGTGATACGCTGTATAAAACATATTTGCTAGTAAAGATGGATCAGCTTTCCTATGCTCATTGGCTTCTCTGTAGTGCACATCTTGTTCCTCATTTCTTTTTTTTACTACATTGTCGGGAGCCAGTAGTCTCTTCCTGGTTTTGCATTTGGCCCCATGATGTGATCTTTCAGTCCTGCAGATGAATGACCCAGCATCAAAGCTTCCTTGCATGCACAATCTGGTGCCATGTCATTCTTCCTCTCAGGGTGGGATATAGTGGAAACTACTGCTTTCTGGGACATGTGAGGAATGAGATGAACACAGCACTATGGAGAATAGGATATTTCTTATTCATGAAATACAAACCCTGTCAGCCAATTAGTAAAGAGGATGAAAAACATGACACACTTTTTGACTTATAATGAAAGATCAACTGAATGTCTGACAAGTAAAACTTCACAACAAAATAACTGATTTAACCTCTTACTTTAAGCACACACCTTAATTTGTTCAAATTAAGCTTGACACATACATTTCACTGCTCTTCATCTAAAAAGGCAGCCTGCCTACCAATGTCTCTAACATACTGTACATAAACACACATTACTGTACAGTGAGACTACCTGATAAGTTGCTGCATCAAGATTGGACAGTGCAACATAAAGAAGGTTATTTTGCAGGGTATAGATCCCAGAAGGTATGGCAAGCTTTAGGGTCTCCATGGGTTTATTGATTATTTCATCATGAAGGACACGGTTCAGTGCACGTACACTACAACCTGAGGAAAGAAGAAAAAAAAAAAAAAAGACAACATATGATACATCATTTTGTTTTTACTACACTTTAGGCACGGTCATCCTTCTCCTGGAGGGTGTCAAGTATATCTTAGTGGGATTCCAGTGTCTGTGTATTTTCTTGTACACTGAACTGCCCATACCAATTCTACCAGAATTGGAAACAACCTTTTATGAATTGTTCCAGGGGTAGAATGTGTGTGTAATATATATATATATATATATATATGTGTATGTGTGTGTGTATACATATTGCTTTCATGACTTAATTTTTTTATTTTATGGTTTTATTTAGAATCTTTTGTTACAGCAGGTAGACCCTACTCAAGCTTCACCAGGTCTAAATCTTGAAGCCCAAAGAAGTGCTGTGGCCCAAAACTGCTCCTATTTACTGCATGGGCCTGATTTATTAAAGCTCTTCAAGGCTCGGGAGGATAAACTTTCATCAGTAAAGCTGGGTGATCCAGCAAACCTGGAACAGATCTGGTCCAGGACTGAAAACATTTGCTAACAAATAGCAAATGACTTTTAGAAATTCCATTCCAGGTTTCCTGGATTACCCAGGTTTACTGATGAAAGTGTATCCCCTCCAGCCTTGGAGAGCTTTCATAAATCAAGCTCCTTGTGTCACATGCTGCAGCAAGTTAAGGTGCGTACACACTTCCAATTTTTATCTTTCCAATCGAACGACGAACGATCGATTGGGCAAAAAATCGTTCGTAAAAAAGTAACCAACGACGCCGACGAACGAGGAAAGTCGCTGGAAACGAACGACCGGACCGACGGATCGGATTGGGCGACGATCGTTGAACATCGTTCGTGTGTACGGTCGTTCGTTGATCGTCCATGGTCAGAGCATGCGTGATGAACGAACGTCCGTTCACTTTCCTGTCGTGCACATAGTTCCTCTATCGCTCAAACGATCGTATCTATTGTGTGGACAATATCTACCAACGATCGTGTCGTTAACTCTATGTGCAGGATCGGTGCTATACGATCGTTCATATATATCGTGCATGAACGTTCGTCGTTCGTTTTCCAACGATAATAATTGGAAGTGTGTATGTAGCTTAAGGCTACATACACAGGTGCATTATTTATCTTTAGAAATGAACGAATAACGACCGCTCAACTGATAATCGTTAACAAAAAAGTGCACAATGACGCCAATGAATGTGGAATGTCGCTGGAAAGGAACGACCGGCGATTCTGATTGGGTGATGATCTTCACTATCTATTGTATGTACCGTCATTCAGTGATGGTGGATTGATCTGTGATACACTTTCTCCTGTACATGCCACTTTGTGCATCCTTCAAATGATTGTATCTAGTGTGTGTACATTATTGGTGGATTATATTTGAACTATCGTATTGTTTCAACATGTACAGAATTGTGCACAATACGATTGTTCAAAAACATGCATAATCGTTGATCGGTTGTTAATCGTTCGTTTTCTAACGATAAATATTGCACGTGTGTACCTAAGGTCTAATATACACAAGATGATTTTTACTACAGATCCCCTTTCCAAGCTGATAAAATGATCAGATCTGAAGGGAATTCGGATGCTGACTGATCAAAAGCAACAGAGTTTTGGGGTGTAGTGTGGATAGCGCAGAATTTTTGGTAAATATTGATTGAAAGAACACAAGTACCGCTTTGTTCTATGGAGCGCAGGGAGAGGATGGGTTAGCAGCACACCTCTGCCTTCTCTTCAAAAGGGAAAACACAGTGGCTGTGCAGCAGGGAAGAGATAGAGCAGATAGATCCGATATCCTGGTTCCTTTCTTTTTGGCACAACACATCTCTAATGCGTCACATCACTAATTCTAGTGTCTGCAATCCAGTTCCTATTACAGATGTAAACATTAATAGCGTCTTTACAGTTACAAAAGTCATGGTACCATGGTAGGACACCCTTGCAGAAAACATCTGATTTTCTAGCCTGTATGGTAAATGAATGACAAATTATAGGTTTAGACCAGAAGTGATATGCCAATATTATCCCATTACTGTACTGCAGGATTTACTAAGTATTATTTCGGATGTGGCATTGACCTCCAGGAATATCACTGGCATATATATACTTAGACCAGGCATGTAGTCCGCACATTTATGTGTTATTTGCAGCTCCTCACTAATGACATATTGACGTTGGGTTTCTTTTTGTTAGAGACAATTTGTTTAGGGCCATGCTAATCATCTACAAAGGTGTTTACATTAGGAAAAACAAATATATAATTTTACAGTGAATCATGTATGCAAAGAAGGTCCACAGGCTTTCATTTACGTGGCAAATTTGTTGTGTATATATTTGTTTAACAAATGGGATCTAGGCTTTGAGAGAATTAAAAGGAAATGGATATCTGTGCGTAGAAGTATTGCATGGAAATTACATGAACTAAAACACACGATAAGTCTTTCATAGAAGCAAGGATCTCACTATCTATGCCTTACACTAGTTTTGGTCTATCTTTTCATGATACAGACAAGTGTACTGTTCTGTTCTATGGAGGTAGGTGTGTGTGTGTGTGTGTGTGTGTGTGTGTGTGTGGGGGGGGGTTATGAGTAAGGGGCACTTCTCTGTGTTCTCTTCCATGGGAAAGTATATTGGAACGTTTGATTAATCATCAATCTGTCCAGGTGGACTGATGAACAACATTGGGGGACCACTGTACACATGTTACATTTTTGCCTGAAATGGACACAACTGTTTATCCATACCAAAAATTGTGCATTTTGTTTTAAATAAATGATAATAGGGCTGACGTATGAAAGACATGCTACAAGAAAATATCTTGCTGCTCATACCAACCAATCCGAATCCCTTATCAATCTAAAACCTGGACTAAAGAAATGACGGATACATTTATATAGCACATTGTTTATATACAAACCCCAATGCAAGTGCCCCCGATTATTGTGAAAGGAATCTTATTGATTGTCCACTTTTTTGGTAGTTCATCATAAACAAAATATTTAGTGGGTAATGTCTTGAAATGTCCTGAAAACCCCATTGCCATAACACACAAGAAATTTGAAACTATAGCTCTATTAAAAAGTATGTATAGCCAAAACATTTTTTTCAGTTTTGGATGACATTTCAGGGATTACCCCATGTGTCATATTTGTGTCATCACTAGGGAGATTCAATCTGTCTAAAGATCTTCTGATTATAATGCCTACAATAGGAGTAATGGGAAATACAAATATTTAGCTGTAGCCAAAACAAGAGCTGGAGGTAAATATGTCAGTGGGGACACCTATTTCTGTGTCACGCGTAATAAGTCAGCGCTTTATAAATCCGGTTTAAAAATAATAATATTATATTTTGGCTGTACACATTTTAGCTGTTTAGGAAAGATGAATAAGTCTCTTGCTTACTGTTGTCCTTATAGACCAAAAAGATGCATGCTATAATCTTCAGCACTTCTGCAGCCACTACAGCAGTAGAAGATAAGTACCGTGGACCCTCCTCCTTCAACGTGCGGGAGTAACGCATAGTGAGGACAAGACTGGTAGTCTGAAACACCAGGATGCTTAAAGAGATGTATTTCAGATGGGATGCCATCGTGGTTTCTGGACTGCTCTACAAGAAAGGAAGAACACAACACAAGAAAAGTTTATTTCAGTGCAGAAATGAATACAATTGCCTTTAGATATCACTATAGTCTTTGCAAGGCTTTATCATAGCAAAGTTAATAAATATAACTGCAAGCATTTCCTCCAATATTAGAGCAGAGAGGTTTTGGCACAAGAAAGAAAGCAAGAAAAATAATCAAAGAATGTTAGAGCGCTATAAAACTCTGAACACAAGGTAATAGGTAAGATCAACAACACTGGTAGAAGTATCCAGAAAAATAGAACACAGGAAGAACCAGATATTGACAGATTAGAAAGACTTGCACACAAACTGACTTTTTCTTTACGGCATTGTAGATGTAAATTAGATATAAAATTCAGTTTTTCTTTTTTGCTACATGAAAAGCAAAAAATGTTTGTGGCTCATTTTAGTGAATACACAAAATGCTCAAAAGGATTTGTTGCACAGAAGCTTAAAGCAGAACTATGCTTTTCCAGAATTAAATCGCAAACTCATAAAAATCCATTTGATAAGTAAGTTCAAAGCACCAATGTCACCAGCCAGCTATATATTTGGTAAAAATAAATATGTATCAATGGTTTTACCTGCCAAACAAATGTTTACACTCTGCTTGGCCAATATTTAAACGTAATCTCTTAATATTGTGCTTCAGTCTAACTGGTTCCGAGGTCCTTGGGCAAATCCACAAAGCTGGTTCACTGAGGGGTAGTACAGGAAGCTGTAAAGCTCAGCAGGGAAGTAACTGTGTACCCTTCCTGGCTATACAGTTGGGGCTGATGTGTTTAAATAACAAGACTGGTTAAACCTGTCTTTCTCAACCTTTTTACACATGAGGAACCACAGGAGAAGGAATGTCGACCATAACATCTCTGTTACAGATGACTAAACACATCATTAGAGTCATACAGCTGCCTCTATCATGTACACATCACAAAATTATAGGTCAATCAGTCACAGTTCGAGGAACCCCTAAGCAAACTTTGGAGGAACCCTGGTTAAGATTTGCTGGGTTAAACAAAATTACAAATACATTGGCATGTACAACAGTAAACCTATATTAATTCCAACTGTGATAATAGGAGTTTGTCTGGAGTACTACTTTAAATGCATAAAATATTTTTCCCGATCAGTTAAGTAGCTTTCATCACTGTGATATGAGCAGTGGCGACTGCTGAAGGAAGAGGTTGGCATACTAAAGGAGTCATTTAGTATACTTTAGGTGAAAAGCAAATAAAAGTTATGCTAAAACCTTTAGACTTTTGGATTTGAATAGAGTAGGAAATAGCGACTCTCGCAAATGCTTTTTAGTTTTTCTATTCGGGAAGATTTCCTTTCACATCTTGTGTCAGACGCTGCAGGAAGTAAGGCTTAGTATACATAAGATGATTTTTACTGCAGATCCCCTTTCCAAGCTGATAAAAGGATCAGATCTGAAGAGAAATTGAATACCGACTGATCACAAGCAACAGAGCTTTGGGGTGTAGATGTGGATAGTGCAGAATTGTTGGTAAATATTGATTGAAAGAACACAAACGTTTCTGAACATGTGTGTACCAATAAAAACTCGAATCCAAAACAGAATCTTGAATACTCTGAGAATGACGATTTGAGGGACAGAATATTGTATAATATTGTAAGTGTACACAGTGTTTTGCGTTGTGTAACTGATTATTCACGGATGGGAAATATCAATCGGATTGGATGGTCACTAGGACAAATGCAGTGTGGATTTCCCTAGCAGAGACAATTAGGACTAAAAGGGATTTTACCACTTTCACATCTTAACTTAAACTTAAATGAAGGTGTGTGTGCGTTATCAGATGAAAACATAAATTTGTCCTGAAAAAAATGTGCCTTCAATTTTAAGGACAAAAAGTTAGAAAAGGTAACAAATGATTTTTTTTTTTTTTTTTACAAAATAAAGTCTAAATGAAGAGGAAGTACAATTGTAAGTCACATAATTCAACCAGGAACCAGTTACTCCGGGTAGTCTGTAATGTTTAACCCAACACTCCCTAGTTAAGATAATAAAAGTCATGAATCATGCAAGGCTAAAGATTTCATACAAATAAAAAAGTACAACCACAAATGAAAAATGTTTTTATTGTTTTATACAAAAATACTGAAAAAAAATGCCAACAGTTTTGTCATTAGCTTTACAATTTCAACTTTTGAATATATTCTCTTTACTGGGAAAAAAAATGCTTCTTTTTGTGCGTTCAGAAAAGGGTTTATTTCTAAAGTGAATCATGTTAAAATCTTTACTAGGGGAAATTTTCTGGGCTTCATACGTATTGTACACAAGTTGGGTTTCAAGTCATTGTTACTTTGACTACTAATAATCAGAAGATATAGTACGTAGTAACAAAATAATGGATACAATATATGAAAAAGAGTTTAAGGTTGAAGTAAATGGATCAAATTTACAAACATAGCCACAAAAGGGCTTTCATTACAAAGTGATTTCTAATCAGCAGTGCCATTTGATATTTTATTATGTAACGCTAGATTAATATTAGCCAATGTACACAGTACACAGTGCATATGAAAAAAAATGGCCAAGGGCAAAAGTCCTACAAATGACAGCATACATCATGTAGGACAAAAATCCAAAATCTATGCTTAAAGTCTTCAATAAAAACAATCCATTAAAAATGAGAAACCCACTGGCAGCAACAATTGCTTTACTAGCGATTTCCAAGTAGTTTCAAAAAAGCAACTGAAACAAAAAATGCTACAAAGCAAATATTTGTAAAATGTTGATGTGTTGCACAGAATATATGGAAAAAATAAATAAATAAATAAAAAAACACACATCTTCCCATATAGCTTCTATCTTCTTTTTCCATCTTAAACCCCATTGCTACTTCTCCATGATATATGTGGCATAAAATGGGTGTTTGCATGTTTTGTATTCTAACTCAAAGTACTTGGTACTTTTGCATGCATTGTAAAAAAAAGCAAATGTAAGAAAAGTTCTTTCACAGAAATACAAAAGGGGACATTGCAATCTGTTAATTATTGATGCAGTCCCTTTATTTCTCAATTTTTGTCTAAAAATAATCTATCCAATGCACTTCTTCAAAAAGGCTAACCAAAACAAAATAATTTGCCCATAAATATAAAGCATTTTTCTATATCGTTTATTTAATCAAATAAGGAAGGTGTATACATACAGGCGGCATTGTCTCAGGCGCTGCCTCCTCTTCCTCTTTCTCAGTGTTTGACATGTTTTCTAATATTTGATGATGGTTAAAAATCAGATTCTTCTTCAGTCCTGTGGTCTGTCTTGCTGTTTTGTGGCATTGTCCAGGCTACAGATGACAGAAGTTTTCTGCTGGTATAGTACAGACTCAAGAAAGTGTGCGACAGGAGGAGCCACTCTGGAAGTTTACTGCCAAGTCACCAAACCATGTATGTGAGCAGGAGATGATGACCTCACAAGCTAACATAGAAGCCCGAATGGTGCGTTTTGCTCTCTGGAGGATGGAGTATTAATCCAAGGGTCTGTTCACAGCAGCACACTCTGTTCCAGGATACAGAGAACATCTACACTGAGCTCCATGCTGGCCTGAGCAAACAGCAGCTCTTTGTATACAGAGTCCACGCATATCAACAGCACACGGACATAAATCTCTCCTACTTCAGTCTGCGAGAGACTAAACAGCGACTGTAATAAAAGTTCAGGAACTATGCATGAAGAGGACACAGGTAGCTAGAAAATGCATGCAATGCAGTAATTCAAGAAGAGCAGAAAACTGGTTTTACCTAAAGGGTGTTGTCAGGACTTCTCCCAACTATTTAGGTCTAAAATAACAATTATATAGTGTTAATTTTGTCTCATTGACAGATATTTAATGCCAAGTGGAAGTTTGTGCTTGTTTTACCAATAGTCAACAGGCTAAAACCTGAAATCAGTGTTGGGAAGACTGGCCAGCATACATTGCACAGATCTAGACCATTTAGGATTGTGGTTACTCTGTGTGTAAGAGATTTAGTGCGTTTTTAAACACATTAAACCTGTTTAGTGTTATTTGGCATTTTTTCCCCCAAAAAGCAATGTTACAAAGTAGATTTTAGGCACAAAAATTACATAAAACCTCAGAACACTATATATTTTTATTAAATTGCAGAACTTGCAATTATTTACTATATTTACAATAATTACTTAACTGTTTACATCTATATTTTTGGCACAGAATACATTCAAATTATTTTAGTACGCACAATATCATTTACAATGTCAAGCCTTAAAATTCCACTTTCCTCAAGCAATTAGACATTGTATGCAAAAACACCTAACCCTGGCAATCACTTGTAATGGTTAGAAGTTACAGGAGGTTGAAAAGGTCTGGTGTTATCTGCATGACAGCTTCCAGGTTCTGGCTCTCAGTTTTGCTACATTGTGCCTGGTGTTTAATGTAAGACTGTGGCTTTTAGAATATATTTGTTCTAAACAAAATTCATCCCTGATCCCTCTTTTAGTGCTGTTTTACCATAGAAATTACAGATGTAAACCGCAACAGGCTTCTTGGGAACTGGCTCTGGTTACCCCCTCCTGTGTCTTACTATTCACCATAATTGTCATAGGTGGTCTCAGTAGTTACATAGGGTGGAAGAGAACTACCCAGAGCCCACCATCATGATCATTTCTCGTATCCCAGAGCAGGGTCACCAATGCACTATGCCAGGGGATCAGAAGTGGAGTGCAGGCAACATGAGCAGCATGGACAATCCCAAGGCTACAAGTCCATCTCCAGAAATCTTAATGTTCCTGTGTCAACCGTACGCAAAATGTGTAAAGAAATTTACAGCCTACGGTACTGTAGTCAATGTCTCTGGACATGAACGAAAGAGAAGGATTGATGATATGTTAGAACAAAGAATTGTTGGAATGTTGGATAAAGAACCTTGATCAACTTCCACACAAATTGAAGCGGACCTGCAGGCACAGGGTATAACAGTGTCAGCTGCCACAATCTGTTGCCATCTGAATGAAAAGGGAGGCTATGGCAGGAGACCCAAGACACATTGCCGACACAGAATCATAAACAAAGCCAGATTGGAGTTTGCTAAAACTCACCTAAAGCCACAATCCTTCTGGAAGAATGACCACTGGACCGATGAGACAAAAAACTGCTTTTGGGTAACGCACATCGTTCAACGGTTTGCAGAAAACAAAAAGAAGGCTTCAAAGAAAAGGTTCACTTTGCTGCTTCAGACACTGGTAGTCCTGACTGTTTGCATAATAATACAAAATCTGAAGATTACCAAAGAATTCTGGGGCATAATGTAGGGCCCAGTGTCAAAAAGCTGGGTTTCAGCTAGAGGTCATGGGTCTCACAGCAGGACAATGACCCAAAGCATACCTCAAAAAGCACCCAGAAATGGTTTTGGCAAAGCGCTGGAGAGTTCTGAAGTGGCCAGCAATGAGTCCAGATCTAAATTTCATAAAGCACCTGTGGAGAGATCTAAAAACAGCATTTTGGAAAAGGAACCCTTTAAATCTGAGCGACCTGGAGCATCTGGTAAAGGAAGAGTGGTCCAAAATTCCAGTAGATGTAAAAGACTCAATGATTGTTACAGAAAGCGATTAGCATCAGTCATTTCTTCCAAAGGGTATGCTACCACGTATTAAGTTTAGGGTGTCCAGGCTATTTATGACGTTTTGTGTGGAATGTTTCCCTGCTTTTTTGTGTTCTTTCATTGCAAACAAAAGAAATAAACATGACAATACCAAAGCATTTGTAATTGCCACAAAATTCTGTGAGAAGTGGTGCCAATGTTTCACCAATATTTTTGGCCTTGATTGTATGTGTGTTTGTAATAAATAAATAAATTAATATTTAGTCACCCCTATAGTTTTTCATCTAGACAGACAACAGACATAGCCACAGAATCAGAAAAGAACAGTCAGAAGGCAGGAATATCCAAAAACTGGCCAAAGCCAAACCAAATTATTGCACTAAGGTAAGTAGGGTACTGATGCCGATATTAGACACTCTCAACAACTCATTAGACTCATTATACATGCCAGATGATCTATTGTTTTAACAACGAACATTAATGCCACCTGGCTGCCTTGGGTGTGGAGAGAGCTGGTCACATTCCCTGTACAGGCAGAGCTGAACTGTGCCAGCATTGATCATCATGTGACTTTCAAGAAACATATCCACAAAAAAGGAGATATTATTCTCTCATTTTCTTATCTAATCACCTTACCTACACATTAAAAGGTGGAGCCTTCCTATGTGTTGTAATTCACTTTGCATTTGCAAATGTTCTTTTTCCTAGTGAATGAATTGCCCATTCCTAAGGCTCCACATACAAAGGATTACGTTTGTATAGGAACAGGATTTACAGCAAGCTTTTACAAAACAATTGCAAAGCTTCTAGCAAGTTTGTTACTTTAAGCAAGAACAGTCAAAGGGTGCCCGTATGTTATGGGAGTCTGTGCCATACATACACTATGTAAGGTCTGCAGTATTTCCAGGGCTAGATAACTATATAGAATGATCGACAAATTGATCAGCAAGGTTGGCTTTACATAACCAATCACAACTGTTTGCCACTTACTTATCTGAGAAGCTGGTATCCGTAATGTCCAAAGTAATATTAGTAATCAGGAATATCCTAACTTGGGTTTCTATTTACAAAGAGGAGTCGAACCAGGTGATAGAGAAAATAGTGTAGTACTTTTATTTCATGAATTGGTGAAGAACAGAAGGGTTTTATTGTTGTTTCTAGTATGTGTTTCTTATGCTATGCGTTTTTATTGATTCTGTGCAGCTGCAAACAGAAAAGGTGTCCGCACAAAAAAGCGGTTTTGCATTTTTCTCCTCCTGCAGTGCCTGTGGCCATACGACTTGTAGGGAAAGTAGGGAAATGTGGATTAGCAAATACCAGATAACTTCTAAAATTGTCTCTTTTTGTCAAATCTCAAAACCTTGAAGCTTAATTTTATCATCTTAATTTGAACAGCTGATCACCTTTTATTACTTAAACATTTGGAACTTAGGAGTTTTCAACTTTCCCAATACCTTCTCATCTATGACTTGTCCTAAATTGTAAATAAAGCATTCAAAGTGTCAAGGACAGTGCCATTTTTATTTAGATCTGCAGCTGCCATGGTGCCACATATGTGACCAGCTATGGCACAACCCATGAGGGGTGGAAAAATTGTTTCATGGCAGACATAAGCACACTTGCAACTAAGTAAGTTATTGCCAGATTGCCTTTCATGAAACATACACTGTGATTGTGCAAACTGGTAAATTGTAAATTAAAACATTACAGGAAACACTGGTATGTTTGGTTAATAATAACACCTAGTAAACATTCCACATCTAGGCTTACTTTGGGAAACCATTGAATTGGTGGGTTTAGTTTCACTGTCTAAATGCGTCATTGGAGAGTTCTTGGTAATGATGAGAGGTTAGAGATCCTTTATTCGGAGACAGACAATGATATCAGAAGAAGTTTTCTGTACGATCAATAAAGTCCCAAAGAGAAGTCATCCAGCTGACATCACATAGCTTCATGACTACAGGCTTAGTTGTCTGTCTGTCCTTTTGGCTCCATGATTCACTTTATGTCCTTTGCTACCATATCACAGGATTTCACATCATGCCTATCAAAAAAAAACTACTCGTTTGTACAATAGCCAGCAAAAAAAAAAAAAAAAAATTACATTATTTACCTAATTCTAGAAAGGGTTGCTTGCCACCTATTTTTACTTTTCAGCACAGTTTTCATACATTAGCAATAATTGAGTGAACATGGATGGAACATTTCCTAACTTCAATCTCTTGCAATAGAAGAGCTCCTATAATCACATTTCCGACATCCCCTGTCATCTACCTTGGGTTCTCGCCAGCCTCTATCAGTCTTTTCAGCATTTAACGCTTCAGAGTGTACCAGATGCCCCCACTCCTAATTGTGGTTCCACACTCTGATCACCCACATCATTACAGAATATAGAAGTAGCAGAGGGTCAGAGAATGGCACTACACCATGTCAGAGAGAGTCAGAGAGAACAAAAACAATATATTTTCCTGAAAATACAGGATGCAGAGAAAAGTCATAACCATTTAGCTTTTTTGATTAAATCTGCTGCTCCCATGCAATACTACTACAGATCTGATTTCAGGGCAATGCAGATCTCATGCTGAATAATTACATAGCATATACAGTTAGGTCCATAAATATTTGGACAGAATTTTTTTTTTCTAATTTTGGTTTTGTACATTACCACAATTAATTTTTAATGAACCAATGAGAGATGCAATTGAACTGCAGACTTTCAGCTTTAATTCAGTGGGTTGAACAAAAAGATTTCATAAAAATGTGGGGAACTAAAGCCTTTTTTTAACACAATAACTTCATTTCAGGGGCTCAAAAGTAATTGGACAATTTAGAAAAAAGTTTTCCCTGTTCAAATATTTATGGACCCAACTGTATTTCCATTGTAATGCATCACATGACAGGCTATGGGAAAGAAAATCTTGAGAGGAAAGACAATTGTAAAAGCTGGCATAAAAAGATAAACTAATTGCCTTAATAATATTGATGAAGGATTCTAACAATCGTAGGTTTCATTTAGAATCACAGTGTAATACCACTCTCATAAAAAGTGTGCTACTTTTACAAATGATGTACTATTTGTTCTTCTGCTTTTGAAACACAAATATTTGTCCTAATACACAACTGTAAAATGTCATAAACATAGATAGCATTTCTATTACACTGGGGAACAATTTTGAACATTTTTTTTTACTTCAATTTTTAAGCCTATTTACACTATAATAGGTATGCTGATTCTGAAAGTGCAGTTAGTTTTCTTATATTAAATGCGATTACTGTAATGTAGATTTGTATAGACTATAGACACGGAAGACAATGTGGTCAGAGGTTGTGCCCTGCTCTACGTAGTGAATAAGCAAAATTTATTTTCCTACTTACACACGTATTTCCTTTCTTTCAGATCATCTCTGGCTTTGCTGTTTCTTGTAGTAAGTGCCTAAACAACCCTGATTCATTTTGTTATATCTGTGGCAGTTTTACCATTCCCAGTCAAAGGGCGAACATCAGCACATTTGTAGAGCAAGCCTATTTGGCATATTTCAAAGTTAAACTTGGTGATCAAGATAAGTCTCGGGACACTCATAAGGTGTGCAAACAGTGTGTTGAGGGTTTACGGATCTAGACAAAGGGAACACGTGATAAAATGCCATTTGGTATACCTATGGTTTGGCGAGAGACAGGAGATCATTTCAGTGACTGTTACTTTTGTATAGTGAAAACTTCAGGATATAACAAGAAAAATAAATGTAACAGAGTATGCTAGTCTACTATCAGCTATAAGCCCAGTGACTCATTCAGATGAAATCCTATTCATTACACTACCCTCTCTTGAAGAACATGATTATGGTGATGAACTAGGTGACAACAATGATGAAGAGTTTGAAATTGAAGATGACTTTGTTTGTAGGGGATTTGATCAGCAAGAGTTGAGTGATTTGGCACGTGATTTGGGAGTATCGAAGAAGGCTTCAGAACTCCTAGCATAAAGACTGCGTGAGAAAAATGTACTAGAAAAAGGAACAAAGGTATCGTACTTTGGAACCAGAGAAATTGCATTTCTGCACTACTTTAGAACTGACAGCGGCTTTGTGTATTGCCATACCATACCTGGTTTAATGGAGGAATTGAGAATTCCAATTTATAACTCAACTGAATAGCGCCTATTCATCGATAGCTCAAAGCAGAGCCTAAAGTGTATCCTCCTTCACAATAGCAATATATTTGGGTCAGTCCGAATTGGCCATTCAGTTGCTCTTTGTGAGGAATATGCAGACATAAAGAGAGTCATTGAGTTGTTGCAGTATCACCAACACAATTGGGTCATCTGTGTTGACCTTAAAGTCAGCAACGTGGATACACCAATTATCCCTGTTATCTGGAAAGGAATTGGCCACCAAGATCTGCCCTAAAACCAGGTGATCCAAACATTCTACATGAGCCACTTGTTGATAGAAAGAATATTATATTGTCTCTGTGCCTCTGCACATGAAACGGGGTCTGATGAAGCAGTTCGTAAAAGCTTTGCCATCTGAAGGAGATGTTTCAAGTACCTTATTTTGGCATTTCCTAGCCTGTCATTTGAAAAAAATAAGGGCTGGTGTGTTTGATAAATCACAGATTCGGCAGCTCATCAAAGATGAACATTTCATCAGAAGTCGAAAAAAAATGCTTGGTTATTATTGTCAAGATCTTTCTTGGAAACACACGAGCAAATAATTACACAGAAATTGTCTAGAAACTCTTGGAGAGCTACAAAATGCTTGGCTGCAATATGAGTATCAAGGTGCATTATCTGCATACCCATCTTTCTAACTTCCCGGAAAACCTTGGTGCAATAAGTAATAAGCAAGGTGAACAATTCCACCAATTTTCGAAGGTCATGGAAGGACGGTATCTGGATAGATGGGTTGTACATATGATGGCTGACTATTGTTGGAGCATCCGGCGAGATTGAACACTGAACACTGCAGGAAAAGCTATAAGCGTAAATTTTTACCTTAACTGCTTACCCGATTAATTTTCAAATGTTTTACTGTAAAAAAAATGAGTAACAATAAATCCTTTGTATGAACAAAATAAATTTAAATAAAGAGTACATTCAAGTTTTTATTTCATAATTTTTTCATTGTATGTAAAATTTGTATGTTTTTTGATAAAAATGGAGGGTACCCTCTATCACAAAAACTGGATGTGATGGCAAAAAAACTGGGGTCATTTCTGGATTGACAACCTAAAAATTAGTAAGAAAAAAGTGTAAGATCTAACTCAACAAAAATGCATTCCCCAGTGTTATAATTAACATTACAAAAGGCAGTACGGTATACAAGTTGTTCTTCTTGTTCTGCTGCTCTTCAAACAAATCTATTTATACTTACACATCCTACTTAGAAAAGAGACTTTACTCCTGAAAGAAGATTCCTAGATCCTAAATTCCCAAACTACAAGTCTGAACAAAAAAGTCTAACCTTACTAAACCAAGTCTATAAAAAGGGAGTTAGTTTATAACAGTGGTCACCAACCTTTTGGGGCTTGCGGACCACTAAAAGCATAGATTCTGGACTGTGCATGCGCAGGGAGCTGCGTCACTCTGCCCCCCCCCAGAGTGACATCATAACCCGCGCTAGTGGGCTGTGGACCTGGGGGTTGGGGAACCCTGGTTTATAATATTATATATGTTTATTATTTGTTAACTATTATTCATTAGCTTTTTTTTTTCTTACTTTTCCCCTAAAAGCACTGTATAAATTTGAATATAAACCAAGGTACCTACTATTATCAGAAAAACACACAAAGAACCACATAGAGGAGTTTCTGCTAAAAAATAATATTATGAGTGATGGTCAGCATGGCTTTAGCAAAGACTGAAGTTGTCAAACAAATTTACTCTCTTTTTATGAAGAAGTATGTAAACAGGTAGACAGTGGAATAGCAGTTTCTATAGTGTACTTGGACTTTGCTAAAGCATTTGAGACTGTACCCCACAGATGGGTTATATGCAAGTTAGGGTCAAGAGGTTTAGAAAAGTCAATCTGTAAATGGATAGAGAACTGGCTTAAAGACCCCATCCAGAGAGTTGTAATTAATGATTCATACTCTGAATGGTCTATGGTTATTAGTGGTGTACCCCAGGGCTCAGTGTTGGGACCTTTACTGTTTAACATCTTTATAAATGATATAGAGTTTGGGATTAAAAGTACCATTCCTGTGTTTGCAGATGACACCAAACTATGTAATGGAGTTATGTCCATACAGGATGTGTATATTCTACAAGCAGACCTGGATGTACTGTTTGATTGGGCAGCCACGTGGCAAATGACATTTAATATAGATAAATGTAAAATTATGCACTTGGGAGATAACAACATGCATGCTTCATACTGTCTAGGGGTCATACATTTGGGTAAGCCAGAAATGGAAAAGGATCTGGGGGTTCTGGTAGATCATAGACTTAATAACAGCATGCAATGCCAAGCTGCAATATCTTAAGCTAGCAAAGTACTTTCTTGTATTAAAAGAGGAATAGACAGCAGAGATGGAGACATTATCCTGCCCCTGTACAAAGCATTGGTCAAACCACATCTGGAATATGCAGTCCAGTTTTGGGCAACAGTTCACAAAAATGACATTGTGAAATTGGAGAGAGTGCAGCGAAGGGCAACTAGCTGAGCTATGAGGAGAGATTAGCTGAACTGAATCTATTCTCTCTTGAGAAGAGAAGTTTGAGGGGGGATATGGTCACCCTGTATAAATAAATAAATGGTTGTCTACCCTCCTATGTAAAGAGAAAATTCTGAGTTTAAGAAGCTTTAAATCAGAGATCGGCAAACTCCAGCCTTTAGGCCAGATACGGCCTAGCTGGTAGTTCGCTCAGGTCTAACGCCCCCTGGTCACACTGGCCTAATGCCAGCCGGCAACCCACGCCTCCGGAGCTGCAGGTTGCCGGCCAGGTGGCGTTAGGAACTACCGGAGCCGTCGGAGCTCCGGTGCCACCCCTTGCTGTGGCTCCCCCATTTACCGCGGCAGGCCTGATACTTCCGCTGACACGGCATATAGGGAACGCTCCCTGAAGGTAAATCCCTCTACTCCGCAATGCCTACGGAGCCATTAGGGCAGGTCTCAGAGTCCGGCCTAGTGTGCTCCCGCCCACCCCTGAAATGGCCTAGTGGCCATAAAAAGTTTGCTGACCCCTGCTTTAAATGATCTTTTGTGCATTATCATTAGTCATCAGTAGATGGAGCTGTGTCCTTCATGCATGTAAAGTGTGTTACAAACAGCTTGTCTGACAACTCTGATCTGTTAAACCAGAGACAAATGCATTTACAGGACTTACTACTAGGTGTCACCCTTGAATAAACCTCTAAAATTATTTTTCTAAGTTTTCAGTTTATATTGAATGAAGCATACTTGATATATTCTGACAAACTGTTTTACTGATAACTTACTAAACGTTAGGTACATTCATCAGATAAGAAGGAACAGACAAGTGCCATAATACTTAAAACAACAATATAATCTGACCGTGTTTGCAGAAACTGTGGGCACATAAATTGTTACTTTTATAAATAAGTCATACATGCATCATGCAAATACTAGGACCTATATTGTCTATGTCAGGCAAAATAAAAAACAGAATCATGAATTAGGTGAGCCAAGTGCTGTCAGCTTCTTTAGTTAAAGAAAGAGGGCAAGACAAAGGACAGCTCTGAATTTTCAACAGGATTATTGGGTGTTATATTTAAATCAAAGTGATAAAAAGCATACAACAATACACCACTTCTAATATGACTAAGATATGACTCCTGTGTCACTGCCCTCTGCAAACATTAGCAGCTAGGGAAGAGTCCTTAATGACAAATCATAATTTGTCACAGAGCTTTTTAATCTTTTTCTGCTGCTTATCTTGGAGACAATAATGAAATGTAATGTAATGTAAAGTGTGATAAAGCAGATTAAAAGGGCTGTACTGGGTTTACATGCTTAGGGAATGGAAAGATTGTTCAGACAAACACTAATAATACATTTTACTCCCTTATGGAGCAGGACAATTACTTTAATTTCTCAAACAAGGAACAAAATGTGGGATTCTTTTGGAAATATTGTTATATAAAATGTATTTTACTTTCTATGTAAACTAGAGAAAAATACTTTTTTTAAAATGTTTTTTTCTATTTGCAAGGCAAAGATTTGCAAATAAAAAACAAAGGGACATTAAAAAAAGTTCTAAACAAATCAATGAAAAAAAA
>NC_092865.1:34251573-34271417 GCF_032062135.1 Pyxicephalus adspersus | reverse complement strand
GCCAATCGAAATGGCTCAAGACCCCAAACCTGGCGAAGAACATGGCACCAGATGGAGAAGTGAGAGGAATGGACTTTAAAGTTCCCCAAAAAGGTTTAAATTGATAATCTCAAAAAGGATATTATCCTATCTGTCTGACTGCACTGTTTTAATTATGCTCACCTGTCCTTGCTCCATGGCCATCTTCATCCAATCTTTTTCTGATTATCCGATCTTTTGTTAACTGATTGGCCAGGTTGGAATGATATTGTTTGCTGGACCATAGCCCCACAATAACTGAAGTCCCTCTGTTGGTCATATTGTGCACTCATTTCAGAAGGCACTGAAAGCCCCATTTTAGCTGAACTGGGGGTCCCCCATCCTCTCTACTGATCAGTGAAGTGGCCAATGATGGAGTAATGATGTGAGTGTCATGATGTTGTCACCATTGTGCGGCTTGTGACATGAAGAGTGAAAACCACACAATGCTGCCACAATTTCCTGCATTTCCTGATCTAGGTTACACTAAGTCGGTCAACCAACATCTACATTTCCCGATCTCCTCAATATAATCTGGGCTTATTCCAAGTATGGGGGATGATTATAAAGCAGTGAATCTGACATTTACAGAAACATTCCCTGGCACTGAAAGTTTTAGTGAATGTGAGGTTCACTGCTTTATAAACAGACCCCTATACCTGCTGCAGGACACAACAGAATGTTCAGCTCTTTCCTGACACAACTTCCATTAAATAGAACAGCGGATATACAGCACCAAAGACTCCACCGCCTGTTGTTTTAATTGCAGAAAAGGGGTAAGACCCAGCAGGACTTTCATGGTCATCAATCTCAATCCTGCCACGGAGATTTCCCTTCACTTCCTGTATTATAGACATAACAGGAAGTGAGAGAAAACCTCTCCAAATTTATATATTAGCTGTCACTATAACAACAGCATGCAAACCACACCGACTGCCTATGTGTGCCCTGTCAGGTGAAGTGTGTAGAAAGAACACACCAATATCCATGGTTACAATAAGTATTGTATAGACATTGTACAGAGCACGCCAGCACCGCTCGGTATTATATCGGTAAAAAAAAGGACACGATATCACCCGATACTCACTCAGCACCCGGTCCTGGCATCGCCTGACACATACACCTAACACTTCCGGGATCCGGCCCCGCCCACTCCAGCATCTGCCAGTGCTGCGTATGACG
This sequence comes from Pyxicephalus adspersus, assembly GCF_032062135.1. Lineage (NCBI taxonomy): Eukaryota > Metazoa > Chordata > Amphibia > Anura > Pyxicephalidae > Pyxicephalus > Pyxicephalus adspersus. Next base: position 34,270,217 of record NC_092865.1, on the reverse strand, counting down.
GTGGGCAGGCCCCAGCTAGAGCGTATTGACTATGACCCCGCCCCCCGCATATATAACCACGCCCCGTATGAGAGGCACTGGAAGGCTGGGACTAATGTGCAGGTGATGGTGCAGAGATCACACCTTGTATCTGTGACACGTGATCCGGATACCGCGTGTCAGTACATCCGGGAATGTGACAAATGGTTGTCTGATTGTAAATAGCACAAGGCATATTGCTGTGTGTATGAATGTTATATATGTTATTCTGGCTTTATTATAATTATTTTGTGTATATTACACTTCTTTTTCCTCTGTGTGCAGCTATTCACAGCTATTCAACAATGTGTTCAGATTGCTAACTCCTCTATATAAAGCTTCCAGACTACTGATAGCTTTGTACGCAGATCATCAGAACTTTACCTTTATATTACTGATACCTTTACCTTTATATTACTGAAACCTTTGGATTCCTTATACCTTTACCTCTAGATTACTTATACCTGTATATTACTGATACCTTTACCTTTATTTTACTGATACCTTTACCTTTATATTACTTATACCTTTTACCTTTATTTTACTGATACCTTTACCTTTATTTTACTGATACCTTTACCTTTATATTACTTATACCTTTTACCTTTATAATACTGATCCCTTTACCTATACCTATACCTTTAGATTACGGATACCTTTATATTACTTATACCTTTTACCTTTAGATTACTAATACACTTACCTTTTGTATTGCTTTTACCTTTCTATTACTTATACCTTTACCTTTATATTCTGTGCATCCAAAAACCAAGACTTTCAGCAAAATCTGGAATTTCTCACTTTTGTGTGCAGCTTGGTATTCTGTTCCCTCCTTCCCTGTGTGTCCTGCTTCTCTGACCTCTTTATTTTGTGTACAGTAGCTGAGAAATCTCAATGCCCTGTGTGCAGATCTTGGCACCGCTCACCCCGCCTCTGCCTATGTCAGTGTTCCCTATGTAGGGTTCCTCTGGAGATTACTGGGGGTTCCTTGTGCTATGAGCAGTTTGCGCCTCTCAGGTCAGTTTAAATGACACCAATATTTATTTGGCTATCTGTAAGGGTGACATTGTTCCCACTAGCCAGCAATGTAAGAGGAATTCTTCCCACTGACCATCACACTAATACACTGTGAGCTCTGGATACAGATATAGAAGGGGTTCCCTTAAGACCTGAAAGTTATTTGCCCTGAATTTAAAATGTGAAGAAACACTTTTCAAGATTCTAACCATTTCTGATTTTTTGCCCAATGTTTCATGTCACTACTCTGTCTATTGCTGCTTTCTGCACATCTACATATTGCTAGCCAGTCTCATGCTGCCATTGCCAATTCTCCACTTCTGTTTCACTAAATACACTTCTGTCCTACAGGTCTGAGCTTACCGGCCTTATTCTTCTAATGCCTGTCTGCCCTATCCTACTTACCTCCCAATACCCGCTCTTCATCCATAGCAGCACTCAATAGCCATGCTCTTCTAAACTTCATATACCTCCTAGATTGTAAGCTCTTCAGGGCAGGGTCCTCTCCTCTCCTGTTTCACTGTCTGTACCTGTCTGTCATTTGCAACCCCTATTTATTGTACAGCGCTGCATAATATGTTGGCGCTATATAAATCCTGTTTAATAATAATGATAATTCTTGGCTCCTCTCTCCTACTAAATCAATAACATTGGTTACCTAATTGCCACATTTGTGTGTAAAAGCTTTATTTATAAAACGGAATCAAAACTTTCCCTGGTAGGACTCATTTACTGCCATTAAAACACATGGAATTAGAAGATTCCCACCAGGAAAGAGATTATGGAAGATTAGGAAAGGTACTCCACTAAAGCATAGTGAAAAAGTTATCCATAGAACTGAATAGAGTGTGTACATGTAAGTAATATTTTTGTTATAATAACTTACTTTATTGTAATTTGATTTTAATGGATTGTGGCTCCCTCTTGTGGACAATCTATGTTACTATACTACTATTACCATGCTATACTATAAAATAACATAGCTTTTTTTTACTGAGATTAAACCAACAGCAAAAGATTAAAAAAACCCTCATAAACCCAAAACTCACATGAAGCCAGCTGCTAAACCTATCACCTCCAATAAACCAGAGATTTGTTAGCTCCACATATTGTTTGATATGAGGGTATATCCATTTATTTTTTGTACTTTTATGTTTTTTGGACCTTTTGACATAAGGTATTTGGTACCCAGAAGAGCATGCTTTCGTATTATTGTACCACCACTGTTATGTAAAGTAAACCCAAAACACACATGCGTCTTCGGCCCTTCAGTTTAATAAATTCTGAGTTTAGGTCCGCTTTAAGCTAGGTTCTAAATATTTTGTTACCACATTTACAAGTAGCACCAATCAAACAGGCTAGCTCAGTGTTTCTCTATTTTTTTTAAGATGGGGAACTCTTGAAATAACTTTTAGGTCTTCAGGGAACTCCTACTATAATTACTATATCTACAACTCACAGCACATTAGTGTGGTGATCAATGGGAGGAATGCCCCTTACATTGCTGGCCAGTGGGAAGGCTGCCAACCTTACATATACCCAAATAGCTCATTGATATCTATTAAACTAATCTGAGAGACCAAAACTGCTTATGACTCAAGAACCCCTATCAACATGTGGAGGAACCCTAGTTGAGAAATGCTGTCTTAGCTACTTTAGTGGGTTCTTATGTTGTCATGGTTTAAACCAATCTTAATTTTGGTGACAATAATATATTCAGGGGATTTGCAAAACACCCGCAAAAGTTAAAATCGTCTAAACCTATTTTTTGTTGATGGCTGCCTCCTGAGATGCCTTTACTTTTGTTAGTCCCATACATATTAAGTTATTTTTTACGGTGGGTTCTCATCTAAACACAATGCAGTTCCCAGCAGTGACAGTATAACTAAATTCCCTGCACCACTACACCCCCATACCCTGGCAACTTCTGTCCACAACCCTGATCCTTCATAAAGTACTGACTAAGGGAAGCAGTATGTTGAGGGACCTGAATACATATGTCTCAAATTTATTAAAAATATAATTTATTCTGTATTATTTTTTTTTTATAAATTGAATTTGAAAAAACGTTATTTATTAAAGAATCATAAATGTATACATTATGCCTCTAATTATAAATTATTCTCTCATCTATTTGTCTTAAATTCACTGACATATGGGCCCTGATTTATTAAAGTTCTCCAAGGCTGGAGAGAATACACTTTCATCAGTGAAGCTGGGTGATCCAGTAAACCTGAAATGGATCTGGTCCAGGATTGAAAACATTTGCTAACAAATAGCTAATGACTTTTAGGAAATCTATTCCAGGTTTCCCAGATCACCCAGCTTCACTGATGAAAGTGTATCCTCTCCAGCCTTGGCGAACTTTAATAAATCAGGACCATTGTCTTATCTCTCTAGGCGTATCTGTTCAGATCCTATTAAAAATAAGGACTCGTTCTGCCATCTAGTGGTTAATCACAAAATTGCACAGCTGTCACATTAGGACAGTGTTTTTCAACTTTTTAAGCCACATTTTGTACATGGAAAAAATCCTGCGGCACACCACAAATCAAAAATGTTACAAAATGACACTCTAGCTAATTCTCTTGTCTCTAAGAAAAAACAAGGCAAGTAAGCTACCTACTGCCACCCACTGACATGGAAGAGTATTACATTACTCTGCCAGTCACTACAGCACAGACACTCCACAATGCTAATTGGATAATTTCCCACGGCATGGCCGCGGAAGTGTAAGTGAAAAAATTGTAAAGGAAAGTGTAAGTGAAACATTATGAATTAATCTATTGCGAATTGACTGGGAAAAAATTTATAAATAGAGCCCTAAGAACCTATTCACAAATGGGAATTACAGAAGAAAAAGGTAACATGCATTGTGTGCGTTGATTCTGAATGGCACTTTTCACAGCCACTTCTGCTGCAACACAGCGCAATATAGGAATATGCATTGAGGAACACTGCACTGCCAAATTCTGCATGCAGGATTTCTGAAAAGTTGTGAGCTAATAAATGCGCTGCCTTAAGGAAATGCACGGTAATACATTTGTACACCACTAGAGCTCTTAGATTGTAAGCTCTTCTGGGCTCCCGTGTCACTGTCTGTCATTTGCAACCCCTATTTAATGTACACCGTTGCGTAATATGTTGGCGCTATAAAAATACTAATTATTATTAATAATAATGTGAATAAAATCATTTAGTTACTTCAATATTCTCTCCAGTTTCATTGTCTTCAACCTTATGTAACCCCAAATCATCTCTTTTAATTCAGATTTACTTGCATTGATGGTACCGTTATTAATCATAGATTTATCACAAATTCTACCAGTGGATGAAACAAGAACACAAGAACATTTTTTAATTGGACCCAAGTGTATAACGCTACAAATACATTTGCATTTAAATAGCTAATTCTGCTGCGTGTGACACATACATTTGTAGTTTTAGACAACATACTTCTATAATGCACATAAATAGAATAGAGCTCCTTTTACTTATGATATAACAAAATGTAAAAACACATTAAAATAAATAAAACATTATAATGAATGGGTTCTATATGAAAGAAGGTAGTTGCTTTTTTAGTTCAAAGAGCTGAAATGAATTTTGATTAAAAATATCTTCTCCTGTACAGGCAATACATTCTGCATCTTACAAATGGCAAATAATAATTTACGGCATACAATTCAGCTTCCTACTATTTTCAATATATATTCCATCTCACTATGATTGGCTGATCCCAACAAGAAGTGTAATAAGGAATGCCAGATTTCCACACAGGTAGATGCACAGCAGGTAATTCTCATACCTAGCCTAAAACAGTAAAAAAAAAAAAAAAACAGATGGTTAGTTTAAATCACTAGGATACAAGTACATTAAACTGAACTGGTTTACATGCTAAATAAGAAATGTATTTCTTATAACCCAGCCCTAAAATTTACACAGCTCTGCCTCACCACATAGCTATGTCTGGCAGGCCAAGAGATCAGATTATTCTCTGACATTTACAGTTCTGGTGGCTTCCACAGGCTATGACTGGACATGGAAAAAGAAGAACAACATCAATGAGCATCCTTGTCCCCCCTTTTATCAGCATGCTCCTTGTTAGCACATAAACACTGCAGATCAACTGATTGATTCCTTGTGCTGCTTCTCTCTTTACCTGTTAGAACTGTTCTGTACAAGAACAGCAAAAGGCAAATACCAAGCCAAATTCAGGTACCCACACTACTTGTAAATTTACATTTAACATAATACCATTAACATAATATCATAGGATAATGTTTAACTTTTAAGCAGTACAAAGCAAGGAATAGTATTACATTGGTAACTGTACTGTGGATACGTGGCTAGCTTCTCCCACCAACCCAAGGGTATTGTTAATCAAATTAACCAGTTCTGATATGCATATGGGGGAATGGTATGCCCACATAGTTTCCTGTGCCTGAAGAGAGGGACACAATGTTTATTTTTTAAGGCAAAGCCTTAATAATGCCACCTCTGGACCCTCCACCACTACTACCACCACTAACCTTCTGACCACGTTTGTGAATTAACCTTAGTTCTGGTATCATTGCTCCACTATTTTTTTCAGCCTTTGCACTAATGTCATTCAAAAGGCAGTAGGATGTGTTTTACCAGAGATGGTCTTGCTTGAGATCTATATGTAAATGTTAACCTTAATGTTATCAGTTTCGCTATGTTGGTACTATACTACTCTACTCTAAAATTGGCCAAACTTTGGTTAGCTCTTTATACATCAGGCAGTGCTGTTCAATTGCTTAATGCTGTATTAGATTGCAGAAATACTATTCCTAGAAGAGGCTGGAGTCTCCCTCCAGCAATCTAGGTGTGAACTGTGTTCACATCTGAGCCAACCTTGATTCTCGATTACCATACCAGCATGATGTTCTGTAGTATAGTATCAAATAAACTCTGAGGTATGTGTAGGACAAAAAGGACAAAAAGTAGTGCTTATTTGGCAGAATTTTACCTGGGTAAGAGATTAAGGGCCTGAGAATGGCTGTACAGATCTTTATTTGGGATCCAGGCACAGAGTTTCCTGGATTGGGTGGGTCAGACACTCCATCCCCACCCCACACCAGAAATTATGGGTGGCTAGAAAGCACCTGCCAAATCCCAACAAAAAGGAACTGCCCCCTTAGACTGGGGGGTGAGGTTAAAGTGAGGGGATTACCTGTGAATAGAGTGTCAGAGAGAGGGACAGGAGGCTGAAATGTGTTGTGAGAGAGAGAGAGAGACAGCAGCAGCAATCCTCTGAATGGATGACACAGAGCACAGGGCAGCCTCACTGAGATCCGTGCATCCGAGGATGAGAGCTGCCCAGAGCTGGGCGGGGTATTCAAATCAGCCGGGCGGAGCAACCGGCTAAAAACGTCTGGGGAGAACTATGTATATATATATAGTGGTTTGTCGGGGAAGGTCCTGGGTGGTCTTTTTATATAGCACCCAGACTGAGGCATGTTGCAAATTAATGACTTCAGGAAATTGAGTAGTAGTTTAACCCAAAGGCTTTCATGAAAAGCTGGTATTAAAGGTCCTGGAGGACCCGCAGACCAACCAAGGAAGAATTCGGTCCTTGTCATGATCCTCACCTGCAATCAGAGCACAGATGTTGTATTTAGGTAGAGAGCTGCGGAGTGCAGGATGCTCAGTAGTTTCCCAATGCTAAAGGGAAAAACACGGTCCAAAATAAACATAACCACTTGTAAGTTGCCCAGTCTGTGTTGTAGCTATGGACTGACCGTTTCTCTTTCTGTTAGTGAGGGACTACAAAAGGAGTTGCCAAGCCAGGCTAATTTTGTTCTCTAAAAATAAAGAATTCAGGCAGAAGCCTGAAGTTTGCTGCCTCACAAATCTGTGTCTAAACCCTATTGCTACAAGCAATCCCCTGCAATAGGTTCGAAATATACTGTATATAAAAAACTGGATGACTGTTGAACAAAATTATCTGTGATAATACATGTCCCTCTTGTTGGGCACCCTTTCTAATATGGTATGGGTTAAATGTTTATAGTGTCCCAACTGAAGAGTGTCTGTATGTTTCCATACAGCAGAAAACCCTTACTTCTAAACCTCCAAAATACTTTGGAATATTGGAAACCTGACCCATGTTTCTGTACCTGGGTAAATAAAGGTGATCCACCAGTTAGCTTGTGTTAGCACACTAATGGCGGGAATTGCTCTTGAACAGTAGAATGCTGCATTTTCTTTAATAAATCTAGTTCTGTCAGTTGTTCCACTTTTATAGTACTATGGTATAAAACATTGGATACTATACATTAAGTATCACTTTCTAGATATGGCTAATGCAAAAGCTGTCCAAGATTTTGGTAAAGTGCAGCACAGCAGAAAAAACGTGACTTAGGTGACTGAATTCAGAAAGTTACATTTCCTATAGTAGTTTAAAAACTTGCTTTGTGTGCTGTTTGCTGCTTTAGATGGAAAACTTACCAGTCTATGGCAAACCTAACCATACAAGAGTTAGTAAATGTAATATTCATCATTTTTTTCTAGTTAGAAAACACCAACTGCTATACATATTATATTCTATTATGGATATAACATCTTCACAACACTTACCTTTCTGAGTCAGATAGGCATTTATCTCAAAGGCAATTAAGCTTAGAATCCCCCAGCCAACGAACCCTCCCATCACATTTACCATCCATCCAGTTTTGTGATCTATGAATTGCAGTCCAAGGAAAAGGTTGGCCACTGAAAGGAAAGAGGATTACACCTGCGTTTTAGGTAGTAATGCCACATATATTTGAAGTTAATTCTGTTTTCTATTGATTGCATCCTTAACCATTTTTTTGTTTTTGATAGTGTAGGGACCTTAGTCAACTTTTTATTGCTGCCAGTCTCACAGATGGGGAATGTAATCCTCATTATATCTATTGGTGCCCTTTGCCACAGGGACAGATTGTCAAAGTAGTACAGTTGCACATGTACTGGTGGTACCTGCTGGATTGATGGAGGGCTCTAGTAGGGTGAAGTAGGCTCTAGTAGTATCTCCAACAGATAGAACTGATCTTTTCCTATAATGTATCTTGTGCCATGGTTGCATAGTCTACAATAGAAAAGTATTCCCTTTATTTAAAAAACACAAGATTCTAATTTGATCATTCAGAGCAGTTTTATGACTACAAAGACTTCCAAGATTAGTGCTAATTTTACATTAATGGGTGGTGACTAAGAAAGGGAAATCCAGTTGTGTTCCAATGTCAGTTGTTTGCTTAAAAAAAAGTTTTCAATAAAAACTATTGAAAAGAAAAAAGAAGAAAGTGGGAAACCAGTGGGGTAGCAGAAGCTGTGTGCCTTCCAGGACACATTTTGCTACCAGAGCCCTCCAAAATGGATCATATTTTTTGTAGCTTTTTAATAAAAAATTCTGATCATTTTTAAGTGCTGACCTCTTGCCACTTTCAGCTAGATGCGTGAGTTAAATAGGACTGCTTTCAACACCCACAGTTTGTATATCTGCTTTGCATCCCAGAGTGCTAATTTCATGATGAAATACTAGGTGTGTTACAGCTGTATTTGGGACTTTTAATGACTCCACAATCTCTGTATTAAACATATGCCTGTTGTAATACCTGCATGTTTTTGATATTTGCTTGTTGATAATATCTGGACATCATTGGAATTGCTTGTAAATGATAATATCTGCATGCCATTAGGATTTGCCTGTTAAGCTGTTAATAGTAAACACCTGTCAGTAGTGTAGGACACATGCAGCATATCCGCAGCAGTCACATGTGGCCCCCAATCTCCGTAGGTCACAGGGCAGCCCTGTGATTTTCAATGTATGACTGAGCTAATGCTGCACCTCGTTCTTTCCTAAAAAATCTCCGGCTCCGTTCTATTCAGAAGTTCCCAGATATTTGTATTCTTCAAACAAGTACAGTAGTACCTTAGTACAGACAACTTAACGGTAAAGTCATAAAAAATCTCAACAAATACTGACCTGCCAATATCTTTATGACTGCTGCATTTATAAAATGAAACCAATTAAAAATAATTCTCCTGTTAAGAAAGAAGAAATCAGATTAGAATTTGGCATTGTTGAATATGAATGAACAATTAAAATGGATGAGCAATTAAAATGAACCACATCAGTACATACCTAGTTATAATTGTTCATAATCAGTTAGACCTGTTCTGTAATGTTAACCATTGTTAAAACATTGTTTGGTGTTGACAATGCTGAATTCCCAAGAACACGATTAAGGCGCAAAAGTATGTGAGCTCACCCAGTTGTAATTACATAATTCAAATATCATGATGTTTGAATTGTGTTATACTAAAGCTCCAGGATAAACAAGGCAAAATCTATAAAAGCCTACCCCCTTCTCTTCCATACTCTACCACCCAACACATCCTGCAGGATTTAACTTTTTCTTACCTGGTAAAGGCAAATATAAAGTACTTACCTACTTTCTTAATTCTGGTTCCTTGACAGCACTTCTTCTAGGTCTAGGGAACCATTGATCCACAGTTGCATACAAGGCGTGGACCTTGATGATTCCCTCTTACTGATGTAACCACTGCTGGTCCTATGGGTTTTATTTTTTATTTATTTCTATTTTTTTTTTTTTGCCAGTGGTCAGTTAGAGAAGGATGGGGCAGAGGTATGGGAGGAAAGGTTTATTCCACAGATTAACTCAAAAATGGCACTATCTGTGAGTGTTAGATAGGTTGTTATGGATGGTTGTTCCAGTTTGACCTAGGCACCCTCTTTCACTGAATTAGTTGTCCTCTGTCTATCATGTGGCATGTTCCTGACAATAATAAAAATTCAGGAAGCCACTTTGATGAGTAGCAGTCACTTACAAAATAAGTCCAGGTAAAGTTGACTAAGTGATACTAGATATCTATAGCTGGGGTTTCCAACATATGTCACTGCTTTACTTTTTTAAAATACTTTATGAATTTCAAATACAGTGTGACACATTTATAATTACTATCTTTGTATTTTACAAGGTTTCTGCTTTCAGAAAATATAAAATGGTTTGTCTTCTATTTTAACTGAAAAGCAAAAACATTTTAGAAAGGCTTTCTGGGGGGAATTGTAATATCTAGGAGGTTAAGGCCACCTATTTCCCCACATGGGAGTTTTCCCCTTTTATCCAGACCACAAACACAAATCTGGTAAATTGTACATTTAAAAAGCTCCTAGAAAAATCTCAGTGCAGACATAGAAAGCATTTAAAACCTGACAAAATTGCTTATACTTTTGTTTTACAACAACAACAACGAAAGAATTGGTCAGAACTGGGCTTTTAAAGATAACTTACTTGCTGCTTTCAGGAGATGGTCGAAAGAAAGCAATAAATGGCTGGATAAATGCCAGGCCCATCACAATACACCCAATAGTAGCATGCGTTATGGCATTCTAAACAAAGGAAATAAAACAAGAACTCATTAGATAAAAAAGGAAAACAAGTACCGGTAACTAGAAGCAATAAACTGCCTGTGGTACATAAGGTTGTTTAGATTTTATTTCCAAAAAATGAGTTCATCCTAATAATTATTCATTTGTAAATACTAAATGTTAAAGATACCTGCCAAATAAAAACTATCTTTTATCATCATTTTTTTACCACTCAAGGTAAGTGGCCCAGGTATCCTACCTCCCCTTCCTTCCAACCTTCATCATTGGCATTTAACACTTATAAGACTATTGGGCCTCTGTGTGCCATAACTGTATGCTGTGGTTCCTACCTTTGCCCCCTACATGACTACATGGCTCAGAGGAGACACAGGAGAGGTTGAAGGATGGAACTTTTGCATGCAGCAAGGGACACAGGCATCTGGGAATCACAATGAAATGAAGGCTTGGTAGGACAAGGATGTAAATTACCATCATTTGTTTTCCACTGCGGTTTCCAAAATATAATTTCAGAAACAGAAAACCACAGTGAATTTTCAGTGAGTATATGTTTTACATTATACAGGTAGTTCCCAGGTTACATACAAGATAGTGACTGTAGGTTTGTTCTTAATTTGAATTTGTATGTGCTTCTGTTGTTCTAGATTATTAAAACCCAACGCAGAAACCATGTTCAAAAGATTACCGATCCATGAGTGCCCTTTACTAATCAAAGTAGACTCGCGCATTACATTAATGTAATCAAATTAAAAAAAAGTAAATTATTGGTGAACTAAAAGTACAAATGAGCCCCAGCCCCATGGATCCAGCTCGGGACTTGTTAAGGCCCGTACCATCCCCGCTTACTTAATTTTTAACCTTACTTACTCGTTCAGCATTAGAGCCGGCTTATCATATGGTAATAGAACCCCGATAACGGGACCTACCCGTGTTATAAAATCGATTATTTGGTCCTTTTTTGTGGGCCTTTTTCCTTTTTTTATTATTAATTATGATGAATTTTTGTGATGCTCTTCTCAGGATACAGTTCCCATGAATATTAGTTCTGGCTTTCTACTAATGCACATAGTTTCCTATTAGCATCTGCAATACAAACCCATGTAGAGAGCTTTCAAATAATATTGATTTTACTTTTAAATTATGACTCAGTGATGTAGTCCATAATTTGAGTGGAGTGGGTGGCCATATCAAATATTGAGAAGGACCATGGAAGTTAGTGTAGCCACCTTGAAAAAGGAAGTTCTGTCAGGAGAATTTTGAAATATACTAATGTAACTAATGGAAGGTACTGATAAGAACCAATATGAAGACAAGTAAAAAATTCCATGCTTTGGGTTGAATGACGCTTAAAATAAATATTTGACTTGACCTTGCAATATACACTGTATGGGTAAAAGTTTGTGTTTACGTGACTATTACACTACCATGAGTTTGTTGGACATCCTAGTCTAACACCATAGCCAATGACCTTGATCAGCCTACATTCTTGTGGAAGGCTTTCCAAAATTTAGAATTGTATTTGTGGGAGTTTTTGACTTTTTTTTACTAAGGAGAGTTTTGGCAGGCTAATGTGACTCCCTAAAATGTGTGCCTATTTGAAGAATCACTGTTTACTCCTGTGTGCCTATGCACGTCTTTTAATTGTACTGTATATGTTTATACTGATACATAAAACAGACAGTATGAAATTAATTTGGTATAATTAGTACTACACATTTCCCATAAATTTACATTAGTACTACACATTTTCCCATTGTATCTATGCACTATCATTGCCAACAAAAGAACATCAAAGCCACATTTATCCATTTTGTACTTACATGGGACCATCCCTTTGCATGTATAAATGGCAGAATAAAGGCAACTATTGTTGCAGCCACTGTCAAAACCATCAGAGCAACATGACCCTGCAAACAAAAATATAAATAATGTATAATTATGTACACAAACATCTGTTTTTATTCCTCTAAGGGCAATTTTTTTAAATTGGTTCCAAACTTCTCAATCTGCAGAGGGCTGTAAAGCCTCCCCCACGATGCACGTATACGACGTATACCTCACGACACAACGCATACGTGCCAGCTACCAGACCTTTCAGAAATGTTTTATGGTAAAAATTGTCAGCCAGTCAGATGCCACCACATATGCCCTGCCCAAATCAGGTGGGGGTTATAAGTTGCAAAATATAAGCAGAATAAACTTTAAAATAATGTAAACTAGTTTACCTGGAACCAAGCTGCCTTGCCAAAAACCAACTTGTATGCTGCAACTTTGAAAAATCGGGCAAAAACCATTCCAATACTTCCTGTGGTCATCCAAGCAATAAGCATGAGAGCACCTACAACCAGCAAAGGTAAGTGGTTAATGGTGATATAGCGGCATGTTTGGTTTTCCTTGCAGGTTGGGAACACTGCATTTCTGTTAAGATTAACAAGAAAGGTTTTTAGTTGCTAAAAATATCAAAATATCCTTAGCTAAAAACAGAACATAAATGCAGCCACCACATCTAAAGACTGCTGGACTGCAACTTATTCAGTTATTGCTCTTTAATTTAGTAATTCTGTAAAACTTCTAGACACTACTGGTAATTATTCGAATATTTAGTTTTCAAATAAAAAAAAAAAATACTTTAATAGAAAGGTGGATGAGACACAATGATACAACACAAAACAGCATTGTTACAAACCATGTGCTTTGATCATTGAGCTAACTTCATGTTCTGTGACAGTCACATTGGAAACCGCAGATAGATTGACCTTCTTCTCACTAATGATAATACTGGGGCCATGATATTCAATCTCCCCTATGGAATATAATAACAATTAGACAAGGTTTATTTAAAGTGGACAATACATACAGTATGTGCTAAATAATCAGTAATTACTGTATCTTAAGACAAACAGTTTTTCCTGACATCATCTGTGATTTCAGTTTTTGTTTTATTTCTATTTATAGGATTTGAAATGATTGGAGATAAGCAGTACATTTTGACAGAGTCAGTTCTGTACTTTTCCATGCTATATGGTATTTCTCCAGAAAGTAACTTTTATTATTGTCAGTTATTACACCACTTGTGGTTAGTGCAGAACATTCAGGCTCAGGAGTGGCTGCAACGTGAATAGCAAGTGCAGTGTTATTGTTTGTTTAGTGGTTTACAATTCTAATTTTAATGTTTGGTCAAAAATAAGGAACAGAATAAAGAAAATAAATTTCACATTAGAGAAAGAGGGGGAGGATTAATAAATCGTTAAAATAAACCCACATATTATGGTCTAATTCCAAACAGGATGCATCCTGCTTTTATGATTGATTTATCACACATTTAGTAGTTTCATTTTATTTTGTTTTAAGGGATACATAGATAAAAAGCTGAAGCTAAATTAAACAGGGTTGTCATTTTGGTAAAGTAAACCTACAAACCATGATCTTCAGTTTGGGTGAGGGGTTTAAATCAGGTCAATCTGCACCCATAAAAACCAACTTATTTGGTCCAAAAAAGTTACATTTCACAGTAAAATGTTGACTTTGTCAGAGAGATTTCAACTTTTGTCGTTTCTATGTCTGTCAAATTTTTTAGTTACTGTATATTTTTGAATATACACCAAAAAAAACTTCTTGTCTTGAGTATAAACCCAGGGCACAGAATGGAGCCATTACTGTGAACATTTAAAACAGTAACTAACAAAAATGCCAATAAAATTATTGTGAATGAATTCACCAACCGTGTTATTTTTAAAACATTTAAAGTTTAAAAAAAAAAAAAATCCGTAAATGCTTGGCCAAACTTATGGTTTTTGCCGTTTTTTGCGTGTATTTTTTTTACATTTGAGTTATTTAGGATGGGTCATTTGCTCTTAAATGTTCTTTTGTGCATTACTGTTGGCCGCCAGCAGATGTAGCTGTATCCTTATGTAAGGTGTTATTACATATGTCTTAAACAGCAGGGTTTTTTTTATAAGTAGGTATTAGTTGCGGACATAGTGCCATCTAGTGGCCAAAAGCTTAGACAGATTCATTTTCTAATGACATTTTCAGGTTAAAATATGTTGATGTATACACTTTTATTCATTTACAAATCTGGCTCAGAAAAGCCTATTTTAAAGCAAGGAGACATAACTGTTAATACACAAATCATTTACATGACATGAATGGAACACTTTAAAGCTGTAGGTATTTTTTTGTGCTGCCCACTCAGTTTGGCTTATTTGGAGTCTAAAAACACCCTTTAATAAAAGAGGCCCTCCAGATAGATGCCCCTTCATCCTGGGGAAGGAGTACGGGGGTACATGATAGCTCTCCATATAATGGTAAGGAGAAATAATGACCAAAATAAAAAAAGAAGTTATTTATTTAAAATAAAAACAGTTACCCATTTTTTTAAATACTTTTGTTATTGTCAACAGAAGTAATCAATCCATCAAATCACACATTGCCAGATTTCAATGGTTTACCAAATTTTCCCAAATTTAGTGCTAGCTGGGTGGTTTACATTGAAGAATCTGTCACTGACTGAGTAAATGGTTGAATCACTAATGACTCATCAGTGACTCATCCAATCACATTGATTTACAAAGAAACTACATGCCTTTTTTAAAAACAATTTTCTTTAGGATATGTTTTTGGAGGCATATTTGGTCACCCATAATTATGGTGAAAATACCATCTGTAACGCTTGGGGAGACGAAACCTCTAGGGGGTGCTACAGATTGCACAGAAGTGGTGTCAGCCCTGAGATTGGCCAAGGCATAGAATCTAAGCAGCAACCATGTCTTCTCCAGAGCCTCTAGTGGTGAGGATGTCGTGCTGCTGGTTGTGGTCCATGGGCACACCAAGGTGGGCAGGTTAATGCACGATACCAAATTACTACGCCGGAGAATTGTCATGGAAGGCTAGGGTCAAGACAGTCAGCAAGCAAGAAAGGTTAGGAACAAGCCAGGGGTTAAGAACCAGGGATCCAGGATATAGACACGGGTGATACGGGGCCACTACAAACACTGAAGAACACAGGAGACACTGGAAGCAACAGGAGGCACAGGTGACACAGGGATTACTGTAGACACAGAGGAACACTGGAACAGCACAAGCGAACAGGCAGGGAAACACCAGGCTGGCCAATAAGGGGTTAACACAGAAGCTGGAGAGAGGAAGCACTGAAGTAATCAACAGATGTTGAAAATCTCAGCAGAGCTAGTGGACTAGCTAAATAGCCAGGGATGATTAGGAGGCTTTTGCCTGATTGGCCAGCGGGATAGGCGAAACTGATAAAACTTGGAAGAGAAAGCATTCCCAGGGTCAGTACTGCCCGCATGTGCAGGAGAGAGGGTTCCTTCTTCTCTTTCTTGCTTCGATCTTCGTCCTGGCCTACATGTGCAGCTCAGCGATTCTGAGTGTTTTATTGCAGAATTAGCATTGCTTGTCACTGTCTGCAATAAAGCCCCACCAGTTTGCATATTTTTAAAGTGTTGTACCTTATGAATGAAGATGTTAAAATGAAATGTGTGTATGTATATTTACATACATATATGTATAGTATAATGAATATATCAAATAAATTACACTGTATAGGATACTCACCATTAGAAGAGGACCCATAGGCTATTAGAACATAATACAGGTCGGAGCTGTTACTGGATCGGGATTGCTGCACAGGCTGTTGCGTTGAGATTTGGTTTGTTGAAGAGAAGACACATTGTATCACACCGCTACTGTATGCCATGAGACTGGCTTCTACATTAGTCTAGCAAGATAGAAAAGCAAAAAAAAAAAAAGTCAGTATTGTTTATTCACACTAACCATGTAGTAGGTATGAAATAAACCCTTCTGCCATGTTTTTTTTATTGTGAAATACAATGCAAAACAAAGATGCCTCAAGGTATTCGATGTTTAAAGGGAGAATCCCTGAAATGGTATATTTATGTATATATATATATATATATTTTAAAAATATAAATATTTTGCTTAAAAAATTAGGTAACACTCAATCACCACAGTACAACACCAAGTCAATTCAACGTCTCGGATATCAATCTGTCTGATTAAAAAATGTAAGTGTTCGTGAATCAATTTTGCCGGCTTAGTTGAAAAAAAAAGGGACAGGTGGACAAAAGGGGAAACAGCAAGCCAACCCCCAAAGAAGGAATGGTATTATTGAAGGCCAGTTCTCTCCCCTTATTCTTCCTGACTGATATTTTCATCAGTCTTGCATTTTGCTAATACTCTTGTTACTACTGGTACTGCACAGTACTACTCTGGGTGTACAAGTAGTCAAGATCTTCCAAGATGGCTCATCCATATTCCTCATAACTGTGTCTGCTGTGTCTCCGAATGCAGTCTCAGGACTGTGGAAGACATACCAGAAGCTGGGTCTTTACACAGAGTTTTTGGATGGCAGAAACCCAGCAGCAGGACCAGTATCTGTGTCTTTGTGATAAGAGGAACAAGAGGAGCACTTCCAGACCCTACAAGATGACTTCCAGTGGGCTTCTAGTATATATATTACTTATCAAAATGACAGAAACGGACTCCATGTTGTGGGACCTGTGCAGCTCGACTGACATTTTCCAAAAAGCACCTAGGACGTTCCTCAGTAGCACCGTTCTCTTGACAGATGAGAGCCGGTTCACATTGTGCACGTCACAGATGAGAAATAGTCTGGAGATGCTGTGGTGAATGATATGCTGCTTGCAACATTATCTAGAATGACTAGTTTAGCACTGGGTTAGATGGTCTAGGAGAGCACATCCTTTGAGGGTCTGCACAAAAATTGATACCTTGTCCCCCATTAGGTACCAGGATGAAATCCACAGTTGTTTTGTGAGACTTTTTGCTGTTGCAGTGGAGCATAAGTTCCTCCTGGTGCATGATAATGCTCAGCTTCCTGTGGTCAGAGTATGTAGGCAATTCCTGGATGCCAAATACATTGGTGCCACTGACCGTCATCCACATTTCTCAGACCTGAATCCACTAGAGTCCCTTTGAGACCTTATGGGCAGCGGGGTGGCTCAGAAGTTAGCACTCTGGACTTTGCAGCGCTAGGTCCCAGGTTAGAATTTCAGCCAGGACACTATCTGTATGGGGTTTGCAGGTTCTCCCCATGTTTGCGTGGGTTTCTTCCGGGTACTCCGGTTTCCTCCCACATCCCAAAAACACAAGGTTAGGTTAGTTGGCTTCCCACTAAAATTGACCTTAGACTGTGTTAAAGACATATGACTGAGGTAGGGACATTAGATTGTGAGCCCCTTTTAGGAACAACTAGTGGCATGACTATGGACTTTGTAAAGCGCTGAGTAATATGTGGGCACTAAATAAATACTGTGTAATAATATTATTGTAAAAATGATTCTGACTCTGTCAAGTAGTATGCAAAAAACTATTAAGGAACTCACTGTTTCTATGAACCAAGTCTGTGGGAAGATCCCCCAGGGCACCACCTGCCATCCTATCAGAACCATGCCCAGGCGGTGTCAGTAGTGCATATAGGCATACGTACTACTAAGCATATTATGAGTTAGTGTGATAAAATTCATACAAAATTCTGCGATTTCAGTTTTTATTTTGATTTTCAGTGTGATTTTGAATCCAGCCCTCAATATGTATAGATTTTGTTTATTTATTTACCATTCTTATGTCTTTTTAAACAACATAAGGATCTTTAATTTTGCTATTTGACTATAATTTTTTTTTATACTTTTCGTTGTACTTATCCTTGTGGGTTGTCCTTGGCAACAAAGCACAATGCCTGCAGTAACATTACATAAATATATTTCCTGTTGCTATTACTAAAAAAATTATCCTTGCCAAAAAAGTGCAATACAGCAATGTCTACATTTAAATAAAGGTTTGACAAAGTTGTTTTTGAGTAGAACAAAAAAAAAGAAAAGTCACTTTTTATATCTAATATAAATTTATAGATTTACATTTTATGCTAGTTGGCATAACAATGTAATAAATGAACATTACCAGAGGTAAGATTTTAGGTCTTGTTTTCCCCTCCGAGTATGCATGCTGAATGTGAACCTGCCCAGCAGCATTAATTCCACAGATATAAATGTCATCATTTCCCTGGAAAACAGAAACACAATACAGCTGACATCAAAAGTTTATTATCTATATTTCTAATAAAAGTTAACCTGGGAAACAATGTAATTCTTTTCTTTCTGTACCTCTTTCCTGGGTCACCCAGGAGTTGAGAAGT
>NC_092865.1:34189005-34251267 GCF_032062135.1 Pyxicephalus adspersus | reverse complement strand
TTTTTTAAAATAAGTTTAGTAATGGCATTTACATTACAAGTTTACAATCTCTCAGTGGGAGGTCCTCCTTAATTGACAGGAAGGAAATCTGCAAAACAGTACAACAAAGACACAAATAAAGGGCTTGACTATAATTCTGCACATGCATACTTTTTATATAAAAAGTCACTTCTGAGTTCAGGTATTTAGAGGTACATATACTTTACAATATGCCCAAGCCTGCAATTTGAAGCATTTGTGCATTTTCAATGTTGCCCTTGAACACAATTAAAAAACCTTCTCTCCCCTGTTTTTCAATTGTTGGCATTAATACCTGTCTGTCATGGTGGCACTGAGTTTAACACTGATTATGTTTTGAACACTGTACCAATTAGGTAGGAACTGATGCCTGTTTTTTCTTTAACTGTTAATTAACAGTAATAAAAGTAAAAGTGAAACATTAACATATTATATATTAGTAATGTATAGCAAACCCTGAATTTATTCTTTACCTAAAGATAAATTGTGAACGTTAACGCTTTGTGAATTCTGATTGGAGAATGGGCTTTTGCTAAACATAACAGTACAATATGCAGTATAGATACTTGGTACAGAAGGCAATAAAAAGTTTGGGTTTTTTTGTGCTTTTCTCACCATACGTTGGTCATCTGAAAATCCAAAAGCAACATATCCAGAAGCTGGTCCACTAATCTCAAACTGATAGCCTCCATTATTGATTTTGGCAGAGGACATAAAGTAGCAGCTTGAGGTGTTGGAAGGGTTACAGTTTGAAGGGTTGCTAAAACATGTTTTCTGGGTTCCACATGTGTCCTGGGAAATATGGGTAGGTGGGATAATAGAGCTAGCAGATGTTAAAGTACTTGTAATGGTTCCAGTTGTATTGTTGGGAACTGTAGGAGTGCTGGATATGATAGGAATATCAATATTCTGAAATTAGAAAATGCACGTTAGTATATGATTGTTTATTATAACATAATTTGTATATTATTGTTAAAGCTGCCACATAAAACATAACAAAACCTGTATTCTATCCTTCACCATATATATATTTTCATAAAGTATACAAAAAATTATTTTCTAGTTTGCCTTTTCTTATGCCATAAGGTACATTTGTGTACCTAACAAAATCTTTGAAATACTGTGGACTATTCTGCAGGTTTTTGCTGCTATTGTGCATGGTGTTATATCACATGTGATGTGATGTTGTGAATACTTGTGGGAATGATCAACTTTGAATGAGTCAATTTTTTTTTGTTACTTATGGGATCTTCCCAAAAGTTACAGATTGAAGCTTGGTTGTTGAGACACCTGTTTTACCTAACCTTGTTGTTTGATAAACTTTTATTTTCAAAAAATAAATTTAGTACATATAGTCCTGCATATCTCATGCCTGTGTTTCTTAGTGTGAGACAAGCATTATTAGTGTTTCCCTTCCTTATGGAGGCTAGTACTCTTAGTAGCTATAGAAAGGAAAATTTAACCAGACTGGCTGGAAAACCCCCACCTTTCATTGGCATAAATGTGTATTTGTCAGATTGTGTGTTCTTATGTATGTGTATGTAGGATAAAAACAGCACTCTTTTCAGTATTGTACATTTAAGAAAGGGGTTATTGTGGGTTGAGCCATGTTCAGTTTGCTATGTTACTGAAATATTTCCAAGTATATATAAACAATATATTATAAAATGTTGATACAACAGTAAATGCCAAAGGAAACAGGTATAAAGAAATAAACCTATTATCAAAAACTGGCAGTTCAGGATTTTCAACTTGTCTAACTTTAATAATGATAAAAGAATGCTTTGGAAGATATAACCTATATTGCTTTTAAATATTGCGGATTCTGCTAGCACCTAAAACACAGGCAATGTATATTTGAAAATTGACAAAGTTATGCTATATATCGCTAAAATTCTGTTTACACAGTATGTTAAATGTAAAATACAAAGTATAATAAATACAAAAGTCTTTACTTACTGTTAGAATAGGACTTTCCACTCCTACCCAGAAATTGCTGTAAGTCTGCACAAATGTTGCCCTGAGTAAAAAATTGAAAATCTTTAATTATGTTATATATTACTGTCCATGATCAATACATTTATTTAAAAAATAGTTTCATAAGGTAAAAACCTGGGCCTGTATATAAAAGGTTAATAATCAAGTTCCACACACACACATATGTATAAATTGTGTAAAAGTGTGTATGTTTGAAAATCTGTGACTAATCGGTCACACTCTGCACCGGAACCTGGGTGATCCAGCAAATGGATTTCTTAAAAACCATTTGCTTTTAGTTGGCAATTTTTTATATCTTGAACTAGATCAATTCCAGGTTTACTCGATCACTCAGATTCTCCCATTTAATACATTTCGCCCAACGAGTGCAGTGTGAAATGAAATTTATTATATGAAATACAACATTATGACATATCAATTTTGCAAACTGTAGCATACTTAAGGACACAGCTTATGCAATTGTTTATTTGTTGATATATGATTCCCAATATTTCCATTCAAAAGTTGAACACAAGATGTAGAAAACAAATTGTTCACTATATAACCCAAGTCCTTCAATGACAGGGAAGGGGAACTCACTGTCTCTTTACGTCATTATAGCCTGGTCTCTGCAAGAATCGAAATGCAATTAGTGTCGTCTCCAATAGCTTACTTTGGTCCAATGAGCCATGAAAATTCCTGGACTGTCTCTTTTCTCACTCTTACGTTTAGAGACCTAAATACCATTTTTACAGAAGATACAATAGTGTATATCAGGCTAAAGTGATTTAATTGATAGGCTTCAGGGTGTCTTTATTTGGTTTTACCAAATGGCAAAAATGGTTCAAAGTGTACAAAGGTTTAAGCATGTTTGTACAGCCTCAGGAATGTATTCATTGAGTGTGGATATATTGATTTCCAGCTGATGAGAAAGAAGGTGAATGCGGACATATGTATTATGTAAGCTATTTATCAAACTGAGGACATCATTTGGACCCTGTTCATTCCCTGTTATCAACACAGGTTATTGCTTTTTATAGCAATTTACTAGATTAGGAATGTTTCACAATCATATAAGAAAGCCCAAACAAATTGGTGTGTATCTCAAGTCAGTGACAGAATGGTGAGGGGTAAGATCTGTCACTGTAACTAAAAGTGAGGGAAAAATCACCCAATAAAACTAATTCACCTTGTTTTAATAGAGAAGGATCTGTTGTTATTGTCTTTACAATATACTTACAATATAATAATAATGAAGACAGAGTACAAGAGATGAGATATATGTATATAACATAGTTATACTATATATCTTAGTTATAGTTATACTGATATATAACTAAGATATATTTATCTTAGTTATAGTTATACTGTTATACTGCTCCTAGTTATACTGTGAAAAGTTGTGTCCTTTGTTTACCTTACTAACTTACTAATGCAGTCCTAATGGTTCTGTTGTAAATGGGGTTCTGTACCATTAATTCTCAATTTTTTTTTTGTGTAATTACTTTTTTAAAATGTTTTCTTACATAATTGTAAGGAAAATATAAAGAAAACTTTTTTAATAAAAATAAAAAATCTTCAGCACTAAACATTTCAGAGAAGAAATGGCACTACAATGGAAAAAAATAATTATTTGACTGGGGTGCAAGTGAAAAGCACTTTTAATTACCATAAATAAAACCCTTGCAGTAGAGAGGACGTTCACTATGGTAATGCCCTGCACACGGGGTATGCTATATTTCTTTGTTAAACTCCCAAAGGGAACACTTGTTCGGGTAACAGCTGTCTAAGAGGGACTTTACCTCACTTTTGAGATAATCTTAACCAAATACACCCGACCTATACCCTGAGAATTAACTTTCGTCATGTAATCTGCCCCCTCATCCCTTCACAGCCGTTTCAGGTTAAAACAATAATAGTAGTAATCTATAAAAATGCCATCAAGCACACAGTGCCACTGTACTACAATTAAAAAGTTCACTCTATTTACAGTTTTATAAGTACTGTATTACCCAGGGTTTGACAGCGTATATAAGTTAATAGGGTGGTAGGTGTACACTTCATAGAGCTTAGGCATTGTGTTTTTTTCTATTTCTGCTTTCTGTATCACCAGTCATATATAAACTTCTCTAGCAGGTGAATCTGATTGGTGGCTGTGTCTACCATTTTTTCAAATTCCAAGTCTTCTGAATGCAAAAAACCTGCAGGGTGTACTCCATCAATAAAAAAAAGTAAAAACAAATCCTTAAGCTTTTTACAGTTCTCATACAATAATTACCCTAAAACGAACTGCTCTTCTTGTCTTGGGTGAAAATCTTTCATGTGTACAGAGGTCCCCCAATCATGGTAGATTGATGATCAGTTGATCAGGAATGACTGCTGTGCATTTCAATAAAAAAGAACACAGAAGGGTGCTGCTTGTCCTTCCCTCTCCCTTTTCCATAGTACAGAACAGCGCTGTGTGTACAGTGCTCATTTGGTCATCTGTCACTGGAAACAACTACAAAAGATCATTTCCAGCAACAATTGCACATCTATTGGAAATCGGTACAGGGCTTTACAGTGGGTCTATCCCTGTACTGTTCATTTAAATGCTAATCCTCATTTAGGTCTTGAGAGAATGTAAAGAGCATACTTTCCTTATGTTATTACCTTGCACCTATAGGCTGCTGCTTTATTCTAATTACAATCTACTAACATAGGATAACTTTGATTAAAAATCTAAATTTCTGTATGCTCCAGAGTATTACAGTGACTACATTTGTTTCATTACCAAATATTTGATCAAAGCATAGTACTGTAGATTGCACAATAAGAATTTACTTTGTGCGGCCAGGTGAACATAATAGAAAATATCTTCTAGGACATCAAAAATATGCAATTAGTAATGGGCCAAAGGTAAATGGGAACATGAATTTCCATTGATGTACCATAAATGTGCTTAAACAATCAAAGTACACTCCCCTAGTATTGATTAAATGCATGTAATGCTAATGGAGATAAGCACAATTATGATACCATACATATGACTAACACACTAACAGGTGAAGTTATCTAAGTATTACCAACTCCAGTTTCTTGAATGCTTTAGCCTGTCTGTACACATGTTTATATGCTGCTACTTGCAAATGCATGTTGTAATTTATATACATGCTTAAAACATTTTATTCTTTCAAGAGTACAACATACATGATTTTGTTTAGACCAGCCATTCTAAGTCTAGTTATTTATTAGGATGTGAGTAGTACCAAAATGACCTATTTTCTGATTCTGGAGCAAACATCATATGGTAGAGCCAGTGTATGGCAGCAGCAGTCTTTCCCCTCCTTCTTCTATTAGGTAACAACTAACACCAATCATCTTCTTCCAATTACCTTTCAATGTAAAGGGCATTTTTTCTCCCTCTGACACTTTTAAAATGAATACTGGCCACTATTGTATGAAAGCACTACTTTGATCACCAAGGTTGTGCTCTCCCAGTGACCTTAATGTAAGGTGCCCTTCTTCATTCACCTTTTTCATGTAAAGGAAAGCTAACATTTTCAATGTCAAATTTCCTTCTTTGGCTATTATTACTTCATATTATTTTATGATTATTACTTAAAATATTTATTCATAGGAAATAAGGGGTGTGAAAAAAGTAACTGCCTTTGTATTTAGCAAAACTTTTTTTTTTAGTAAAATTATTATATCTTTCCTTTAATATAAGTATCTTTTTTTATCATAAGTAAAATTATTATATCATCTTCTATTGCAGAATCTGATTGTGCACATTACTTTCTGCATACGAGGCACAAAACAGAATTGCAAACTCACAACGCAGTTATCCAGTTCAATTATCCATTTATCTTCATGTTATTTTCCCCTTGCTGTTGTGCATATCCTTTTAGTAAATCAGGTCCTTTTTCTTTTATTGGCCTTCTTTCACATTTCAGAGCAATTAAATCTGAAATTACTGACTTAGGCTTTCTATCACTTAAAAAGTGCAAAGATTTAAGTTTAATTTAATTATCAACTCCGGTGCAGATGAAATTTAAAAAAGTGTATACTGTATAAAAATGAAGATTTCTAACTCTAGGATTTGAGGCTGAGGAAAAATGTTTCAACAAGATAATAGGAAAAGGGTGTGGAATGTACAAATGTGTGAAAGTACCTATTTATTTGTCAATAAGTATGTCTATGTGTTACTTATGAATTAACCTATGTATATAGCAAAGCTCAAGGTCAGGAATGACTTGCAAAAAGTAAAACTTTATGAAATTATAAATTGAAACTTTAAAATTAGGAATTGTTTGCATAGTACTTACCTAAATAGAACATTGGCATATGATGCTGGTGCCACCCACAAAGCTGAGATATAGGATTTATTATTTGAATTGATGTGGCTGAGAGATGAATTCTAAAAAGAGACATAGAGATGGCATGTATCACTGATTATCAACTAGATATTTTGAAAGTCTGAAGTTCCTTCTGCACCTTCCGCATTTCTCCATATTCTTTCATGCAACTGAGAAGACTCAGACTGCTGTTTTCACATTAAAACCCTTACTAACCACAGGGGCAGGTATTGATGCTCAGTACCATAGATGACTAATCTCCATAATTACCGGTGGTATATTTAGACAGGGGGGTTTATGCTTTTTAAAGAATGATAAGACTTTTGAAAGATCTCTTTTTTTTCCATTCCTCAGGTTGAAGGAACCTTATTCTAGCACTACATTTCTTCAGAGCAAATGGTGATCCAGAACTCGTAGGATATATAGCCATAGATAGGGTAGGACATCTCAGTACTCACAATTGTGGTTACTTGTTCCAGTTAGGCAATAGGCCTTTTTCAGGTTCAGCAAAAAGCAAACTCAGAGGTTTTATCTTCTACAGAAGCTAAATACTTCTCTGAAGCGTATTCATGTGAATAAATCATTTGTTTTAGGTAGCTACTTTAAAATCTTGAACTTTCAATTTCTTAGACTCTACAACTACAAGTCATATGATTAGTAAAAAAAATTATATTCACACAGTTTGATTAAAGAAAAAAAAAACTACAACAGCTAAATGACATTACGTGTAAAAGCTCAGACTGTGGGAAAGAAAAGGTATTTCCTTTATGCAATAATGACATCTCAAGGTATGCTGTGGCCTACTTGTCTTGCACCATCTTGTTTGGTAAAAATCATACCTACAGCAGCTTTCCAACAATAACATCAGACACACCTATTTTTAAATGAACACCTAAAAATGTGGTTAGCAAGGTAATAATAGTCAGAAACAATTCTCTGCTTAATAAACCTGGCTCACCATCCCTGTCCCGCATAGTCTGTGAAAAGCTAACCACTCACCCTGCGTAGATATATTCTGCTTTAGAGCCACACATGTAATTCTGCTTGTGTACAGTGTTCTCAAAGTGTTGCTGTAAATGATAACAAGTAGTTTCTGAGCCAGAGCTAGTAACACTAGTTCTATGATAACAGTCCAATAAGAGCTCAGATAGAAGAGTGAAGAATGAATAAATTATGTTTAATGTCTACTTACAACATTGCTGCCACAGTTAATTGTTTGAGAGTTGGGATCGGTCACAATGAAATGGCCAACACTTTCATTTCCTGGAACAGATTGAGCTTGCAAAAGGAAGCCTTTAAAAACGGACCCATTCTTAGCTTCTAGAAAAACTTGAATTGAAACACAAACATAATTACAACAGTTAAATATTTTTTTTTCTGGTTACAACAATATATAACTTTTATAATTGCTGCATAAGCCATTTTGTAATTTAATTGCTATGTCTATTTAAATCTAAAAGCACAATATATTTCTGATATGACAAATGGAGAGCAGTCTATACACCACTTATCGATAGAATATTCCCAGAAATATATTTGGTTTTTGGTTTGATTTGCTCAGTATATTTTTTAAGGTTTACACAGTGTTTAAAATCATATAAAAATGTGTTCTTAAGTAGGATTTTTATTTTGTTAATGTGGCTATTTATGCTCAAATGTACCTGATGCTCCATTTCTAACTACAATACTAGCATTTATCTGGTTGGTGTTTATGAAGACAGACACTTGCATTCTCCTCCTAAAAGAAAAGGTGAACATCAAAGGCTTATTTTATCATGTATCACAAATGTATCACTTATGATAAGAGATACTTATATTACAATGTCAGGAGGTTCTCCTTTGCCGGGCATCTTCTCAATGATTGCAGCTGTGGCTGCATTCATTGAGAAGAGTGTGCGATCCCCTGGGCACTAGAGGATAATTAACCTCTAGTGCCCGGGGATTGCACGAACAGGAGGATTTCCAGGGCTGCATGCCAGAGGCATCCTCACTCATCCCTAATCAGAACACCATTTCTACAGAGAGCTTAAAACCATCCTTAGGTCCGTGCAGCTGGCTCTGCCAAGCAACACTGACCCCTAAACTATACAGGCACTAATAAATGAGAGGTCAGTCAGGCATAGTTTGAAACTTTTTTATTTCTTCATTTTTACTGCTGGTGGTACTGCTGAAAGTCTCATGCTATTCAAGCAATATCTTCCATCAAACACGTAACTCTTTGCATAACAGTATCAGTCTGTCAAAGACTATTACTGATAACAACTTGTCAGTCTCTGATAAACTAAAGGTAATTTCAGACCTGGAGTGAGCGGCAGAGTTCTATTGTTGGCTCTCCCATAGTCCCAACCTCTCGCAATCAAGTGAAGTTATTGCACCAAGCTGCGGCAGATCATAGGGTGGTACCCCTTTTCTTTTTGCCACATGCTTACTGATTTGTGCCACAGCTGTGTGCAAATGTGGTTATCTGCGATGCGGTTTGCTTCCTATTCACAGGAACAGTTTGATATGCACCCGGGAGCTGCTAACCATGCAGTTTTCCACCATGGTTGGTGGAGGAATAATTACAGTAGATAGGTATGAGGAAAAATACAAGGAGTGCCCTTACTGGCTTCCTAAAAATGCCATTTGCCTAGTTGGTATTCTGGCACACTAGTTTTTGTATGATTAAAAAACAAGTATATTGATATCTGATACAAGCCTTAACCTTGAACAAAATTCATTATACAAAATGAAAATGTTCTACGGCTTTAGTAAATCAACCTCAAAGAATTAAAAAAGAGGGTTGGCACCACAGCCACACAACTAGTTTTTTCAAAAAGCGTTTTACTGAAATATAGGAATATATGTCTGAGTAAATAAAGTTAGTACTTTTGATTAAAAAATCCCAAAATATTCTTCATTTGTTCACAAGGGAGCCATTAGAACGGATGTCCCTGTGGGCCTGGTAAAAGAAGTATTTGTTATATTTTTCACTCCTTTTTAATATACTTGACAGGCTCCATTGGGTGTTTGAAAGAGGTATACAAATATACCCCGTGAAAGTGGGCATTACAGAGAATAGGTGAATCTATTACCATCTCAAAGCATTTCTTATCAAACTGGATTTTATCTATGAAATAAAATACATTAATGGAGTTTCAGTAATTCTAGTTTTTTGTCACCTTTGACTTCTTGCCACTGATTGCACAGCTCTGTTTTAGTTTAACCATAAGTTATGTACACGTGCTAGATGATTGTTGCCCAAGATGAGCATGTGCCTTGGGCAAAAATGGGGCATGTGTACAGTGGTCCCTTGATGTTGAGGTAAATGATAATGATCACATATACTCAGACCCTATAATCTGCTGTTTTCATTCCTCCGAACCAACCATTTTGTGAAGCAGCTGCCCTACTCTCTGCTGGCGCACCTACCGCATGTGATCATAGAAGTAAGTTATCGAATTTCGTAAACTAGATGTTTTTGTTATTGTTTCATAATGTGAGAATTGTTATTGTTTAGGATTCTGTTAAAAAAGTATTGGAATTACTAATAAGTGGTTAACATTGTAGGTCTCTTTTGTTCCTGATGAAGCAGACTGCATTCCGCGAAACGCGTAAAACATTTGTATGAGACTACACACCAGATGGCTATGTACTGTAGTACCATTGCTGTTTTAAACTATTTTAAAAGACATAAATAAAGTTTTTTTTTAAGTTTTAACAATGTCAAAGTTTATGTAAGTACAGTGTATTTATGCCTTAAAAGTCCCAAAGTTTGCTTTTCTATTTTGTACTTCTAAATAGGGATGTGGCATTATATAATTATTCATCAAGGGAAGGTGTATAATTGAGAAGGTCAGATGTTGATTAACTTTAAATTCTAATAGGTTGGATATTGCGTTCCAATAGTTAACTAGTTTAGTTTGTTTCTTTCACGCCATACTTTTACGGGCTCTATAACCTGCTCCTTTTTTATTGATCTTTTTTTCCAATAAATCATTCGTTATGGATCTGGCTCAGAGGAAAATCAAATGTGGTATTTGTGATTTCCTAAAAAGAGTTGGATTTTTGTGGATATTATATGTCACATTTTGCTGATGCAAAAATACCAATAATAATGCAGGCTGCACTTGATGGGGCCTCTTTTTTTAAGAAGGTTGACCACTACTGCTTTAGGGCAATAAACACATGTATGTATGTAGCCTGTTAGAGGTCCCTAGCAGATAGAGGTACTTATGGCCTTTAGGAGCTGTAAGGGATAAAACAGAAAAGAAACAGATGTTTTACCTGTTAATAGTGGTGGGTTGTAGTTTATTTTCCTTCTTATATTTTTTGCTTTCTGCTGGAAAATACAATCTTTACGAGTGTACGTGATTCTTTTTAATGTCAAGATGTGTATGTATTGAAGGTTGCAACGCATGAATGAATTTACAAAATTAATTATTGTAAAAACACAGTTTTAAAGATGAAGATATTAGATTATTACCTGTAATCTGATCTCCAGGACTATATGAATAGTTGGAAGCAGACACACTGTATGGTGGTTCTGTTGTGTTCGGTACAGCACCCCTATGGTTTGGCATCATGGTGTTACATGCTGGAGTTACCAACCCGCTTCTGAAACTGGCAACACGTGTAGTTAGCATTCCAAGAATGATGTAACCAAAGCCACTAAGTATCATCTGTGGAAAAAAATATCCAGTTTAAAATAGCATTCAAAGATAATGCATTCAATTTGGGTTTTCTGTGACTTAATTTTATTTACAACCTTACCTGATTCATATTATTTATCAAGTGCAACTTTTGCAACTTTTTTGGTGGTTGAAAGAAAATAGAATAACATAAAATGTTTACTGCTGTATTGCTGGGAAGATTTCACCTTCCATTTTGTGAGAGCAGGATATAAACTGTGGGTTGTCATCATCACTGGGACAAAAAGACACAGCCATTGGAGGTAGGAAGGCTAAGACCAAGGACCTACCTCTTAAAAAGGAGTTATTTGAATATTCCTAAATATTACATTGAATAATATTTGAAATATACCTAAATCAAGAAGCTTCCATGAATTACGGAGAGAACTAAAGCAGAGTGACAGGTGGTTGGGATGTGAAAGCGG
The DNA here is from genome assembly GCF_032062135.1 of Pyxicephalus adspersus. Lineage (NCBI taxonomy): Eukaryota > Metazoa > Chordata > Amphibia > Anura > Pyxicephalidae > Pyxicephalus > Pyxicephalus adspersus. The sequence continues at coordinate 34,239,840 of NC_092865.1, read as the reverse complement.
CACTGTAATTTAATTTGGTGGCCACTCTTACTACGGCTTATCTTCTACTGCCAACCTGCAACTCATGCAGTAAAGTGATGGCATGCATGTCTATCATGTAAATACACATGGATTATTCAAATATAAAACAATCCTGCCAGCTAAGCTTTGCCTAGACAAAGCTATGGGGTTACATTCATACCTCCATCCCCAGCAGTATATATTCACATTTCATTCACTTAACCTGCCACTATGTTCAGATGTTGGCAACAAACAAACATGTAATTCTTCTAGAATTAAGGAGTATGTGACTTCCTTTATATGAGGCAAATCATCAATAAAGGAGAGTCAATAGCCATTCTCTCCCTATACATGTCCAAAGAGAAGGAAAGAATTTGCTGCTGTGAAAGAAGGAAGTAAAATGAACTAGTTTAGTTATATTCCCCACACAAGCAAAGAATGGCTTCACATTAGGGAAGTTCCAAGAGCCATAGGTACCAATGTCCATGTGAATTAGTGTTGGCCTGTACCTTTGGACATGGAGCAGACAATAATGTGGCCAGCAATTAATCTTTTTGTTCTTTTTGCTTTTTTTAAATTCTTTTTTCATCTTGTCACCCCGTCTTTGGACCTTAGAGGCACCATAACACATAACAGTTAAGGAAAAAGATGAAAAAGTAATGATGATGATGGACCCTCCTACGTGAGTTAAACACTGCAAAAAATCTGTATGCATTATTATAGGTTTTATGTTTTCTCCCCAGAAAAGCCATTTTCTTGGTACTATTACCAAAAGACTGTCAGAGGTTTAACATAAACCAGTGCTGATATAACTAAGAGATTCCTTTGTTGACATTCTTTTTAAATGCAGCGTGCATGGCCCTTATATTGACCCACTTTTGCAACTAGTAGCATTGGGGTAAGACAAAATTCAGATTCCCTTGCAATAAGTATCAAAAGCAAAGACAGGTAACTAGCATTTGTATAAAGGCCCTTAAGGGAAAAGTAATAGGGGGTTATAACTAGATGAAGATTTACTAAACTCCTAATGTCAATCTAAAATGGTAAAAGTGATTGAAATAAAATTAGTTTATTGTACGGGACTGCAAAGATTTTTAGCTTCTCCAGCAAACCTGACCTCCTCACTACCCTTGGAAGCACAAAATTAGGTTGAGGGAGAAATTTCAACCTAATGCTCCAGATGATGCAGCCTTTAATTTGAAGGCAGGTGAGTGCTGTCATGCTGTCAATGATTTTCTGATATAAGTAGAATGAGTAACATGACAGTAAGTAGTTCTTATCTCTGGCACACAGCTGATTAGTGTGCATTTTATTGACTTTAAATATAGTCTGAATCATTTCTCTGTTAGAAAATGTTAAAAGGGTTGCAGGGAGATGTTTTGAAGATTCTGTTAAATATGGAGCCATGTGCACGAAAGGTGCCAGGTATTTACACTCACTTGTAATAGATTTTGTTTCACTTTTTATTAAGCCACTTTAGTCTAACACTTTATTTCATGCTGTCAATGCAGTCATATCACCACTCATAAATAATAGTGTATTTTACATCACATATTGTACGCTATATGTACTATATCTTAGATAATGAATATATCCTGACAGTTCAAAAAAAGGTAAACATTTCATTAGCCAACAAGTGAAAATGTGACTACACTTTTATTTGCCTTTCTACTTTTTGTGGACACAGTTACAATAAAAGTTCATTTTGCATAACCTGTTTTATGATGTATGCAGCAAATAAACTGTCATTTTCAGTATGATAATAAAACACTTGAGCTTGGCTAAGGACTGCAGGTAGTGCAGTTCGGGAGACTGCTCTCTGTTGCCATCAAACTTTGCTTTATTGCATAGAGTGGCTACAATGTCAAAAAAAGGATTTCACTAAAACAATCTCACTGATCTTAAAGTGGAACTGTAGTTCTGTTTGCAAAATTTGCAAATGTGATGTCCCTTCTGGTTCTGGTTTGCCCGATTATCAGGAAAGCAGCAAGAGAAGAAGAAGATAGTGGAGACAGGATGAGGACAGGCGAGTGTATTTAAAAAATTGTAGAGGGGACATTGCCTGTCCCAGACTGGCAGCAGTAACAGCAGTTCCCATGTGGTTTCTCATTCAGCCGACCACACCGCTGTGCTGGTTCTGAAAGAACGTGTATTTGAACATTTAAAGCAGGTGGCAGTGGGAATTACTGAACCTCTTACTGCACCCCCAATCATTCTTTATACATGGGTGCAGGTGAGATTCCCACATGTAGAAAATCACTCAAAAAAGCAGTCTGGGCATGTGGGAAAGAGGTAACTGCATTGCAACCTATCACCAGCCTAAACATAGCCATAGAGTTTCAGACAACTTGGCTCCTATTTATTGGAAAGAACGCTTAAAAAAATCTCTGTTATTAGGCTCTAATATTTTGGAGATCTACCCATTACTCAAGCCATTCTCACAAGATTTTGAAAATCTGCTTCCCAATGCACCCTTTCAGCATAGCCTATATATATTGATAGAACCACATAAACCATAATGGAAGTGCATGCTTGTATAAATATTCCTTTGAATACCAAATTCGAAAAGTTCTGTATAAATGTTAACATTGTATATCGTATTGCATATTAAGTAAGGATGCCGATTGTTCTTTATCTGTATTTACGTGAAATAAAATTTTGTCTTTTACTCACCTTGTTCCCGTGAGAATCTTTTGAAGTTACATGAAAGTTTGGCAGCTCTGTGGATGAAGGAACATAAACTACTTAGGTAGACTAGGAAGCGAACAGACAAACACAATTAAAGCTTTGATGATGCACACTGATATTAACCTTTTCCACACCCCACATTACATCAGCAAGCTGGAGGAGGAAGCTAGTAATTAATGGAAAATATCTTCTTCCTGTCAATAAATTACATTTTACTTTGCATTTTATCTTATGTTCCCTGAAGCCACCATTACAACCACAAAAAATCAAATCAGCTCCTGTGGATAAATATATTGTGTAGGATTGCAATATAGAGCCTAATTAGTCATGACAATAAAAATAGAAAAAAAATATAGAAAGAAGGCTGTCATTCTGCAGTTTGAAGCAACAATAATCACAATGTCCAGATGAGTGAATGAACATCCATCAGAACATCCCAAAGCTCCCCAACGTTTACTGTTACATTATGGCCATGGTCATGAATTATTATGGCCACTAAATGATTGATCCCTATGGCTGTGGTAACAAATGTGGTCAGTGACATCACCCAGGATTTCCATTGCTGAGAATCCGTCATTTTAGAAGCAGTAATTCTTTGGTGAACATTGCTAGGCTCATTCCTTGCCACAACAAACACTGAAATTTTAATTTTTTTCCAATAGCCCAAAGCATCTGCTTGTTGTTTAAAAAAGAGTTATGGCTCCCTACCAAGATTGTAATCATAACACCATAACTGTATGTGAATTTTGAAAATGGTATTTAAACACAAATCTTACAGAAACAGTGGTCTGTTCCTATTTAAAAGTGTATTTACCACTCCATGTATGTTATAGATCAGCAGCAACGCCGATCTTACACATGTGCTTCTCCAACATGTAGCTCTATTACCCGGCTTGATGCTGCTGTATTCTAAACTGTAAAAAATAGGTTGGTTTTCCTTACCTGTTCCCCAACCGGTCTATACATCTTCCTATTGACCTGTGTTCAGTGCTATGCCCTATGCCTTGGTCAATAGGTTTACCTAGTCTCTAGTTCCTGTGTGTTCCATCAGGCCGGTGTATAGTCTCTATAGTCCTGACTTGTTCCCATCTTTGTTCACTGCCTTCCCTGACCATTAGCCTGTCTGCTCTCATGTCAGTTTGCTCCTTTTTTTAAAGGGAGCAGAGGAGAATCCTTGTGTCCTTCTTTGTACCCTGTTGTATCTCCTTTTACCTCTCTCCACCTGTCATAGTGTTGACTCTCTCTTGTCCAATCTATTACCATGATCCAAGACACTGAGAAATGTACCAAGTCTCTCTTACCCGTCTCTGGGGCTTACTCAGGCTCAACAATTTGCCAAATATCATACTACCACTGGATAGTATAAGAGAGTTGCATAAACAAGAACATGTAGTGTAGATTGTTCTTTCTATAACACTTAAGAAAAAAGCTTGTCTCTAGATTAGTGCAGTTAGCTGATTCTGTTGTGACCATATTCTTTACTTACAGGGAGAGTAAATCACAAGCAAAGCAAACATTTACTAAATTTTATGATAATAATATAGTTTTTATTTTCTAAATGTGAGGTTGGGATTGTATTTGAACATTGGTCCCAGGAGACACCACTAGTGATATAATATAGTTGGCCTTAATGGTCACAATTTGAATTTCTAACTACATAAAATGGATCTTCCAGCAGTAAAAGCAGCCATAACTTCCTTAGTTAAAGAAGACAAAGTAAATCTCAGACTGTATAAACTCACTGGCCTCTTCAACTCTCTCTTCAACTCTTCAGACGTCTTTATGCTTTACAATGGATTCCAGTTCCTCAGACACTATCCTCACCCTAAAGCCACCCAACTGACTTCTTCTGCACCCTCTCCACAGGGTTCTTTATTGGGATACTACATAGTGCCATATAACAGATAGAATGTCTGCACTGATGTATCCCAAAACAAATGTTTCTTCAGCAGATTTGCATACACAATCTGTTACAAAATAAGAAACCAGTTCCAAAATAAAAATTAAATTTTCAGTCAACATCTCAGGGTGTTCTCTAACGTTCTCTAGAACGGTCTCTAGAAATCTCGCCCTGCTGTCTGATTCATGTCACTCTCGAACAAAAGGGAAAAAACTCCCACAGAGGATAATCAGCATTCCCCACTTAGTAGCACCTCTCTACAACCCCCCCCGAACAGAATTCCTACTCTCCTATTACTTTTCACAATGGAACTCACATGACTATTGATGATCTATGATCTATTAGGGATAGGCAAAACTGCTAGATTTATTTGCCAAAATTTTGAATCATTGGTAAAAATTTTCGACTTTGAGGACAATTTGTATTGAAGTTGGTGGCTGTCAACTTTTCTAGTTATGAACTGTATGAAGCCCTAAACATAGTATTGTCATCAAAATTGATTGGGAAGATTCACTTATTCTATCATGTGCAGATAAAAAAAACAGGAATCTTATTTTCACTTCAATGTCTATTTGTACAATTTATTGAATGAAGATTCTCATAATAGATAAAGTAAATCCTCTAAATATACCTTTATGACAACAAAAAGTAATTAAAAAAAACAATTCTTAAAATTTAAGATAAAATGATTACACATTTAATAAATCGTACCACTTTGCATTCTCTGTATGTTGTTCTGAATATCTTCTAAAGCCGCATACACACGTCCAATTCTTGTCGTTGGAAAGGATCTTTCACAATCCTTTCCAACGATAAAATCCGCACGATGCATGAACGAGTGCTGTACATACAGCACCGTTCTCCTCTATGCAGAGGGGAGGGGGAGAGCGATGAAGCGGCACCCTGCTGCACGCTCTTCCCCTTCCCTTGCATTAGGATCGCTCGTTGTTCATCGTCCGTGGATCCGCCAGGACAGATCCATGGACGATGAAGCTAATTCTCTTGTCTCTAAAAATAAATAAGGCAATTAAGCTACCTACTGCCACCCACTGACATGGAAGAGTATTACATTACTCTCCCAGTCACTACAGCACAGACAATTGACATTGGTAATTGGATAGTTTCCCATGGTACACCTGATATCTCCCACGGCACACTGGTGTGCCGCGGCACAGTAGTTGCAAATCACTGCTCTAAGGTAACTAATCATACAGGATTAAATAAGTAGAAAATTCAAAAGTCACTGAACAAATACAAAATATTTTATGCGTGAAGGTCAATAAATAAGTACATTAACATTAAGACATTCTAAAGCAGTGTAATAAAAATGAAGCAAGCTAAAACATAATTTGTTTCTGAAAAACACACATCATTCTCATAGAAGTGATATAAAAAAATCATGTTCATTAATGGTAAAATGTTTCAATTTCATGAATGGCATGAATAACCAGAATTTTAATGCTCAGAGATGATGTTACTGCACATACGTCAGAAATAATAAAGTATTAGTTTTTGGACTATAAATAAATTTTATAAATTTTCCATACTGGGTTTACGTTGTCAAATTATGCCAGCCAAGTATTTTCATTATATTTATATATTATTATTTCACCCATAACAGTCATCTAGCTTAGTAAAAATACATATACTCACCCTTGCTGTCAATGTACAAATAACCCCGTGTTCAACTTTTCTTAGAATGATTTCATAGAAACTGTCAAAAGGATAATTTTTATAGCTAGAAGGACAAGGTCATTTTCTCCCTAGAGATATCAATGTAAAGAAGAGTCAATGAACTCAAAGGCTTGTATGAATATGTTTATTAGTAGGGAGTGTTCAGTTAACATTACATAGTACTTTGTCAGCAAAATGCCAAAATTTTTGAAAAGTAAGAAAAGGAACAGCAAATAAAAAAGTAAAATAACAAAAAGGAGCCGTTAAAGAGCAATTTATTATTTATTTGCAAATTTTTTAAAAATCTGATCAGTTTTACAAAATTTAAATTTTTTCTTTCTTTTTATTGTGTTTCAAACAACTGAACAGAACTGTGTGTACAGAGCTCATTTGTTGTAGTGTCATTGGATATGATCAAGAATGTTAGTTTCCAGTGACATTATTTAATATGTGTATTTTGCTTTAGTCTCTTTTTTAATTACCTTGACCCTATCCTGTGATCCTGTGTAACTACTATTAGCCCCTTTGATGTCATTACAAGGGCTGCAGAAGACTTATTCCCAAGAGCCAGAAGGAGTATAAAGGCTTCTTCAATCATGGTGCCATGGAATCCTACGGTTCCATTAGAGGTTGGTTTCTTTGAGCTGTGAACAATGGTAAATATTGACCTCCCAAATACACTGATCATTTTTGTAAGGGACAGCTTTCCAAAGGACCACTTTCACAGTGATCAGCAATGTAAGGATATACTATTTATTATACCACTAACAAAAGGGGGCACTTCCAACCATTAGTGTAGGGGAGACTACAAAATATCACATAGTGCAAAAGGTGTCCTGGCCCCACTCTGAGAATTCTTTTTTTTCTTCTACTGCTGTAGATCAGATGGTACAAATAAGACTGTAAAGTCCACTGGATGACGATGTGGTGTAAATACTTGTAATGCTATGCATTCTGCTGCAGAACAGCTTTTTTACCAACATTTATACCAACATTTAACTACACCAAAGTTGTTTGCTTATTTTTTTATAATATTTGACACATTCCTTTATGTAAATCAGATAAAATATGTTCACTTGCTTACCGGACGTGCATCAGATTACAGAGTTATGTTTGCCTTTATCAAGAACACATTTTATCATTCACTGATTACTGATATTAGCAGATTACCTAACTCTGCAGTTAGCAGTACAACATATGCTACAAATAATCATTTTTAAAATTATCTAACACTTAACTTGTTATTAGATTAGAAAATGAAACAGCTTCGTTCAATACATGATATGTTAGAAATTCCACTGTAGCATTAACCAAGTAACAAAAAAACAATATTTATCACTTTAAATATAATTAGACTTTACTAGTATAGTGAACACGTGGAAAGCTAGTAAATGAAAAAAAAACTAGCCCAGCCTTTAAAGCATGTCTAAAACCAAACAAGTTACCTTTAATTCCCTGGATCCCCTGATCCTACTGAAGAGGTCTTAGATTAGGTCCCGGGCTGTCCTGGAATCCCCCTTCTTCTGCACTGTGCTACTCTTGTCTGCCCTTTAATGTAAAGTAAACATTTTGATTATAGGTCCGCTTTTAGACAGATCAGCTCCAAGACATTCTTTTTTTTTTTTATTCTTAGATACTTTACACTTTAAATGATGTTTTGTGACAAGAATCTACCCCCTTGACAGGTTTAGATTTTTTTTTTTCATTAATACTTTTTTAAATCAAGATATGTATACTGTTTGCAATGCTAATACTTTTGACTACAAACCTTAAGAAATATACACATTAAAAATGTATTCAGTTATTACCTGTAAAAAAATAATACATTTAGAAAAATGATGGTCTACCTGGAAAACTTAAAATATTGAAAACAATCTTAATTTAACAGATAACAGGGGATTATAATTTTTTTATTAAGCATTATTGAGTGAGGAGAATTATGACTTAGTTGGCATAGTTGAATCCTGGCTTTGTTCTTCGCATGACTGGGCTGTCAACATTCCTGGGTATACTCTCTTTCGTAAAGACAGAGTCAAACGAAAGGGTGGTGGTGTCTGTCTGTATGTGAGAAGTGATCTAAAAGAAGAAATTGCGGATGGAACAAGCGATGAGGTTGAGGCTTTATGGGTGGAGTTGAATGTGGAGTTGAATAACACACAATTAATTATTGGAGTCTGCTATAGGCCCCCCGAAGCTAAGGGAAGAAATAGAAAATCACCTAATAACACAGACAGAAAAAGCAGCAAAAGTGGAAGTGTTTTATTCATAGGAGATTTCAACTACCCTGACATTGACTGGAATAAAGGCACTACAGGAACAGCAAAAGGAAGGACATTTGTGAATCTAATACAAGATTATTTTATGGTACAGTTTATAGAAGTCCCAACTTGAAATGATACTCTGCTGGACGTAGTTCTTTCTAACAATGCAGAGCTTATAACAAATGTGCAAATAAAAGAGAATCTGGGTAGCAGTGACCATAATATGATTTCATGTTCTTAATGTTAGCTGTAAACAGGAAGCAAAAGCAGGAAAGATAAAAACATTTAATTTTAAGAGAGCAAACTTTCCATTATTAAGGGCGTCTCTCTGTGACTTGGACTAGGAGACAATATTGTCCTCAAAGAACACAGAACAGAAATGGGAATGTTTCACGTCTGTTCAACAAAAGCACATTGAAAAATATATTCCAATGGGTAATAAGTTTAAGAAGCTAAAATAAAAGCCTATATGGCTCACAGCTGGTGTTAAAAAAGCTGAAAGGAACATGAAAAGGGCGTTCCAAAAATATAAAAATGAAGGATCACCTTCATAATTTGAAACCTATAAAGAAAATAACAAAAGATTTAATAAGAAGATTAAAAGTGCAAAACTTCAAAATGAAAGACAGATTGTGAAGGAAAGTAAGGTAAACCCCAAACATGTTTTCAAATATATTAATAGCAAAAAGATCAGATCCGAGCATGTAGGCCCCTAAAGGATGTCGCTGGGTTGGTAACTGGGGATAAAGACAAGGCAGATTTACTAAACACTTTTTTTTAGCTCTGTGTACACAAAGGAAAAAGGCAGAGCTCAAGTCCAAAGTCATAATAGCCACTGCCTTAAATGAGTCACAATGGCTCAGAATTGATATGATAGAGAAACAGCTGGGAAACATTAAGGTTGACAAAGTACCAGGACCTGATGGATTACATCCATGTGTCCTCAAAGAGCTGAGCTCGGTTATTTCAAAGCCATTATTTCTAATTTTTAGAGACTCTTTAGTCACTGGCAAGGTACCAATGGATTGGTGTAAGGCCAATGTGGTTCCTATCTTCAAAAAGGGAGCAAAGTCATTATCAGGTAACTACAGACCTGTTAGTTCATAGTTGAAAAGGTCCTAGAGAGTTTGATAAAGAACCACATAGAGGAGTTTCTGCTGGAAAATATTATTATAAGTGATAGTCAGCATGGCTTCAAGAAAGACAGAAGTTTTCAAACAAATTTACTATCTTTTTTGAGTAAGTAAGTAAACAGGTTGACAGTGGAAAAGCAGTTGATATAGTGTACTTGGAATTGGACATGACAATGTACCCCACAGATGGTTTTTATGCAAGTTAGGTTTTGAAACGTCAATCTGTAAATGGATAGAGAACTGGCTTAAAGACCGCATCCAGAGAGTTGTAATTATTGACTTATACTCTGAATGGTCTAAGGTTATTAGTGGTGTACCCCAGGGTTCAGTGTTGGGACCTTTACTGTTTAACATCTTTATAAATGATATAGAGTTTTGGATTAAAAGTACCATTTCTGTATTTGCAGATGACACCGAACTATGTAATGGAATTAGGTCCATACAGGATGTCTAAAATTTACAAGCAGACCTGGATGTACTGTTTGATTGGGCAGCCAAGTGGCAAATGACATTTAATATGGATAAATGTTAAATTATGCACTTGGGCGCTAACAACATGCATGCTTCATACTGTCTAGGGGGAATAGATTTTTGGGGAGTCAGAAATGGAAAAGGGTCTCGGGGTTCTGGTAGATCATAGACTTAATAACAGCATGCAATACCGAGCTGCAATATCTTAAGCTAGCAAAGCACTTTTTTGTATTAAAAGAGGAATAGACTGCAGAGATGGAGACATAATCCCGTCCCTGTACAAAGCATTGGTCAGACCACATCTGGAATATGCAGTCCAGTTTTGGGCACCAGTTCACTAAAAGGACATTGTGGAATTGGAGAGAGTGCAGAGAAGGGTAACTAAACTAATAACAGGAATGGAGGAGCTCAGCTATGAGGAGAGATTAGCTGAACTGAATCGATTCTCTCTTGAGAAGAGATGTTTAAGGGGGGATATGATCACCCTGTATAAATATATAAATGGTCCATATAGAGAACTCTCTTCCCAATTATTCACTTTAAGATCATTACAAAGAACAAGAGGGCACTCTTTGCGTCTGGAGGAAAAGAAGTTTAAGCTCCGGATAAGGAAGGGATTCTTCACTGTGAGGTCTGTGAAAATGTGGTATTGGCTCCCTCAGGATGTAGTTTAACAACTACTATAGATTGCTTTAAGAAAAAGCTGGAGGTTTTTCTAGAAGCTCAGAATATATCTGGGAATTAAGGCTTTAAAGTAAAAAAAACAGTGACTGTTGATCCAGGGAACATCCGATGGAATCAGGAAGGAATTTTTTTTCCCATTGAAGCAAATTGTAACAGGGTTTTTTTTGCCTTCCTCTGGACCAACTATGTCTTATAGGGTTTTCTCTCAAGGTTTTCAACATAACCTACTATGTAACTGAAAAAAAAAAATCAAGTGAATAGCCTCTTCTGCTTTTCATAGCAGTAATGATTGGTAAATATTCTATATGTATATGCAGCTGTGTCTACTTTAAATATCAAAAATATTTAAAATATTAAAAATTAAAAATATTAAAAATAGTAAAAATAGTAAAAATGAATTTTCTATCCAGGCTACTATATTTGTTCCAGGCTCTGCCTATAATCCTACCCCAGAGCTTTTTTAAAGTTTCATGCACAAATGTTTAAATTTATTTGGGTAAATAAAATCCCCAGAATAAACAGAAATTTGTTGTTTGCTCATAAGAAAGGGGGCCGACTCGGGGTCTTATGTGGCAGCTCACTTGGTACAAGCGGTAAACTGGCAGAAAAGATTTTCAGTAAGGTACCCCTACATGCATTACCATGTGTTTCATCGCCGAGCAAATATTTTGAAAAATTTGTCAAGATATGTTGGTAAGACCAATACCGAATGACCCGGGGTTTTTTCTGCTCCACCTCAATGACTGGCCACAGAAGGTGTACAATAAATCGGGGGTAAACATTTGTTAAATGCATCTAAGACTTGCATCCCCAGTCTGTGGAAACAACCGTTAGACCCCACTGTAGGTATGTGGCTCCGTAGGGTAAATAAAATTAGACTAATGGAGGATCTGACTACAGGCATTTATAAAAGGAACAAAAATTTTTTGGAAATCTGGGCACCTTGGATCATGTTTCAAGAATCATCAGTTTACAAAGATATGCTGGGAGATTAGAGGCAGTAACTGATTGGGTGGTCCAAATAGATATAGGTCAGCTGCAGTGTACATGATATGTGGGTAGGGTCTCATAGAAGTAAAGGTAGGTCAATCGGACTACCAATTTTGATTTTCTAAACATGTGGTTGGAGGGTTGCAAACTGTTGTTGTGATTATTGTTCTCATGCAATTGGTCCATTAATGTTAAAATGTACTGGGGACAGGAGATGTATCTCCCTCCCCTGATGTTCATGTGGTTCATATTGTGTTTGGTATGTTTGTAAAACATTTTTAAAAAAATGAATAAAAATATAATGTTTACAAAAATACCAAATTGTGCAATTAAGTTTGTCTAAGTACCCTGCACATGACTGGGTATTTATAGGGAATACAGGTTCACCTTCTTTTTACCCCCATCCATGTTTCAAAGTGAACATACACTTCACTAAGTGTGCACAGTCTTTAATCATTTAATAAATTAACTTTATAATGCTGAAATATGAAGAAGAAGAAGCATGAATAAATAAATACATTAATATATGTATTCTTTAGCATATATCTATATTTCTCTGAAAAATTCTGCAAATGACAGAAATAAAGGAACCTTCATCCTTCATGCATTAATGCATAAATATTTGTATGTTAAGAAGTGCTGTGTTAAGATAGTATTCAGTATTCAGTAAGGTCCTGGTATTCAGTATTCAGTATCCTTGTAAGGTCCTGGTCATTACCAGTATTCACCAGACGCCAGTCCCCCAATCTAACGCCACAGTCTTCACCTTTAACAAGACCCTGCTCAGCCTTGGGAGACTGGTTGCTCCAGCACACGGTTGACCCCAGGACTTAGTGTGCAAAGTGGGGATGGGGATGAGATGGAAGAAGACTAGGGGCCCAAAGGTTAAGCAGTACAAGAACTACCAGGCAAATCCAGAGTACAAAGCCATACATGGGCGATCAGTTCACCAAACCAGGTACAGAGGGAGAAGGCACAAGCACAGTCGGGGTCACAGGCAGAGGTCGGTCCAGGCTGCGTATAATCGATGGGTCAGGAACAGGCTAGGTCAGCAACAGTAAATAAAAACGAGAAACTCTCCAGCACAGATTAGCCCAGCATAGTTGACTGGGAGCAGTTTTGCTGGATTACCCCGCATTCACTAATGAAAGCGTATCCTATCCAGTCTTGGAGAGCTTTATTTAATCAGGCCCATTGCATGTAGCATCTCACCCGTGGAAGATGCTTACTGGTGTGAAGAAGCATCAACCCATCAGAACCTCCCCAATCAATCTAGAGACAATATATATCTGCAACTTTTTAAGTAAATTTTGTTTATTCCTTAGAAACAATAATCCCCAACTAAAGTATTGTGAACCAAATGTGGCTCTTGGTTCACTGATGTTATCAAAGCAGTTATTTAAAATATTAGGGTAATGTAAAGAGTGAATTTACATTTGATGGCAGTAATAGACACACCAATAAAACCCCAACAGAGATTTCTACTAAGCCTAACCTACTCAGAAAATACATTAAATTAGTAATATTTGTTCTACATATGCTCAGTTTTGTTCTACATTAGTAGTATTTAACAAAAGTTGCTTGCATTCACTTTTATACAAAATGTTTAATTATAATTATGATTTAATTATGCTGTATATTATGACCTAATAAAAAGTTAGGAGCTATGTATTTAAACCTAGTGATACTTAAAATAAATTATATATACAGTACAGTTATTTTTATATTTACAGTGTTCTTACCTTTCAGTGGTCAAAGATCCAACTGCTACCAGAGATCACCTTACAAATCTTACTGCAGGTTTCATTTGCATACTTTTCTGCTTTTACTGCTTAAATATCTTATTATTCAGTGATGTGTATCATTTGTCATTTCAGGACTGGTGCCAGATGTACTTTCAGCCAAGACCTGTGAACACAGGAGAGACGTCTACCTTTAGCAGTAGCTTTATTCTTAATTTCATTTGTAATCATAATAAAACACATTTTATGCAGACATTTAATCATATAGTACACTCAGATTTCAACAGCATTTACTGAGATCATGTTTTAGATAATAAAATAAATGTGACTGAATAAAACAATGACTATGCAACCAAAATTAAAAATAAAAAAGGTGACTATGCAATCTATTTCCTAAATCAAATATCTAAGAACCAGACAAGCAGATAAAGAAGTAGCTTTTAAAAAATAGTATTACTTGTTTAAAACAGAGGCTATTGTTTAACAGTGATGCATAAAATGTCAATGTGTATCTATAGCCAAAATTTTTTATTATGTTTATTTCTGGGTTGAAAGGGAAAGGACAAGATTCTCTGTTGGAGATTTCCCCTAAATTTGTGTTCTAGAGATTAATTTTTACCAGAAAGTTAAATAGGGAAAAATCTGCAAATAAAACATATTTAAAGCAGAATTAAACAGTGAATTTGGTTTTGCTGTAATATGCACATTATGGCACGTTTACCCTTCACATTGTCCCTTTTAGTGCTGTGATGGTTGTGATCTTCTGCTGCTTTGCCTTTTATGAGTCTTGAGTTTGGGTCGTCTTCATTGGCCCAGATAAGGATACTGTAACTCCACACATGTGTACCGGCTTCATCTCCAATTGATTCAAATAAAGCATGTGAACCGACTATATAAACCATATGTAAAACACAAATACCAACAAATGACAAAAAGAAAATAGGCAAATTAATTTCTTTCTAAAATACAACATAAAAACCTGTTATCCTAATTTTACCCTTTAATAAATTACATAAAGGGTTTACAAAATGGCGGGGCCATTGAAATGAAACGACATATGTATCTATTACTTGAATACATGAAGATAGACACATTTCATTAAATAGGTCAATGGGTCATTGCAGATTGTGTTTGAGAAAAGTAAAACATGACATGAAATGATTTGTACATTGTACTCACTTCATGTAGTTAAAATGTTGGTCAAATATATGCTCTAATTACATTATATCTATTATTAATGTTATTATTATTATTATTAATAAACAGGATTTATTTAACGCCAAAATATTATGCAGCTCTGTACATTAAATATTAAAACAAATTGCTAGGTTTATAATGTTCCCAAGAGCTAGGCTAAATTCATATTTGGCGGTAAAGTTACGTCAGGAATCACTGCCTCTCGGGGAGATGTTGTGTGCCTCTCGGGGACATGTAGTGTCTCCCTGCGGCAGCCCCATAACGAATGAATAGGGGCAGCAGTGAGCGGTACCCATACTGCTTACTACCCCTAGCGGTCAAATGCACTGCTGTGATATTGCACGATTTAGAGGCAGGTATGAACCTGCCCTTAGGTACTGGCATAGTTGTCATTTCAGCCTCTCAAGGGTAGCTCAACCCTAAAATCCTTGCCTAAGCATGACCTCATGGAATCAAGCTGGTAATGCCCCCCCCCCCTATTGCCTGCTTGCTAAAGTGAATTTTAACAGCTCAAAAACACGGTGTAAATTTTCTTCCTTGTCACTATTGAAAACAAATAGGGTGCAGTAGCCAAGAGCCTCACAAGGGTCTATGTTTTTACCAAATAAGTAATTGTGTAAAGTAAATAATAAAAAAAAAATCCTACACATTTTAATGTTTTCCAGTAGATGGCAGCACACACTTACTAAGTACAATGGCAAATACAACATTTTCATAAAATTCTTTATAGGTTGCAATTTCATTTTTGTTAATATTTATTAAGGCACAGGAGTAAAAAAAGCTGGACATTGGAACTTGTATTATGCAAACATTTAAGAAAATTATGGACAATATAGATTACAGATTTAGAATTTTTTTAAGGCAGTGAATGTGACACTCACCAGTTGAAGGTAGTTAATGGTTCTCTGGAACACATATACAAAAATATTTAACCAGTAGTAAACATTTAGGGCTCTATTCATAAAACAGGGAATCTAACATTCCAGTTTTTTACTGTAAATACTGCCCTTAGTGAACTTCACAATTCACTGCTTCTGTTTAAATAAACCTCTAAGTGTATTTTAACATTGTTTCAAATACTCGAATTAGTCTAGTATTAGTATTAATTGGAATTTTTTTTATTCAGGATCGGGTATATATGTCTAAAAATAATGCAATAAAATGTTTATGAACAATATTACTGCACCAGCTTCCAACTACCCATGTTTTGGCTGGATAGTTTGTTGTTGCTATGTACCATTTTTCTACCTTCTTTGTACATGGGGTTCCAGGTTTTTAAGAATCCTCGCAACTTTTTCTGCCATAGAATAAACATCTGCGACTGGTACTGCGACTTTTGATAAGGCTGCCTGTCCCTGTTGATATTGCACTGCGCACACTGTATGATTGCCGACAAGAAGGCAGATGTAGCTGAGGTTCCTTTTAGAACTGCTTAATAATTCTTAGCTTAGCTATTATTTGTCTATTTTTTGTTTATTAATAATTATTATGTTTTACAAAATTTATTTTGCATGAAAAAAGTTAGCAGTATTGAGAAAAACTACTACTTATTTTAAAACGAAGGCTGCAATCTTTCATGATCGTTTCCAGCAACAAAATAGTGACAGATGAAGGAACAAGCACTGTACACACAGCACTGTTCTGTTCGGTGAGGGGCACCTTGCTGTGCTCCCCTCCCTTCACTTGTATTACGGTTGTTCTTCATACGTCGTGACCGCTATACATATGTCAAATTCTGACCCAAGAGTCGGACTGCTCATATCTGACCAGATTCATCTGACTTTACACATTAGGTGTACCTAGATTGCATAGAAAAAACTTTATTTTTGAAGTACAATACTGTCACAGGAAACACTTCCTGTAGTAAATAGAAGGTATATAGGTGTCAGAACTAGTAATGCATAGTAATTATATTTCCAGGAAACTTGCAGTTCAAGACCAAGTAAATGTGGTTTATCCAGTGAATGGGCACCAAGGGATAAGATGATGGGGAGGTATAGAAATGGTAGTGATTACACTAATGATTATGATGGTGATATGGTTTTCTTTAATAAATGCAGAAGAACTACTACTACTACTAAAACTATAAAAAGTTCTGGTAGGTAACCATTCCTCTAGTAACTAACTTTTGCTCCAACAAAACATGTATGACTTACTGGTCAACTACAGATCAAAAGTGGACCTAAACTGCACACATAATAAAAGAAATCCATTCTCACTTACATGCAACTGGAATGTCAGTGCGCCTTTGTGGCTTCCATAAAAAAAAAACATTTATTATATGTCTTCATTTAATTCATGTTCCAATTCAAATTTGTAATTACCTAAGCAGGTGAAGCACTTTCTAGTGACTCACTCATAACCTCATGACACGCACAGCTCCAAGACTTTTTTGGAGCTGCCGCAACCCTCTGAAATTCCACGTCCTATTTGGCTTGCTCCTACTTTATGCTTATTTAACCCTCCCTAGTATTCTAACTCTGTACTGTACAGCATTACATTTTTTGCATGGAAATTATTTTTACATTGTAGGCTATAATTCTTAGGCATAACTCACCGAAATATGTCCAATATTTAAATTTTTTTTTATAAAGGTATTAATAAACTTTAAATAAAAAAACACAAAAAATAAATAGTTAAACATAATATAACTGTACAGAAGCTTGTATAATATATATAAAACATATCTATGTATATATTATATGAAGATTTTTTTGTATTGGACTGAATACAGCTATTTTGTATTGAATCCAGCACAAAATGATTTGAATTTCCAGCTGATCCTCCCGCCTGCACCGACGCCTGCACCAACGTCAATGGGAAATCCCAGAGAACATCTCTGCAGTTTGCGGCTGGAGATCGTTGGAGGAGGACGTGTCCCCAGGACCTGCAGGGACCAGCAGGATGCCGGACGGCGATGGAGCAAGGTGTTTTTTTTTTTTTTAAGTTTTAAGCGACCCCGAGTGTGACTCGGGATTACTGCTTTTTGCATGGTAAATCCACCAAGTCACACTCGGGATTACTGGTAGGGGGGTTTAAAAAGCACTCAAAACCCATTTTTTCAAATTTTCCTACCCATCTTCTTCTGTCTTTTGAAACCCTCACTACTTCCCACAACTACATATCTTCTCTCCTATTGTGTGTTACTTCCCCCACCTCCTAGATTGTAAGCTCCTGTATCACTGTCCGTATTCATCTGTCATTTGCAACTCCTATTTAATGTACAATGCTGCGTAATATGTTGGTGCTATATAAATCCTGTTTGTTATTAATAATAATAATAATAATATTAATAATATTAATAATAATAATAAATAATCTGAAAATGTCTATTTTCCAAGCAATAATAAAAACATGGAAGCAACCCTGTAAGGTAAAAAAGTAAATAAAAATTAATTTATTATCATATTCTTCTCACCAAACAGGCAATAAGCAAGCACCTTGTACCACTGTGATTTCTTTTGTCCTCTATAAATATTATATTATTTTTATTACATTGACTTAAGTTTTACCCCATGCTATATTTCATGATACATTATTGTTGACAAAATGTCACAAAGTTTGATTGGTAAAGTAATTTGGAACTATGAGTTTCTGGTCGATAAACGTTAAACAAATGTCCCCAAGATAAAGGAGCACCACCTTGTCCTACCAAGAAACCTTTCCCTTCTGCTTGTGTTTGCTAAGGGATGCCGACATACTTAGCAAGACAACACAAAAGACAAAGATGATAAACAAGGTTCAGTGATCCATAAGTGCCAATAAAATTCAAATTTATGTTAATAATGAAAGCCTGAACTTAATTTGATGTCTTGATATAATATCAATCACAGATATGCTCTGCTTTTCAGTGGACAAAGATATAGGTTGTTTCTTCTTTTATCTCAGGAAGTGCCAAAACTTTGCACTTTGTCAGATTAGTCAAATATTTGGCTTTTATGACATGATTTTTGTAGGCTGCTGCAGTTAGATGCACGCACCTTCAGGTAATTACACACTTTCTAGAGAACCATGGATTAGAGCTGTAGGATGGAAATTTAATTACAAAATTGGCCAAAGCTACAACATTTTTGACTAATGACAATTTATGTAATGACCAGTAGCCTTTGCATATTGGCAACATCTAAGGATCAACACTCTTTTGAGGAACACCCTAACACAAATGACATTTAACAAATTCATTAAAACAGGTTTACAATTGTCCAGTGCATGAACCCAAACATTGGCATTGTGGTAAGAAAGCCAATTTATTTTAAACAGGATGCCAACTCATTCTGACTTTAGTTTGGATACTCTAAACACAGTGTAGAATTTTAGACCCATCTTGTTTCCCAAATACAGAACACACTATGCAATATTTCCCATTAGGAATACTTATTTCCCGTAATGCAAAAACAAACCTTTTGCTAAGATAAAAAGTAAAATTAAGCAAATATTTGCACCACAAGGTTTAAATCTGTCTGATTTAAGCAAGGTTCACACTTGCAGTGATTATCGTTAGAAAAGGAATGACTAACGATTATGCACAATTATGTATGATTATTTTAAACGATCAAAAATCTTGTTCAAATATAACCCACCAATATTGTACACGTGCTAGATACGATCATTTGAGCGATGCAGGAAATGACATATAAAGGAAAAAGTGTACTGGAGAAACATCCACGTTCACTGAACCACCGTACATACAATAGATAGCGAACGATTGTCGCTCAATCAGATCTGCCAGGCCGGTCGTTCATTTCCAGCGACAATTCTCGTTCGTCGGCCTCGTTGTGCACTTTTTTTGTTAACAATTATCAGACGATCGGGCGTTAGTCGTTCATTTCCAACAATAATTATTGCAAGTGTGTACGCAGCTTAACTGGAATAGAGATAACTAGAGAACACTTCTGAATCTTGCAATAAAAAATATTATAATATATATATTCTACAATGAAAAAAAAAACCCTTATAAAGTTTGAATCATAGAATGCAAGAACAAAATAATCCTAAAAGACAAATATTTTTATTGCATGTAAGAGACAGCAGTAAATTTACAGTTTATCATAACTTTATTCATAACTTTATTCATCATAAACCCCTTAATATTTGTTTATAACAGTCTTTTACAAGAGTTGAAAGGCAGTGTGTTTGTATGTTGCGTTGTCTGAATCTCACCTCTAAATAGGTTGTTGAGGCACCTTTGCAGTAAAGGATGTGCTGGGTGCCTTTGTCAGTGGAGAATTATTCAGCAGATAGATTTTGATCAGTGTGGCATCCTTTAGACAGGGTGCAATGACTGAGGTGAGGGTACAGCTTAGGCAGGTTCCTCACCTATCACTAGAATTATTGAATGGTGCGACCAGATAACCTCCCATGCAATATACATGCTGTAATAGGCACTAGAAAACTAAATATACTTTCTAGAGAGAACTGAGTGTTCTAATATTTGCTGTTCCTTAATAAATTCTTGGAACTATGTTAGCACATGTCAGCAATGAGATCTAATACATCAAAAATGAATGAAGGTTGAGATAAGACTCCTAGAACTCAGAATGTGATTTATACATACATTTAAGAGCTATCAGTTGACATATAATGTAACCTTTAAAAAAATTTCATCATTTATAAACGTTTTTTGCCTCATTGTCTAGAATTACAGTTAAGACAAGACCAGAAGTTGGGGAGTGTTGTGTATGGTATCAATTTAATGATAGCATTATTCTGTCTGCTGCACCTTTGGTATATTATGACTCTAGCTACTTATATAACCAAGAACTCAATGACCTGGAATTTTCACAATGAGCAAAGATTTAAAGATACTGGGTTATGTCTCTATTTTCTTAGTAGACTTGTACTATGTTTGCTGGTATTAGACATTTTATAGCCTTATGATAGTCTTCCTTCACTTCATATTATCTTAATATCATATAGCTAGAGATATTTTATCATTTTTCATCCTAAAAATTAGGTCTCAAAAAAAAGATCTTCCTAAAAAAAATCAGAGCTTTAGCTGCATTAGGGTAACCGCGGAGGGGGACAGCGTGGTGGGTTTGGAGGAGTTTGGCGGCCCAGCAATAGTTAGTAATCAGAATTACTGCAGAATGCAGATCTGAAGTGAAAGGAATATGGAATAGAGACAACATTGACAGCATCACAAGCAGCAGGTCTAGGTAGAGGGCAGAATGTTTGCTCCTAATTTAATAAATATATGCTCTGTCAAAGACTCAGTAGCTACTGCTGCTAATTGGTGGAATCTTCCAGGGCAGTGTGGAAGTCATCAGAGAATCAAGTATAACTTTCTCACTGCATAAATAAAAAAGGCAAGTCATAATGCAGTTTTTTTGGGGTATAGAGAACAGTTACAGATTTTTTTCCCATATTCCTACAGTAAAGGTCAGCACATTCAAAGTATAATGAAGTTTCTTACTGCAAAAAAGAACACATGCAAAATTTACTGGTGACTCAGGGGGTCAGCATGAACTTGACCAACACCACTACTCCCTATTGATCATGATGGAACCAGTTAGATGAAGTTTGGAATATGTGACCCCTCTGACATACTGAACACATGCAGGCTGAAGCCTTCATTCTGCAAATAAACACTGCCTCCTTCACTGTTTTTCCCCCCAGTGTTACTAAAACAGTGTACTAAATAGAAGCCTTAAATGTTTTATAAATATATAGACACATTATTTGTGTATGCAAATTATTTGAAATTGATGAAGCCAGGACTGTTAGCTGGTTTAAAAGGGAGAGGGACAGTAATACTTAGGTTGTGCAGACTTAACATTATTTTGCACCCCGAGTAAAGGCCATTTGCACTCACTATTATTTGCTAAGTTAGTGGACACATGATCAGCAATGCAGCATCCAGAGTTGCATTCTCTCATGGAACAAAATGACAGATTCTTTACTAGGTAAAACAGTCAACATATCTGTATTTGCACTGTGTATCTAGCTGTTTCACAATACAATTGTCAGGTAGTCATAAAAATGTCCTGGGAAACTTTTTTGGTATTATTTTATGAACTGCCTGACAATTGTCAGGTAGTCATAAAAATGTCCTGGGAAACTTTTTTGGTATTATTTTTTGAACTGCCCGGCTCTTGGCATATTTCCATATAAAGTTTAAATCATAAAGATTGTAGGATTCAGTGCAGAGACACACTGGGGGTCTTCAGTGACCATTGAGTGCTGTGCTTCTGATTTTTCCCTGTACCTTTAGAAAGAAATGGGCTACCTTCAGGCATAACTACTCTTAAATAATTTTTGAATACCCATTTCAGCAAGAACCAATTTGGGAGTTCTGTAAGACTTGATTTAGGGACCACCTTTTACCGTTCTTGGTGTGGCAGCACAGCTTACCATGTATTTGCAACAGTATACAACTTTAGCCTCTGTTTTCAATGCAAATCATTAATCAGTGTAGCATTGTGAAGTTTATTTTCATGGCTAGCTGGAACATATGCTGAAAAACATTCATTTTGTATTGTTCTATGATCTGTCTATGCCCTGTGCAACCTACTTTAAAAATTAATTGATTGCCATTTTTTTTTGCTTTGTCCCTGTACCTTTGTGGATGAATGAACAATCTCCAGGCATACCCACCCTTGATTTATTCATTTCTATATAAGTCCCAGGTTGGCAGACCTGTTAGACATATCTAACTAGTATGTGTACTGGGGAACTGTACAGTGCATGTACATTCAAAAGGGTGGTTGCTATTATTGCTTTGCATTTAGCTGACAGCTACCATCAAAACAGTGACATAAGAAAGAGCGTTACACAGTTTTATGTGGACTAGGCATCCAACATATTTACCATTATATTTAACAAAAGGTAACTAATGTAAAATTGCCTCATCACATTATGAAATTTGAAAAACAGTATACCATCTGCATGGTGGTTCAGGGGTTAGCACTCTGGCCTTTGCAGCGCTAAGTCCTAGGTTTGAATCCCAGCCAGGACACTATCTGCATGGAGTTTGCAGGTTCTCCCTGTGTCTGCGTGGGTTTCCTCCGGGTACTCCGGTTTCCTCCCACATCCCAAAAACATGCAGTTAGGTTCATTGGCTTCCCCCTAAATTGACCTAGACTACATTAATGACATATGACTATAGTAGGGACATTAGATTGTGAGCTCCTTTGGGGGACAGTTAGTGACACAACTATGGACTCTGTACAGCGCTGCGTAATATGATTGCGCTATATAAATACTGTATAATAATATATAGTATAATAATTTAGACTCAGCTACTACACTCTTTGGTCCCACCTATTTTTTTCAGAAAAAGGACTGATGGTATAACAATATTGTATGTTTGCATAAGGTTATCTCCTGCAATGAAAAGAGAAGAGGTCTGAATAACAATATCAGACTGCCAAACAATGAGCAGGAAATATTTGATCACTGCTGACACAATTGCAGCTCTGTTAAAAGTGTATAGTCCTTCAAAGCCCATTAAACTCTTTTCATCAATACCTCTGCAGTACTGGTTACAAAATAATTGCTGAAGTCAGTGCTAAATGTATAGTACTGATCTAGAATCTAGGGGCAGCACAAAGATACAGAAGTCATCTAAATCTTCTATTAAAATTAACTTTTCCTTTGTCAATCAACACATTTCACATTTGTTTACTAAGCTAAGTGAACTTATTTTTGTATTCAAAATGTGTTTTGGTAAGTTTTGCACTATTGAATAAACAATTATTAATAATAAATATTGCTGTTTTATTTTTGTTTGTTTTTTTCTTAACACCTTTGCACTGTTTGTACTGAAACATATTTTTTTCATATGGGACACATTTCTCATGATTAGTAATGGTGGAGATAATTGTTTTAAAACTTCTGTTTTTCTGTTTTACCACTTGTCAAAATATTTGATATTTACTGAGAAATAGTTTTCAGAAGGTATTACTTTCTAAAAAAAAGATTCTGCTGGTTTTCTTTATGCTCCCCACAATGTACAGAATATGACATGCTTCGGTGTCATGAGTGATAAAGTTACCTAATAAAATAATGTATTTCTAATTTTTTTTATTCTAACCGACAGTAGTAAATTTTGTAAGATGTGTTTTGTGAAGAATCAAGAAATGACTGCTTATATGAAAATTCTGGCCTGTATGTGGCCATTGAGAACAGGAGTTAGAAAACTCTGGGTTATAGAACCGGTGATTTAAAGGTGATCTGTTGCTATGGGATAAAAGAAATGTACAACAGGACCGACAGAACAGCAAGCTGGAGATTTCCCTGAAGCATTCATTTAAACTGGGTCTCCCTCCAAGAGATTATGAATATTGGAAGCTATGCTTTTCTTCAGAAGAGAACCTTTTCCCATCTGTGGAGGAAAACTGTACAGTTTTAACTTACCCCTATGGTTTGTATGCTGTTTACTGAAGGGTAGAGAGGCTTTCAGACCACAACAGAAAGTTTGAGCACACTGACTTCATATCACCTGGGTAAATAAATTCCTGCACCAGATCACTCAAAAAAAAAGGGAAGGACCCCAGCACCACAAAAAGTTCTATAACTTTGAGATCTCTTGATAATAAGGCCAAGACACACTCAATTTACCCTGAATGGGTATGGGAGATCAGAGAAGGCCCAAATATTACAGTGTTTAGCAGGTATGCAACAGTCCCATACAAAAGACAATTATCCAAGTGGTTTTAACAGAAACTTAACTGATTAGCTCCAGGAAACATGAAAGTGTTATGCCTGTGGAGAGGTTGGACACTTCTGAGTGCCCAAGAAGAAAACTCTCTCAAGTTACAATAAAAAATAAAAAGAACCTTAGGAAAAATAGTACTGGAAGTTGTCAGGAAAATTCAATCTAAGAATTCCTTTTGCTACCTAATCTTGAAAGCCCTGATAAGCTAAAGATCAGAATTTCAAATGAAAATCCAAAGCTTTATAATGGAGCCTCGAGAGAGGACCACATTATTCCACAATGATCCCACATGAGTGTACATAGTATATCCAAATGGTCATTGATAAGTTTACGCATTGCTATCCGAAGGTCAGGATTTATTAATTGAGACCAAATGCTGTTGAGAAATGTAGGCCTGGATGGTAAACAAAAGCTCACTGACTATTATTCAGTGCCTAGGCTTCCCTTTACCAGATTTGTCTAGATGGGAAAACAGGGCCTAAAAAGACCTTGCAATGTAACCAACTTCCACTCCTGAGAGAAACTAACTGTGCTCCAGAAACCAGGTCACTGCCACCTCCTCCAGCAAATGAAGTAAAGGAAGAAGACAACGAGTATGATTCTCGACTCAGTGGTAATACAGATCTGAAGAGGCCATCACCACTGCATGGAGAGACATCAAGGCTATATACAATGAGCTGCCATACCAGTGTGTGAGCTTCTCTTTGTCGTATACCTAATACATCCTTGGCAGAGTCCCATTGTATTTAAAAATGATGTTTACAAACGCTGGGATTAAAAAATGCTTCAGTGGGAGGATCTGTAGCCCTGCATGGGAGAGTTTTCTTAAACTTGTCAGTCCCCTTTGGTCTTTTCAGGAGCAGGAAGTGCACAGCTGTCAGCCTGGTTGCAGTAGGGACTCTTTATTGACATTCCTACCAGGGAGGAAGCTGCTCCTAACTGGCAAGATCATGGCCAGGTTTTAGCTTTGCTGCCATTGAGGTTAGACACGTAAACCCAGAGTAGCAGTAATAAAGAGAGTTAGTTAGCCAGCAGCTGTGTTGTGTGAAGACAGCATAGAAAGGTCGACAGAAAGACAACCTGACATGAGATCTAATGTGAAATTTGGGAAGAGAGCGAGAGATAAGCATAGGTGGCTATTGCAGAGGAGAGATCAGCATTCTGCACAACAAAGGGAATCATCCTATACTCATCCTATACTATACTGTGTTCATCTCACTAGATACAGTGCAGCCTGTCTAGCATCTACCAACGAGAGATGCTACAGAGAATGAGGCCTGATATTGGTCAGCAAAGTGGTGAGCAACTTTTAAATCACTAGTGGAGTTTCCCTTCTGGAGAATAACTATTTCACCCTTTACCCTATTTAGGGGCTAGGAGTGTTCCAGTGTACACCAGAAGGGGGAAAACACCTTCAACTTTGAAACTTTAGTTACTAACTAGTAAAATCAGGCCCCTTTTTCACCCGTTTTCTGTCTTGGTTGGGCATTAAACACTAATGTGTTCGTTAATAATATTAATAAATAATAATAATAATAATAATTAATAATATTTTGTAGCGCCATCCCTTTCTACCTGTGCACTAGAAACAGAGGATGAGTGGCTGCTTAAATACCCTAAGTTTTTTCCTGTGATTTTTTCACAACATTTCTTCCACGTGAATTACATTTCTTTTCAGGACCTGTAAAGTGCTTATAGTAATGTTCAGTATTTACTGTGTTCTATGTATCTGTGTTAAGTATTGTCCCCTGGGGTGTGTCTCAGTTTGCATGATAGAAAAGCTGAAGAAGATCCAGCCTCTTCAATGGGTTTAGTGCTACATACAGTGCATATGTGAATGATTCACACAGTATATGTTACATATAGATGTAGTAAAAAATGTACAGTATATACAGCAACACTGGAAACACTAGAAATGAGAACTCTGTCCTTTAAAAGGTACAGGGGATAATGGTAAATAAACAGGTGGTAAGGGGAATTTCTAAGCTGTCTACACAGTGGAGCTGTATAAATTATATGTACTGCAGGATAATATGGTGACTGGGTGGTCAGATTATTTGGTTGTCTGAAGAGTAGAATTTTTGGGTTGTGTTTAAATGATGCAAGAATGAGTGCATCCCTATTTAATGTACAGCGCTGCGTAATATGTTGGCGCTATATAAATCCTGTTTAATAATAATAATAATAATGCCCAACCGCTTGAGGGAGAAAGTTTCAGAGAAAAAAACAAACCCTTTAATAGTCCCCAAGGTGAAGATAAGAAGAGATGAGCAGAGATCAGAAGAGATGAGACTGCTGTTAGTAAAGTGGAGGTTGCATTTTGGAAGATTTCTCATAATCATAGAGTGCTTTGGTAGTAGGCATTAGAGTCTGAAGTTTTATATTATTGGCAATCAGTGGAGGGACTGACTAAGGCTATGTATACAGGTTCAATCATTGTCGTTGGAAAGGATCTTTCACGATCCTTTCCAACGACTAACAACTGCACGATGCATGAACGAGTGCTGTACATACAGCACTGTTCTGCTCTATGGAGAGGGGAGGGGGAGAATGATGAAGCGACAAAGCTGCGCTCTCTCCCCCTTCACTTCCATTACGATCGTTTGTCGTCCATCATCCGTGGGTCCGCCAGAACGGTCGTTTGGATGATGGACTCCGAGCACTGTACACACGCAAGGTTCTCGTAAGATATCGGCCACGAGCCGATTATTGGACGTGTGTACCCAGTGTGGTAGCTTTATAAAAACAATATGAAAGTTGGACGATTCACACAGAAGAGTGCAGGATGGCCTGGAGCAAAGCCAGGCAGTTTTCAAGTAGGACACAGGGAAGGGTGTTGCAGTAATCAAGTCAGGATATAATGAGTCATGAATTAGCAGTTTAGTTATATCGTGACTAAGCAAGGAGTGAATGTGAACAAAAATGTTTTTTAGGTGGAGGCAACAGTAGGTATTTGGGGTGTCGGGGTGAGGTTTGAATGAGAGCACAAATTAAAAGATTACACCTACAATATGCTTGAGGGACATAAGGTATTGGTGTATTATCAATTTTATTGTTAGATGAAACAGAGATAATTCTTGTGGTGAAAGAATGACAAGCTTTTGTTTGTACTGGGTTTCTGCAGATGAGAAGACATGAAAGAGGAAGAGTATTAATACATCAAGGGAAACTCAAAATGAATGTTGCCATATCAGAGCAGAAGCATAGATAAGGTATTGTCTACATGTAGATAATACTGGACACCACGTAAGCTGATGAACCTGACCAGGATCATGGGTATAGATGGAGAAGAGAGAAGGTCCAAGAGCCAAAGCCTTGAGGTAGGAAGAAAACCTAGAGTGAGCAAGACCCTGGAAATCCAGAGGAGAGAGTCTTGAAAATTCAAGAATGATCCATTGTGTCAAAAGCTAAGAAGAGGTCAAGAAGTTGAAGTTAAAATAGTTTCTCACTAGTGCACATTAGGCCAGGCCTCCCACAGTTAGAGACAGATGATGGGTGGCTGCTTTTATACTGTACCATGTAGCATTTATTTTTTTTTTCTTCTTTGGAATAATTCACAACACTTCTCCCCAGTAAGTCACCCTGTTAAAAGCTTTGCTTTAAGCAACTGTAAACTTTTATAATTAGTGTTTTACTGTGTTTGGTATGTCAGTGTTGTTGGGTTTTGTTGCTAGGGTAAGGGTTAACAGCTGGAACCGTGTAGGTAGTAGAAGACAGTAAAAAGCTATTTGGGATGAGGGGATTGTAAAGAGATTAGAGTGGAGAAGAATGATTGTTTGGCTGCTGCAAGGGCTTGCCTATTCTACTGTAAAGCCTCTTCGTAATTTTGCAAATGCTAATATATAATGATCTTACACCAGTGTCATTTTGTCACTTGGGAGTTGCATTTCAAAAGCTTAATCTGATCGTTAAACCAGGGTTAATGAATGGCATGGCAACATTGGATTCTGGAAAGCAGTGTTGTGACAACGAATGACTGCTAACTCACAGAAAAAGCATTTTAATGGACTACCAATGCAAATAATAAGGAATAAAATTCCTGCAGGGGTGGTATCGCAGTGCACCAAGACATGTAACATGCTATTTTCCTGACCATATTTTCACTTGTTTTCCCATGTTCCCAATAATCCTCCTTTTACCCAACCCTTTATCAGTTTTGGTGACAATACTATGTTCAGGGGATTTAAAAACACTTTTCCTGTCTATGCTTTAACTTTGATTTACAGACTACAAGAGTTCTTGGATTCATTTATACTCTTATTTAAAATTGTTTGGTCAACAAACTTGTAAAACAGGATTTAGATTTCTACTTGCATGGATTATAACAAATGTATGTACTTTAATGTTGAGCTCAGCCACATCTTTCAGGAAGAACCTTGAATGAGAAATGAAGATTGCCAAATAGATTTTGCCAAATATTACTGATTTAATAAAAAATGAATTTGTACTGTGGTAAGAAAAAAAAACTAATATGACTTCACCCCCATACAGACATCAGTGAATTGTCGCTGCAGTTAATCCTTTAGATTGTTTCCAGTTACAGATGAACAAACAAGTGCTGTTTTGTTCAATGGAGAAGAAGAGGTGGAATGATGAATGAGTGGCACCCAGCTCTGCTCTCCTCCATTCAAAAATATGGTGGTAGTTCCGGATCCAGAGGCTGATTGATGAATGGAGGGCTGCAGAACATTTCAGATTTGAGCATGACCACTCATCTCAGGCAACATTATCTGATATGGTAGTTAAGATATAACCAGGTATCACTACTGCACTGCTTTATTCTGCTTTGCTCAAAAACTCCAAAATAAAGAGGCCACACCTGGGATGGATTAAATGGGCTTACTGTCCTTTTATTATAAATCACATAAAAACAAGCAATCTATAAAACATATATACATAAAAATAAAACAATCAAATTTGACATGGATGCTGGTCCTTGAAGGCTAATAAAAAAATAAAATAAAAAAAAAAACAGAAAGCAATGTCTGTATCTTAAAAAAACAATTACATATGTTTATGTTTGGCACCCAGTCTCCTAAAACATCCTCAGGTAAAAAATCCAGCTGACTGCAGATAACTACTGATATCTACATGTTCAGTCATTAAAACTTTGACCTCACTGAATTTAGGATGCCAAAGATTTCCATACATTTTAGATAATGACCAGCTTGCATACCTTTAAAGACCTTAATAGGTATGTCAACCATTGTGTCTGTTTAATCAAGTATAGGGAAAGTGAGTGGGAAACTCATTCTTTTGGCTACCAAATTCCTTCTCCTCATTTTATTCAGGTCCTGTGATTATTGTTTCTCTTTTGGCTTCATTCCCATTTAAACATAATTGAAATAATTCCAAGGTGCTTACAGTTTATACATACAAAAAGGTTGATCAAGTTTAAATACAGTCATCTATACCAGCGTTTAATCATTCATGCCCATGTGTCACTGTAAACACTTGTCATGCATCCTTCACAATGAAAATGTGTCTGAAACATCAGATTGGACATTAGCTATTTACAAATAAAGAATAAAAGTCTCTTAGATTAGAGTGATATTCTTCAACTGTTGTAAACAGTGGTTTGTAAAAAAAATCTTTTAAATTGCAAATATTTAATTAAGATTGTCCAATGCCAACAAGCAGGGCAATAAGGAAGGCCAGGTTTCCAAAGATAAATACTATGAGGGCCCACGTCTCAGACTGTACCTACAAAAATACAAAAAAAAATAAAAAATACATAATCAATAAATTGTGTATTAAATGAAAAATAAGAAAAACATAGTGGAAGTTACACAATTGTTTTGTGTATTCATGTAATTGGAACAGCTGAATTTGGAATGGCATTTAAAGTTGAACTAAACCTCTGATACTCACCTGTCCCCATTCCATCGCAGGGTTCTGCCATCTTCTTCTTTCTCCTTCTCATCCTGTAGACAATCTTTAGCCAACTTGATTGTCAGGGCTGACGTAACGTAACCAGTTTAATCATTCCTGGGAATTGCAAGGGAATCCCGGGATTGCCGAGTAAACCTGAGCATGCAGCTCAACAGGTGGATAGAGTTCAGACAGGTTTTAGTTTTAAAATGAAATGATCAGTGGCGCTAAAAAAGGATAAATCAAGTCCCTGCCCAAAATCTTGAATCTTCCATATTACAAAGTTCAAAGAATGTAGCTATCGTCAAAAGACAATTACAATGTCTATTGACTATACATGCAGGGTGTGATTCTCATCATCAGCTGCTATTCTTTATTAAGGCTGGGCAGTAGCAACTATATTCCATACAGGCAAAGCACATATGTTGCTCTGTATGCACAGTATAATGCTCACCATCTGTCTATATTCTGTATGTATACACACTGCTATTGTTCTGAGAGTTGGGTGTATTTCTCACTTTTACGGTGTGCTCCAATTCTGTGTGGATAATGCACAAGAGCAATTTCCTCATTCTATTTGCCAAATGTAATTTTCAGCATCTTTTCTTATTTTTTAAGAACATATACTGCACGGTAGCACTTCTGTTCTATACACTGTATGTAATTTAACATATTTGCTGTTATGCCTGCATCGACCCTTCATATTACAAAACCCCTGAGTGATTCTTGGCATTAGTTCTTATTTGCTAAGTGCACTACACAATTTCCTATCGTTTCGCAACATCTCCTTTTGAGTTTGTGCTTTCTGGTCCTCTGCAGTACAGTAAATTGTATACAATATCAATATGACTCTATTAGCCACCCTACCCGACTGACATATCTGCAAAAATGTAGAAACAAATCAAATCAACATCATTATTTTCAGATTTTGTCACCTTCTAAACATGCTGCACTAGGTATGAAATCTATTATGAGAAATATAGGCCCATCAGGTCTCCACTGACAGATTTCATTAAAATACGTTATCAATCGATAAGGTAGGATTAAACATTGGAGGCATCTGGGACACCATAATTAGCAATAAGCAAATCTGCTCAGGTTTAATTTGCCATGGATGTTATAAATCTTGTTCGACATTTAGTATACTTAAAAGGCTGCTTATTAAAGTTATTAAAGTTAGTTAATAGTATTAAAGTATTAAAGTTAGTTTCCTAACTGACCCTATGAAGTTTATCAGATTTTGCTATATTTCCCTACAACTGCTTCTAATATACTAACATTAGGCATGTTGTGTCTGCACTTCCCCTTTATTAATCAGAGGGTTTGCTTATCCCAAAGCGTATCTACTGACAGCTTTAAGCCTATCGGCCAT
Organism: Pyxicephalus adspersus; assembly: GCF_032062135.1. NCBI lineage: Eukaryota > Metazoa > Chordata > Amphibia > Anura > Pyxicephalidae > Pyxicephalus > Pyxicephalus adspersus. The sequence goes on along the minus strand of NC_092865.1, from coordinate 34,208,202 downwards.
AGTTTAACGATCACGCAGTGCAAAACAATTTAAAAAAGGGTTTCCCAACAAATATTTACAGAAGGTCCCTAAGAGAGTTACCTCAAACAAATGGCAGCAACAAACAGCAACATGAGCTCTACTCAGAACTACTTGGCTGTGAGAGTGTAATGACTTAGGATATTTACAGTATGCTTATCACAGAGTTTATTCTCTTTTAGGAGATAACTCAAATGCTTCATCCATGATGGCGAAATTAAGGAATGAACTGGAGTATTCCAGAGCTATTCATTGTGGAGAGCTTGTTATGGGGAAACTCCTATTTATATACTTACAGTATTAACATTTTCAATGGTTTTCTTTTAGTCAAAATAACTAACTTACCTTGTCATCAGCATTGTCATAGATATCTGAAAGATAGTAAAAGTATACAAATAAAGCCAATGTTTTTTTATATTATTTATGCCTTTATCCAGAACACTTGCTGTAAACCACTTGATCACAATTCTTAGTAATAATCCAAAAGCTTGCATGCAATTACTTTTTTAAAGGTAATAAGCCGATATTTTTGCACACAGATTTTTTAGGTTATTGGGTGCTATTCTGAAAATTGTACCAAAAGAACTTTAGAATTGCAGTGGCAGGAAATATGTCATCGTCCTTCTCTGAAGCATATTGTAGGATGCAGACCTCCAAAAATCATACATCATACATCATCAAAGAATATGCTTTTAAAATGGACTAAATGTCCTAATGCATGAATGTGCCTACTCTGTGTTCCACAGGTATCTTTTTTAGAAAGAAAAGTTAAAATCCTTTAACCTGCATTAAATAATACCATACACTGTATGTTCACTAGCCACTTGTATCTCGGTTTGTAATATTTGTCATTGTCTTTAGAATTGTCATACATTGATAATACTTTATCATAGTAGTATTAGCAGGTCATGAATCCATATGGTACTTACTATTCATTTTTAAGCGCATGTTTACTTCCAGGATGATGTAGAAGAGAACCTCCCATGCATAGAAAACACCCATAACCTTGGCCATCCATTGGTTAGGTGTTGTGTCTATCAGTTGCAGCCCGAGAAAGATGGTGGCCACTGAAAAAAAAATATAAAATTTCTGTTTCCCCTAAATCTTAAACTAATATATGATGTATCGATTTGGAATCGTTGCCATTAGGGAGCTTAATTATAATAATAAACGATTTCTGATGTTTGATCAAAGTATCAGAAAGATATTAAGTTCAAAAACTCAAAAACACTTCTTGATCTTTCCAGAAATTTGGTCAGCTGATAACTTGCTCATTCTCAGCTATATCTAGGAAATACAAAAACACACCCTATATTATGGAGAATATGAGGAGAGCTTCCAAAATGTTTTTTGTTTCTGTTGTCTTGATGCAAAATCATCCTCGGATTTAAATTGCGATACTGGCAGAATCACCAGGTAAAAATAAAAGCGAAAAAACTTAATAAAGGAAACAAATACTGTCACCACATCGAAGGACTGACAAACTGTAAGATTTTCATTTTTGGGGGGTTTAGATAAGCCTTAACAATCTAACTTAGCTTTCCTCAAACTTTTGACCCCAGGAAAACCCTGTAAAATATTATTCAGGTTGCACGAAATCTCTGCTAAAATACTCTCATCGGCAGAATGTCCTTTACAATGACTGTCTCCTAAAAAGGTAATTAGAATCACGCTTGTGGCTATGCCAATTTGTATTAGACCTAGAGCTATGCAGACCCCATCAGATGGGAAGACAATCCACTTCAGCTAAAGAGACTCCTGTACACCTCTGAAGTAACCTTAGGGTTCCATGCAATGCTGGTTGAGAATGGCTGCTCTAAATAACCACATTTAGACTAAATAGCCAGTATTCTTACTCTGTGACTCTTACCTGCTAGCACCTTTATAACCAATGCATTGATACCGTGTGCCCAGTTGAAGATGAAGCGCCTAAAATGATAATGCAGATAAAATTATGTTCAGGAATTAAACAGGTTATTGAAGTGCTTGGGGCTTTTAGATTGATATTACATTGCATAGGAGAATATATGTGCATGCAGAGGCGGTTTTTATTTATTGTTGGAGAACACATTACAAAATCACTCATACTAGTAATTCCTAGTAAAATTGTTATAAATACAGTAACTCCCTTTGCATTGTTTAACAAGAAGAGACTTGAAGACATCATCAGGAGAGTAAACAGTTTGGTAGAAGATGTAATAGATACACACAAAAAGCTCTAAAAGTTAATATTTTGCACAAAAGCTAGTCATCAGTGTTGCAAATCTTTAACAGTTTTAGCAATTCCCCTGGGGGCCCCCCATCTAAGGTTTTGTTGTGGCCCGTTGATTTCTAATTATGCCACTGAGCACCCACACAAGGTAAAAGTTTAAAAGGTGTGAAGCCCATATGAAATGCATAAACATGGCAATTTAGTGGAGTCAAAGGCTCAAATAGGTTTACCTCTTGCTCTTTGGATCTGGACGGAACAGTGCACCAATGGGTTGAAAGAATGACAGAATCATTACAATGCACCCCAGGACAGGATGGGCCCCAGTGTCCTAAAGAAAAAAAACATTCAGTTATATCAGAAATTTAAAGCTAAAGGGTCAATCCACCCAAAAGTGAACATGTAGGTGTAGTTTGAGCAAGCCAGGAGAAGTCATCCCTAATTTTCTATATATCTTAGATGCTAAAACATTGATATCTTGTTGTTTTGATCTGCCTGGAAGCTTTGGGTGTTCCTGCACCTTTCTTTATATTCTCCATCGCATAAAATCAAGCAGAGAAAGTGAAATTATTTCATAATGGCCACACTAGAGGTACAGACCCAGGAGTTCAAGTATAAGTTCATTGGCTATATAATTTAAAGATATATCAGAAAAGGCAAGACAATTACTCTCTGGCATGTATGAAAAACTGTTAGTTTGGTAAATGTTTACGCTCTTCAGTTAAAAAAATGGAATTATCTTTTGACGATAAATTGCTTACATTGTTTGGTCAATGTGGTAAAAATTAACTTTGCAAAGATTACTCAGCAACATGCAGAAAATGTAATACTTTCTCCTGCAGAAAGATAATAGATTCGCTGAGTAAATATCTAAAATCCTTTGTCAACTTATTTGTAAAGTCACAATGATCGAAGGGTTAGTAAAGTACTGTCTTTGCATCTGGTTAGGTGAAGCATATTGTACTATAACACTGCACTTAGCAGGGATATATATCTGCTTCTCCTACAATATTTATCCATTGAAGATCTTCTAAGAACCTCAAAATAGTCCTATATACAAAGATGATAGGATGATACATTTTTTCAGCATCTACATATTATTATTATAGTTGTTGGGAACTGAGGCTGAATTCTCCAGTCAGAAAATCTCTTATTTTAGAATTTCTATTTTTTTTTTTTTACTAAAATACCCCTAAAAGAAAATGCATACCCCACTCCAGCCAGCAGCCTCAACAAAGATCATGATGAATGCGATTATGGTCAGAATAACAGTTAATATCATTAGGAAGAAGTGAGTCTGCAAATAAAAAAAAAAAACAATTATGATACTAGTAGTAATTAATATTTTTGTGCAAATACTTTAAAACTCATCTGCAGGAAAGAATAGATCCCCTGTATTCAAGTCAACATGCCATTATTTTACCCCAAATAGTCTTCAAATATAGACAAGCCCCCACTCAGGCTAGTTGCACTGTTGCCCCAAGTACTTGAACATGCAAAGTCATATGGCCTTTGAGGCAGACATATCCACAGTGACACCAAGGACTATACCAAGTCATTCATAGAACACCAATAAGCCAGTGAGGTATTCTCTAGGCAGAGGTATTCTTTAGGTCAGATTATTGGGTCAGGGAAACAAGGGTCTCCAACAAGTTTCAGAAAATTCTATGTCCTCAGGAGGGGATGACCACTCGTTGAGCAAAGAAAATCACTAATAAAAAAACGTTTAGCACTTTTGAGGAGATTGTTAAACAAGGCAACCTCCCCCTATATTAAAGAGAGCCTACATATGCAAGATCGTGAAAGTAAAATACTTCTAAAATATAAGACATCCAAAATTTTGAAGATGTTTGTTAAAGGGCTAGTTAAAAAAAAAAGAAAAGATTATCAGATTATTGTGTTTGTACAGCTAAACCTTTTGAGGATAGGGACAACAGAATCCCAAGGACTTAAGATAAGCCTTGTAATCCTTGAAGAGGATTTACAACCAAGGCATATCCCGTTTTACATGTAATATACAACTGAAAATCATGCAACTACTATTCAGATTTCGAATGATGGGATGAGAGTTACATTAGGAAATTAACCTAATCAATTAACTAGATGTAAAAATAGATATTATTGTTATTAATAAACAGGATTTATATAGAAACATATTAGGAAACCATGTACATTAAATAGGGGTCACAAATGAGAGATGAATACAGACAGTGACACAGGAGGAGAGGACCCGATATTCAAATATATAGATTAAAAAGGAAAATAATAACAATGTCCAACAGTCGTAGTGTCACTTTTTGAATGGTAAACAAAAAAAACAAAACAAAAAGCACCCCTGTTCCTTTTCCAGGAAATTAGAAATTTACCTCTGATAGGTGTCTGTAATGTCTTACCTGGAACCATATGGCCTTCCCAAGGAATGGTTTGCCAGCTGCAACCTTCATATAGCGAGCCATAATCATCCCAATACTGCCAGTTGTCATCCATGCAATGAGCATTAGTGCCCCTTAAAAGCAGTAACAATATGTGAGATAATATTTTATACAAATATTTTTTACCTTATGTGTATCTGCATACAACTGAAATGTAAAACAGGACATTTTTTATGTTGTATATACAGTGAAAAGCATTATCTTGTAGATTATAATTGAGACAGTTATGTACAATCTCTCTTTCCTGCATTTCTAGAATATTTTCCGTACTTTTGAAAACCTGAAAAATGAAACTAAATGTAGCCACCACACCAAGTAACTGGTAATCTGCAATGTATTACATTCCTTGGGTTTAAAATATTTTTATTTCCTTTGCATTTCCAATACCTTTAGGAATTAAGTTAACATTTGCTGACCCATTAAGTGCATCTATGACATGAACAGTCAATATAAATATCTGTATTGCTTTGTAACTGCACTGTCCAATAAACAGAGTGAATGAAGGGAAAACCAAAATCTTACCATGACCAAGAACTAAAGAATTTGCTCCACTCTGTGTGGTTGTTGACATAAAACTTGACAAGTCAACTTTAGTGCTGGATATCACGGGCTTGGTATTGTGCTTCTGAATTTGTCCTGTTTATAAAGAATTCAAATTTTGAAATAATAATTAAGTGCAAAAGGTACTATATATTGTTCATATTTTAGCAGTTGACTGCATCCCAGGTTGAAAAATTTATGTTGACACCTATGATAAACAGGAAGCCAATGGGAAAAGGCAAACAGGAACACATGCATCAATAAAAGTTAACAAAAAGTTTGCAATCCTAGCATTCTGTCTACAACAAGACAAAAAAGTAACAGGTGGAATTATAATTTAAAATATTGACATTTTGTAGTGATTGCAGATCATTTTTTCAGTAGGATCAGTTTAATTTATGTTTGCTTTTCATAACCATGTGTATATATGAACATGCTCCAAAAAATTATAAGCGGGCAGGTTATTTATTGCAAAAGGGAATGAATTCAAAACCTAGCACCAGCGCAGAAGTAACGTCTTTCTCATCTGGCAAAGATCAAGATGGCTAAACTGTACCTAGAGAAAATTGGAGGAAGATGAGAGCCTTAGATAGAGCAACCTTAGATGGAGCAAGAAGAAGAGGTGTGTGTTTGGTAAAAAAAAAAAAAAAGTGTGATAGGGCAGGCAAGTTTTTTTAATATTTTACTGCAAAAGGGACAATGCCTGTAGCTTCTACAATTAAAGACCTCCCTGCTCATTTTTATTTACTTTTAGTTCCTCTTTAATGTTCCCCTAATAATATCATCAATATGTAATCATATTAATACAGATTATATGTGTCATGTCTTTGACCCTTACCATTTGCATCTGATGGGCCACTAGCTAGGAAGACATAATAATTTGCATTTGCACTGGATCGTTGCTGTGTAGAAATTGCATTCTGGGTAATAAAGGAACATTTCACTACACCATTTACATTAGATGTAACAATAGACCCTGGTGCAATCTGAACCTTAGAAAAAGACAAAGAAAGTTTCATTAGAACCTTTAGAGTAAGACTTTATGTAGGCCTTTTAATAAAAAAAAATGACTTACTGTGCTGCTTATTTTAGGTGCAGTATACCCCGTGGTAAACCCATGCTGTACTACAATGTTTCCTGATGAATTTTTTGTGCAAATATAAACATCATCATTGCCCTGGAAGAAAAAAATTAAACATATGTATTGCTAGTGGTCATATGGAAAAATATACTTGTTAATAGGACCCCCAGTGGTTTACAGATTTACAATAAATGAGGCACTACGCTGCTCTTTAGTTGATAAAGTTTGCATAATTTGCAGATTAATAATTTCAGGAACATTTTTAAGGACTTTGCTCTGTGTTAGAATATTGTAAATTGAATGTATTACTATATTGCTACAGCTGGAATTAGTTTATAGGCAGCTGTTAAAGAAACAAATTAGTAAAGAGTTAATTAGTCACATTCAATTATTGGCTTTTGTGACCAAGTTAGGTATTGTAGATGGTGGGATATTGGGATAACATTAATTCCAGATCTCCCCTTCAAATATAAAAAATTGTCTTGTCTTTTATTTATGTGTCCCCTTATCAGATATTTCTTGATCTGAAAACCAGCATCCTTCCAGACCCTTTAGTTTACAACACACATTGAAAAAGTTGGAGGTGTGTAACTCCAGGTGTCATAAAACTCAGATAAGACTATTAGCATGGCCTCTGATTGACCTCTTGGCTTTATTCTGAAACCCATTTATTAACCCCCCTAGTGTTCTAATTCTGTTCGAAATTTATTTGAAATTGTAGGCCTATAATTCTTAGACATAACTGACTGTAATTTGTCCAATATTTAATATTGGATTGGCTTAAGGCCAATGTGGTTCTTATCTTCAAAAAGGGAGCAAAGTCATTACCAGGTAACCACAGACCGTTTAGTTTAACTCCAGCAAAGTCAGCATGGCCTCAAGAAAGACCGAAGTTGTCAAACAAATTTACTTTTTTTTTAAGAGGAAGTAAACAAACAGGTAGACAGTAGAATAGCAGTTGATATGGTGTACTTGGACTTTGATAAAGCATTTGGCACTGTACCACACAGATGGGTTATATGCAAGTTAGGGTCAATAGGTTTAGATAAGTCAATCTGTAAATGGATAGAGAACTGGCTTTTAATTGATATAGAGTTTGGGATTAAAAGTACCATTTCTGTGTTTGCAGATGACACCAAACTATGTAATGGAATTATGTCCATACAGGATGTCTATAATCTACAAGCAGACCTGGATGTACTGTTTGATTGGGCAACCAAGTGGCAAATGACTTTTATTATAGATAAATGTAAAGTTATGCACTTGAGGGCTAACAACATACATGCTTCATACTGTCTAGGGGAATACATTTGGAGAAGTCAGAAATGGAAAATGATCTGGGGGTTCTGGTAGATCATGGACTTAATAACAGCATGCAATGCCAAGCTGCAATATCTAAAGCTAGCAAAGTACTTTCTTGTAATAAAAGAGGAATAGACTGCAGAGATGGAGACATAATCCTGCCCCTGTACAAAGCACTGGTCAGACCACATCTGGAATATGCAGTCCAGTTTTGGGCAACAGTTCACTAAAAGGACATTGTGGAATTGGTGAGAGTGCAGAGAAGGGCAACTAAACTAATAAATACAATGGAGGAGCTCAGCTATGAGGAGAGATCAGACATCATTACAAAGAACAAGAGGGCACTCTTTGCGTCTGGAGGAAAAGAAGGTTAAGCTCCGAATAAGGAAGGGATTCTTCACTGTAAGGTCTGTGAAAATGTGGAATCGGTTCCCTCAGTAAGTAGTTTCAGCAACTACTATAGATTGCATTAAGAAAAAGCTGGATGTTTTTCTAGAAGCACAGAATTTAACTGGGTATTAAGGATTTAAAGTAAAGATAANGGTGACTGTTGATCCAGGGAACATCCGATTGCCTCATGAAATCAGGAAGGAATTTTTTTCCCCTGTTGAAGTAAATTGCACCAGGGTTTTTTTGCCTTCCTCTGAACCAACTATGTTTTAGAGGGTTTTATGGTGGTTGAACTTGAATGACTTATGTCTTTTTTCAACCTAACCTACTATGTAACTTTGTAATAAATTTAATAATAAACTTTAAAAAACACAAAAATCTGTTAAAAAAATAAATAAAAAATAGTGAAACATGGAATATAAGTGTACAGTAAGTAGCATGTATAATATATATAATTATATATAATATATCAAGATTTCTTTGTTTTGGACTCAATACATCTATTTTGTTTGGAATCCAATACAAGATTATTTGAATTTCCTGCAGCTCATCCCGCACCGAAGTCACCAGAGAATGTCTCTGCAATCGCCAGCTGAAGATAGGAGGCAGAAGACATGTCCCAAGCAGCTGCGGGGACCAGCAGAATGACAACGGAACAAGGTAGGTGCTTTTTTTTTTAACTTTTTAGCAGCCCCAAGTGTGAACTGGGATTACCGTTGTTTGCATGGTAATTCCACCCCTAGTCACACTTTGGTTTACTGCTAGGGGGGTTAATAATTTTTATATTGGCAGTATACCATTCTGTATAAAGTAGTAGTTAGCCGATTTGTAGCTGGATCATTATGGGGAGCATTTTGAGACCAAGAACTAGTGTCCCAAGCCTCAGGAAAGCCTGGAAACCATATTTAGCCTGTTCTGCTGAAACATATGTGGTGATTAATAATCTGGAGGTTGTCAGTTCATAAAACCTGTATTTATGAATTTATTGATTATGGCTAGAACAAGGGCATTTTGGAAGTGTCCACAGAGCATGGTAATCCATGTGGACACAACCGCTCAGACAACCCCCCTGCTATCATTGGATGGTCCTATTTATCCCACCTCTGTTGTTGGCATAGAAAAAGCCATGTAAGTCTAGCAGAGGGAGCTATCATGGATCTTATCTTGTTGCTAAGGACAACAGCAACCTGGACCAATGAAAACCAAATCTATCTAAGTATTATTTCACAGTTATTCCCTTTTTTATTGTTATGCTGTTGTTCTGTTATTGTTCTTTAAATTGTCTTTATTTTTCTGTATTTGTTTATCCACTGTTTTTGTATGTTTATACTTATTTACTTTATAAAAAGTTGAATCTCTGAGTGGTCCAAGTAATAGTGAAATTTGCCAACCTGAAAACGCTACTTATAAACATTGTGATTGCTGAATCACCCCTGTCTGGAGTGGTAGTGGGTGACACTTGAAGAAGCAGACGCATAACTGCGGTTGTCAAGGGTAATGGTGCGTGTTTCTGTCTAAGCATGTGGTGGCAGTTTACCTGTGATGGTGTGTGTGGCAAGGGGTACCAGAGTGGTTAACCTTGCCACGTGATGGCCCTTCTCAGCCTGCTCGTGCTTGGACTGTTGCTGAGCGTGTTGGAAAGTCTATGCCCAGAGGTGCAGGCTGAAAGGGCGTTCGTCACATACGGTTTTTTATTTTAAATTTGTGAAGCCAAAGGCATTTACTGTGAATTCATGATGGGGAGCTTGGATCTCAACTTTTGCCACTCATACAAGTGGTCTACTCAGATCCATCAAACGTCAGTAACACACCTCAGCATTTATAGCCATGTTAGTAAGTTACTTATTGGTTGCTGTTAAATATTGGGCAGACATGAAATCAGACTAACATTGCACATTTGCCAACTTTAGAAACGTTCAACTAAAACTTGTATGTCAAAAGTCTACCCATAATGCCAAGTTTGGTGATTATGCAAGACAGCTAGCAAGATTTATGGACCAATGAACCTTTAGAAAAATGGTCCCTCAACACTGCTGTACACATTTTTTTAGTTTCCTTAAGATATCTGGTAGCCCTTCCTTGCCATTTTGGTGCATTTGGCTTGCATATGGACTTCAATGGTATTTGGCTGAAGACCTTTAGAATCAAACAGAGATATGTTCAAGCAAAACTACTCAATCGCCCTAATCCTATTAACATAATATGCTTATGGTTGAAGATCATGAAACAACTCTAATTACAAACCAAACATATGCCATTTGTTTCAAAAACTTATCCATGTTGGTTTGGTTGGCAAACCAAAGTGACAAGAAGTACACAAATGCAAATACAAAAAGATCATGAAACTACAACATATATATATATATATATATATATATATATATATATATATAAAATCACTTACTATACAGTCCAAAGGGGGAAATTTGTAGCTTTACTATTTTTCTTACCATTTTTGTATCATCTGAAAATCCAACAGCAACATATCCCAAAGTTGAGCTGCTCAATTCAAACACATATCCATTGCCATCAGTGGAGGGAGATGAGGACATAAACAAACAGCTGCTGTCATTTGGATTGCAGTTTGCTGGCTCACTCAAGCAAAACTTCTGCCTACCACAGGTGATATTAGAGATCTGTGACTTTAGAAAGAAAGGAAAAAAAATTACACATTTATTACCCATGGCTCAAAATAAATCACCCGGTTCCTTAGGAAAATTTTCTGATATATGAAACATTGCTTATCATCCTCAATGGGCTACTGACTTCATCCTCCTTTTGCACATGCAATGAATATTTTAAACTACTGCTAAATATATATTAACATACTATATATTATTTCCATGATATTGTATATGATTTGGGTCATGCAAACCTATTATTTAGCTTAGTTACACACGTTCTCTTTAAGGGCAGCTTTTAGTAAATTGTGGAAGAGGGGCATTTTAGGTTATAATTCTTTTATGAATTATAGCTAGTGCATACCAACTGGGTTGAAAAAAAGGTCTTGAAACATATTTACTGTAATATCACATTGAGGTGCAATAAAATTGCAAGAAACGAAGATAAATCAGCAGCCAACTGTTTGTAAGTAAGTTTGAATGGCATGACGGTATAATTTCTGATACTTGTGGACTCTATGTCTAAAACATAAGCAAAGCCAATTCTGAGAATGTGTTACCTGTTAGCAAAATAGTGAATGCATGTCCTACTGCCCACAGCCCCGGCCTATGTGTGCTATGCAAAAATCTAATGTAGCAACCAGTCCACCAGTCCACTGGGGTTGCTGTAACTTGTACTACCCATAAAAACCAGTATGGGCTACTGCCTTGTATCTGCCCAGCAATAACAACCATCAGGATCAGCACTAATCAGTTCTCATAGGACTTACTGATAAAATTGGGTCACTCTTCACTCCAGTCCAGTAGGTACTATAATCCTGTAATATAGTTGCTCTGAAATGAAAATAAAAAAATATGTGCAAAATTCTATGTATTACAGCCTCTTTTTTTCAATAGCTGTATAAGCAATAAGCACAAAAACTTGAAGTGACTCATGCATGTTTTCCTTGCTAGAAATGCACATACGACTTCCAAACTAGATGTGTACATACTGCTTTACATAAACATTTACACTGATACATTAGTCTAGGTTACCTTTGGTTTATATAAACCATTAAAAAGACTGCAGGGCAATGGAGCTTGACACCTTTGCAAATCAAAGAGCAGTGATTACATTATTCTTGCAGTGACGTAGACACAGACTTTCTATATCTGTTATCTCATATCACAAAAGCATGGGAAGGTTGCTGGCCTGTTTTACCTTTTTAGCAAATACTGTAATCTAGTAAGCAATTACATTTATCCTGTTTGTTCATAGTTAAAAATGTAGTTATTATACAATAGTGTTTGTCAGTGAATTCATTATACAACAATGAACCACTTTCCCTCCTTGAATAAAAAAAATGTTTAGGATAACAGGAAGGACGGTAGGCAACACTTGCAAACCTCATTAATTTTAGCAAGCAGGTATTGGTACCAACATTAAAATTGATCTCAAGAATCTATATTTTCCCCCTTTCCCACCACCAATCTTCATTTACTCATGTACAGCAGCAAATTATAAATATTTATAGCTTGCATTTCCACTGGCACTACTACAAGCCAGTGATCTCTGGTGCCTGTAGAAACACATATACAAGGTGCGTTTTTCTAGGCATAGAGGGCATGGTCAGCATGCTTTGCTTGAGCTACAAGTTGGTGGTAACAAGACCAGTAGCCCTGCTCAAGGACAGAGAGCTGCGGTGACTGGTCTTCTTACCTTGAAACCTCTGCCTTATCACACTTTGAAAGTAGCTGTTAAGCAGTTGATCTACATTGGTTTAAGAGGGAGCAAAATAAGTAAGCATTAAACAGAGCTGGCATTAAACACCAACAATGGAGTAGTTCGGCTTTAAACAAAGATGGAACCATGCACATGTTTGATTTTAAGCACATTTTGTAGCACACATGGTGCATTCAATAGAATAATTTCCCAAATGCATATGTCCCATACGTCAGACTCAGTGTCAGATTCTCTTATACCTACGTGAAGCGAATAGGCCCTGCACCTTGAGGCGCTGTCCACTCAGCCGTGACAGACTCTTTTAGGCTATTTGTGTTGTGGCTAACAGCAGTGTTCTGGGTGGAAAACAATAAAAAAAGTGGTTTAACTCTCGTATGTTAGTGGTCTTTATCAATAGCAAGTTTAGTTTTGCATTGTAAGCATAAGAATAATGGGAATGGTTAGAAAACACAGACTTCCAAAATGAGACTAACATATTAAGATGCCACCACAAATATACGGTAAGCTAATAGGCATGGCTTGTTTTACATATCTTTTATTGCAAAATAGGAAAATGCTGCAAAATAAATTTAATGCTTTTAGTGAGCATACAGGTACATTTTAAGCAATCAAAATGTCATTTAGTTGGGGTCCATATCTTCATAATGATATATCTAAACCCTAACAATAATTGTATCCTTAACAAATCTGATTTTTTTCATACTTTTTTGTTTTTAAGTGCTGCTGATCCATTACAGATCTGGGCCAGCCTCCCAACAGTGACAATGAGGGACCATGTCTACACAATCTGTCGACATTTTCACCAGTTACACATGTAATGGTGACACGGAAGCCCATTTGAAAAATAGGTTTCACTCTATGCCGGAAAGTTCCAGATCAAGGTCTTTTCAGTACAGAATTAAACAAGGCAAAGACACATTTTTTGGTAAAGTGAAGAAGGGTTAAAAAGTCCTGTCCCAGGTAAAGCTATACCCCCTACTCAAATTTTTTATTCATTGTCACTATATTACAAATCTCTTTAGAAGTCATAGAAATAAAGACTTGATAAATTTTTACTTGTCCCCACCAAAACTAAAAAGTTCTATCAAAACTTGTCTTGAGTTAGGTTTTAATAAAACAACACACTTTCAAACAAGTTCACTTATATTCACTTAAAAAAAACAAAAACCTTACCGATCCTGCATTGCAATTTAATACTTGAGAACTTGCATCTATTTTGGTGAATGTTCCAGCTATCCCATTTCCGCCAACTAATCGGGCTTCTAAAAGGAATCCTTTAAATTTACCGGAGGATCCACTAGTCTTTATTGTTACTAAATGGAAATAAGTAGAAAATGTAATGATCATCCAGGTAAAAATCATAAAATTGAACAAAATTGCCTGTTATTTATTTACAGATTGATTTTCTAAAAAAGTGCAGGCTGTTTAGCTGGAAAAAGTAAATGTAAGCTCTACAAAGTGTAGTGACCGTTAGTAAAAAGGGGAATTGTGCTTACTTCGAAAACATCTAAAGATGCTCTTGAACATTTGACATAAGTACCTGAACTGCACTAGACAAATTGTGAATTTTTGAATTGTCTGCATATCTGCATTTGAATTTGTCTAAACTGATCCCATTTCTGTGAAGGTTTGCATTTATCCAGTATGTCTAGTTGTAGTTAGTCACATTCAGCTGGGCTTGTTCTTGTAATGTTAAAGACATTGGACAGCTTCCGAGCCACTTCTTTAGGAACTCAAAAACTGAACCTACATTTCATGAAGGCAGATTATCTTAAAGGAATACATTGAGTAATTCTGCAGAGATCAGACAAATATTTGCATGCACAATTTCATGCCAATGAAAATTAAAATATTTGGCAAAATATATAAATAAAATAGGTATGCATTTTAACTGATTCATTTATCTCCAGTAAAACAATATAACAGTATATATTTTTTGGCTCAACCACCTCACGAATCAAGGTAAAACCTTGTAAAACTGGTTCCATTAGAATAGGTGGAGGAACCAGTCTGAGAGCTCCTAAGATCCAATCAATGACCATTCTGCATTTTCCTCATTTTCCTCCACCCTCAATATTACTGAGTTGACAGTAGTTGGAATGTTCCTGTGAGGTCATGCAGTTCTTACCTCTTTGTATGTAGGGTGTAGGAGATGAATGTAGCTGTATGTAGACATAAGCATTCTAGTTGCCTTTCTGCTCTCTAACAATAGGCAGTGGAAACTGCAGCTCTGTAGCAATTCCCCTGAGTAAAGTTCTTATTACCAATCAACCACATAACAATAAGCCTGAAAGCAGATGTTCTCTTCCTAGTGGGGCATCGTCATTCTAATCTCTGCACAGTTTATCTCCTATTATATAATCACAAATTAGAAGCATATGAGTTTTCCTTTCCAAAAAAGGGGTTACTTTAAATTGGGTTGTGTGATCCATATTATAGGAACCCATAAAGTCATGTCTATGAAAATATTGCAACCTCAAAAGCTTGTTATTGTTCGAGGCAGGAATAAACAGACAATTTAGAAAAACATTCTCAATCCATACGGTTTACAGACAGATAATTGGCACTAACAGCATCCCCCCTACCAGCACCAATATCCACATCCGCATTTATTTACCAAAAATGTAAAAGAGGTCAGTGTACCAACAACCAATCCACTGATCTTCAATATTTCAACTGAAAGGTAATCAGTGGTTATCATGTTGTTATCAATAAAGATAATTAACAATAATCATTAACTATGACGAGTACAAAAATAAAAAAACACAAACATTTTTTGGTAAATATAAACTATATATAAACTATAATATAATAAATAATAATGAAAAAAATCAGCCACCAAAGTGAACACTTTGCAGTTGTTTTCTTTAATCCATTTTTGTCATTGGAAAGGAGAATGAAGGGGAGGCACCTCGCTGCATCCTCCTCCATAGTGCTTCATCACTTGTGATCTGCCACCATGGACCACTGGATTTTCATGATCAATCTCCTCGGGCAACAATCATCTAGCATCTGCATATAGCTATAGACATCAATAGCTCAATTTATGAAAAAAAGGTAATTAGAGCACTAACTTATCCCAACCAGTGCCTTCAAAGCAACCCATATCTACAGCGCTGTCTCTTTGGATAAAACAGTTTGGCAATCAAGTTTAGGGGGACCCACAGAGCCTGCCTTGTTTCACAGTTCAGGCACTTTTTAACAACTGCAAATCTAAAAGCTGTTGTCAACTAATAATCATAAACCGAAAGTTGTCCACTGCAATGGAAAGTTGTCCAATGCAATGACAAATCAAAAAAAAAAATTTAAATTTTTCTAACTGGAGTGAATTCCACAGGCTCTGGTTTCTGTACTCAAAATAGCTCTGCCATGGGTGCATTATCCACTGACTTTAGTGTTTACAAAATTTCTGCTAAACTATTTCAAAGGGTAGAGAGTAAAAAAAAAAAAAAAAAAATTCCAGCGTAACATACAAACCAGTTATCAAACATTCCAAACATTTTGAAATTTTCTACAGACAGATATGCAATTTTCTTTCCACGCTTTCATCCAGTTTTACAATTTCATTCATTACCTGTTATATTGTCGCCAGGCATAAATGAGGTCTTAGATGCTGTGATGACATATGGGGCTGCAGATGACTGAGGAACAGAACTCCCATGTTTTGGAAGCATGTTGTCACATGAATCACTTATCATTCCATTTGGATACCCAAATACAGCATTCAGACACCCAGCAACATAAAGCAGGATGAATGTTTGTTCCATGACTCCCTGAAAATACACAAAACTGTTAATGTTATTAGGAAATAACTCTAACATTATCAAGAACATAGATTTGACAACATTCTATAATAGGGCAATTACAAGGACATAATAGGGCATTACACCTTGCGTTAAAATGATCAAACCAATATTGTTAAATGTAAAATAATATAACAGTTTTCTATACAGATCAACGCTATACAAACACGCCTCTTTTTAAAAAACCTTCTTTTTCATATTTTCCTTCTCATTTCAGTACATTTAAAATAAAATGTACAGGGTTATTCTATCGTTATAATATTAAAAAAGAAAACCAGAAGATGTTTGATTACGTTATAGGAAGTCTGAAATATATAGTAATATAAAAAAAAATTGTCAGAAGAAAACACAATATGTTCCATGACTTAAGACTTACCGTGTCAGGGTATAGCGTCTGATTATGCTGGTACTTGACTAGCAGAGAATTTCCCTGCCTGCAAAGACCAGGTGTGATCAATGACTTCATGTCAGTTTAATTAAAATACCTTTTACTCCGAGAGTGTATTTAAGACATGGATTTGGAAACATATACCAGAGATATAAAAGCGTCTACTTCACTTCTAAAGCCCAAAGTTCAAGTTGAAAGAGCATTCTACACCATAAAAGCTCTTTTAATCATATGAACTGGCAAACACCGATTTATACATTTACAGTAGTGCAGAAAAAGTTTATCTGAGATGAGCAGTGAGTTGCCCAGACCCAAAACATTTAAATTGGGACCCCTAAATGTTAGGTAAATAACAACATATTCAAACTGATTAACAAAAAGAATCAGAGACGGTTCACTTAGCAAAAATAATGTTCACTTTCCAAAATTAGTGTTACAGTAAACCTGTACTCACTTTTATTAGACTGATAGGGTTCATCTTATTCCGGAAACCATTTTCTAGGTTTGTTGTCTTTTTATAATTTGTATTATATTATTTGAACTTATAATTCAAAAATATATTAACTTATTTTTTGTATTTGAAGACTAAAGAAGCACGACAAGCTTAGCACACAAACTAGTGTCTGGTTTGGATAAGTGAGTCATGTTTTTAGCTTTGTTACACTTGCACAATACAAATTACATATATCTTCCTGAAACAGCCATTTACTTCTTTAAAAAAAAAACTATACAAATACAGCAAACTGCCAAGAAACACATGCACAAAAAAGGGCATACCTGGAATAAGAGGTTGCTGATCTTCAGCTGTATAGAAGGTCAGCAGCACAGCTCAGTGTTACAATTAAGAAAAACCCAGCTATACATATCAGTCCTAGAGCAGCAATGTTTTCTCAGTGATATAGGTGCTGATTGCAAGGACTACAGGTTGCACTAGTTATCCCACACACGACAGGGAGTGGTGTATGTAAATGAAGATGTGATGTATGTGCTCAGTGTAATAATAGATTCCACTTCATGCCTCCTTTCTTTTACAAATTGCTGTGTAGATGATAAGAAGCTTTTCAAATATTCATTACCCCCAAGGTGTGTGTTGGGACTGAAAAAACAAATGAAAATTACTTTGGGGACTAAACCAAACCCAACTGCCTACCAGAATATCAAGTCCAAATTTTAAATTACCAGCCGGACTTCTTATTTAGATAGACAAACAAGATCTTCAGAGGAAATATTAACGAACACAGTTAATTGGTTACCCCCCAAAATAACCTTAGACTGTACTATAGACATATGGCTATGGTAGGACATTAGATTGTGAGCCCCTTTGACAATGGACTTTGGGCAGCGCTGCATAATATAATGGTGCTTTATAAATACTGTGTAATAATAATATTAATAATGTTTTTTTCTACATCAGTCTAAAGCAATGACTGTGTGCCACATATTTATGTTTTATGTTGGCATTAAAGCAAAAATATTGTGTAATATATTTTTTTTTTTACAGTTTTATCCTAATTGCTTACTGTCCCATCCTGTAATTTTAGTTGTGTTTATTACAGTTTTACAATGCTGCTGGCCTTGGTTAATAGCTGAGTCAAAAGTAATTAATAGGTTCAAAAGCTTAGAAAATAGATTTTAAAAAACCATGAAATTTGAGTTTAATTACCTAAAAGCAAAACTTTTATTTAGATAAGGTAGGGGAGGGTTTAAACCTGCTGTTATACAGCACAATAACCCGTCATTTAATGTGGAACTCAACCCATACCTGCAATGTTCCTTCTGCCATAAGAAAACTTTACCTGCCTTATCACAGTTTTTTAAATACAACTGTCCTCATTCGTTATGGGGGCTGCCATCTTCTGATCTTCAGCCATCTAGCTTAGCCAGGCAGGTATAACATTTCTCCTGCACACACGTGGGAGTTCATTTAGTTCAGGTGTGGTAGATCCCGGCATCATATGCCAAGCTGCACATACCAATCAAATATGTGTAATCCAAGTGTTTTTTTGCAGAAGGGACATCATTTCTCCTGCTGCAATAATAAACAGGCCTGATCACATTTCTTTTGCAGAGCTATAGTTCTGCTTTACTACCTGCTTACCCTAACCACCCCTGTAAATTACTGTAATGGGCAAAAAAAGAAATGAACCATAGTAAAGTGGAAGATGGAGACTTGATGTGATGATACACATTTTCTGTCTGACCATGTGAATGGCCAGCTGCATGCGCAAGATCTGCTGCTAACATCTTGGTACCAGATATCACAGAACACCTGTACAGGTTGTGTGGAGTCCATGCCTTGGTGGGTCAGAGCTGTTTTTAAAGCAAATAGGCACCTGCACAATATTTGGCTCACAATTTTAAGGTTTGGCTGCTCAGTATATGGAACCAGCACTTGCTAACCTTAGTCTAAAAACACTTGAGTCAAAACCTGACAAACTGGGTCATTGATTTGCAATGATGAAACTGGACAGTAAAAGCCAGGGAAATAAACAATAGCTGATTTTCCTTTATTTAGGATGCTATTGATGGCCACTTTTTTAGTTGTTCATTAGAGTTATAAAAACAGCATCTGCTTCTTTCTTTTTTAGATGTATCATGTCAGGGCACCAACATCTCAGATGCACAACATTTATTTATATTAAGTTTACTAATTATTCATTTGTAAAAAAAAGTAAAAAACAGTAAAAATA